>NC_080663.1:1303031-1652701 GCF_027579445.1 Ammospiza nelsoni
TTCTGGGGTCTTATAGTCTTGGGGGTCTCTACGTCAAAAAAGGGGTTTGTCCTTCTTACCTACGGTTAGTAGGGAATGGAAAAGTACTGGGTAAGGAGTGGAAAGTTACTGGATTCAGTGGGGCAACATTCCTACTGTTAGTGGGGCCACATTCCTATGTTAATTTCTTATCTGTGAGTAACTGAGAGTCTTATCTATGGGGAACAGAGGGTCCTGCCTTTCCGTGACATCGCGACATCTTCCGCAGCGCCTCTGCCTAGCTACCACATCTCCCCCCCCTTTTCACAAATGAGTGAGGTAGTCATGTACATAGGTACTGAAATGGGGTATAAGGTTGTAGCTTGACAAGGGAAAGGGATTTTGGGAAACCTGAGTAAGCTTTTGCCAGACAAGTTTAGAAAATCTCGTGACTGGCAGTGTTCCTTGGTTGAATTCCCTGGTTGAATTCACAGCAATTGTCGTCGCCCTATGAACAGGATGTTTGTCCGTTCCAGGCGGCTCTGAACGAATGAGACCAGTTTGTTCAGCAGGCATGGTCCGAAGGTGACTGTTAGAAACAGCATCGCCAATGGACCTATCAGGGTAGAAATCAGAGTGGTTAGCCAAGGTGATTGATTGAACCAGGACTCGTACCAGCTCTGTTGGGCCTCCCTCTCTTTCTGCCTCTGAGCCAGTCTGTTCCGGAGTTCTGCCATGGAGTCTCTCACGACTCCCGTGTGGTCTGCATAGAAACAACACTCCTCTTTCAAGGCGGCACACAGGCCCCCTTGCTGCATGAACAGGAGGTCCAGGCCTCGCCTGTTCTGCAAGACCACTTCTGAGAGTGAGAAGACTGACTTCTCTAGATAGGAGATGGACTTCTCGATCCTCTGCAGGTCCTCGTCAATCGTTGCCTGCAGCTGTGACAGTCCTTGGTGCTGGGTCGCTAGGGCTGAGACACCCATAGCCGTTCCTACTGCTCCCAGGCCGAGCAGCATTGCGATAGTTATACCTGTCATTATTTCTCTTTTGTGGATCCGGCTGGGTCCCTCAAGAAGATGGTACATCTCTTCGTCTGAGTGGTACAAAACCCTAGGAACAATCAGAACTTGAACACAGAAGTCGTTAGAGTCATTGAATTTGGGAAGAAACACACAAGGACTCACTCCGGATCGCTGGCAAACCCACATCCCCAATGTGGATGGGACTGCCCACTTACTGTTTTTCCTGTTAGGCTTGACAATTTTGGTGCAAACGTCCCCTTTCCGCTTAGCTAGGGTTGCATTGCCAAAGCATCTGCCTCGGCCTGTGACTTGACTCAGGGTGATTCCTTTGCGAGGGGTGTCCCATCTGCACTGGTGAGGGGCGTCGGCTGAGGAATAACTGAAGGGAGTGTCTAGAGCGACTCCTTCGTAAAAGGGCAGTTTGACATCATAACAAAGCCAGCAGGATTCGGTTAGGTTAGGGTTGGATTCGTTCAGGGATACAAAGGTAGCTTCTAACATACGAAGGATTGGGTCTGCGTCTGACTCGGTTAAGCGGCTCATCTGAAAGGTTTCTGCTTGACCGGTTGGGACTTTGCTGACCCCTGTGGGTAAGGTTTTGGGGTAGGTTATGTTTCTCCCTTTCGGCATGCTTTTAATCGCTTTGTTGGGTCCGACTGCTCGGGGTGCTGACGGCTGGAGCCTGATAATTTGCACGTTCACCCTCTCTTTTGACCCTTGAAGGACCACTGTCCACGTTCTGCCTGTGGCCCAGCTAGGGTGATCTGGCTGCAAGACCATCATGTTGTAATCAGTACACGCCCGAAAGTTAGGGATTTTAAGTTGGTTTCGATGGGGGTTTTCGCGAAAGAAGAAGGATATTTTGCAGCCGATGGGTGCCCAGGTGAACTGTAAGAATTTGTCGGGCTCTTGTGGATCCCACCCAGGCCCCGACGGTCTGGCATCTGTAACTATGGTTTTGCAGCCCCAGTGCCCACAATATCCCCACCCTGGGTGATTGCAGTAGCTTTTCCCAGGGTTTGAAGCTGGGCACTAGTAGGATAGGTACGAGTGTCTGACGTGTAGGGAATAGGGGTTTACCCTTGGCTGTCCCGGAAACAGGTCGGTGATGCGGAGCACGAAGGATGGGGTGTTTGGAGTGGTGATTTCTCTGAGTACTTTGCCACTACTAAGGTGTCGCATGACCCACCTGAAGGGCTGATGGGGGTAGTGGTCAGGACTGGCTTGCCCTCTGGCGACAAGCCCCAACAGCAAAATCACACAGAAACACCCTTGGTGCTTGGGTCTCACCCGTGCGGGTCTCTCGGGTGCTGCCTGACGGCTTGGTGGTCTGTCGCTTTCGTCTGGAACCGGGATGTACGCGTCACGAGCACGTCCCACGAGCAGGTCCTGTAAACAAAGACTCGCAATTCTCATCAGTCTCATTCTGCTCGCTAAGGAGGTCCGGTTTAATCGACTTAAGTGGACACCACCTGATTTTGCCGTCCTTTTTGACAGCCGCGTACCCTCTCCCCGTGAGCATCAACCTCCAGCCCCGTTCCCACTCGCCTAACTCGTTTCTGATTACCACCTGTGGGCCCTCTTCTAGCGCTCGAGTGGCCCAGTGTTTTTGTACGGGACTGTTTGCTTCATCTCCCCTAGGGAATTGGTTCAATGCCAGCAGAGCGGTTGCCAGCATACGTGCCTGATCTCCTGGGGGAATGGCATTGGCAAAGCCCTCTGCTTTTGCCAACACTTCTATCTTGGTTTTCAGGGTTTGGTTTGCTCTCTCAACTATGGCCTGCCCGGTACTGTTATATGGGATGCCTTGCACTAACGTGATGCCCCATTTCGAGGCGAATTCCTGTACTTGTTTGGAGGTGAAATTGGAGCCATTGTCCGTTTTGATCTGCTTGGGGATACCAAGCCAAGCCATGGCTGTCAGCCAGTGCTGAATTGTGTTTTTGGAGTTAGTTTTGGGGTGCTGTGTGGCTATGATCGTTCCGCTATAAGTGTCTACTGTCACTGCAAGCCATGCTCGGGGCTTCATCAGTTCGCACCAGGTGAAGTCCGACTGCCAGATTTCTGAGGGCTTGAGACCTCTCAGGTTGACTCCGTAGGTCCAAAGGGGTGACTTCTGGCAGTGAGGGCAGGTGGCTACCACGTGTTTCGCGTCCGCCGTCGGGATTCCGCATCTCTTCGCCAGCGCTTTGGCTCCGATGTGAAGTGACTCGTGCAGTTGACGAGCTCTTTGCAACGTCCAGACGCCTTTCGCTGCGGCGTCCACTTTGTCGTTGCCGGTCTGGAAGTAGCCTTTGACTGGGTCATGGCTGTTGATGTGGATGACTGACACGGTGCCCTGTCGCGAGGAAAGCGCTTCTTCCAGCATTAGGGCTGCTGCTGATGTCGATACTCCTGGTCCTGCCATGGCTAGGCAAAGCCTTGCCACGAATATAGAGTCCGTTACGATGTTGAGGTGTTCGTCTTGGAAGAGTCCGCATGCCAAAACCACTGCTGCTGCCTCCAGCTGTTGCACTGACAGTGTGGGGTCACACGCTTTGACGCAGTGCCATTGCTCTCCTGCCTGCCACACTGCTGCTGCGGTTGAAGTCGTGGAGGAAGCATCTGTGAAAACCGTTGGTCCCGGCTGCGGTCTGTCCTTGACCTTCGGTGGCATGTCCATGGCGACTACGGTCAGCAGCTTCGTCCAGGGTGGCTTGGAAGAGTAGGAGATTTCTCCTCCGAAGCCGGAAAGAGCAAGGGCCAGGTACTCCGATATTGTGGCTGACTCCGAGGCCGGCTGCTTGCGAAACAGAAGGTGGATGCTTGTCGGCTCGGTCCCTAGGTGTCTCAAGGCGAGTCTCCTGCCTTTCATGATGAGGCTGGCGATGCATTCGATTCCTGGGGAAAATGCACGAGCGGGTCTTCCGAGGACCACCCATTGGATCGGTCGGGCCTTTTCAGAAGGTCCTTGGGCCAGTGCTCCCACTCCCCCCTTCGGTGTAAAGTGGACGTACAGGTCCAGTGGCACGGCTGGGTTCCACCTGGCAAGGGTGCCAGTGGACATCTGGTTTTCGATGAAGTCGAGGGAGCTCGTTGCTTGCGGTGTCAGCTCCTTGGGATCCCAGGGGTTCTTCCCTTTCAGGAGGTCGTACAGAGGGTCCATGACCTCGGGGGGAATCAGGATGATGTTGCGAAGCCACTGCAGGGATCCCACCAGGCGTTGCACGTCGTGGAGCGTCTCGACTTCTCGGTTGATCTTCATCTTGGGGGGTGTCACGTAGGAGCTTGTGATTCCTGCTTCCAGGAAGGTCACGCAGGGTCCTCTCTTGATCTTTGCGCTCGCGATCTCGAAGCCGTTGGCTTGAAGGGTCTCTGTGATTGTGGTCACCAGGTCATCTACTTGGCTTGTTGATGGTGCTGCAACCAGGATGTCGTCCATGTACTGGATGATGGTTGCGGTGGGGTTGGAGTGTCTGACTGGTGTCAGTGCTTTGTCCACGGTGATCTGGCATATGGTCGGGCTGTCGACCAGACCTTGTGGGAGCACTCTCCATTGGAAGCGAAGGTTGGGCCGCTCGCCGTTCCGAAACGCCACGGAAAAGGCGAATCGTTCTCTGTCCTCAGGGTGCAGGGGTATTGAAAAGAAGCAGTCCTTAATGTCCAGTACTGCGTACGGCTGCCCTGTGGGGATGGCTGAGTTCGCGGGTAGCAGTGTCTGGACCGGACCCAAGGGTCGGATCGTCTTGTTCACCTCTCTCAGGTCGTGGACGAGACGATAGCCTTGTCCGGACCTTTTGGGGATCACGAATACAGGGGTGTTCCATGGGCTGGTGGAGGGTTCTATGTGACCCTTTTGCAGTTCGCGGTCGACCAGTTCCAGCAAGGCTGCCATTCGAGGCTCTGTCAGGGGCCACTGCTCAACCCATACAGGGTCTGATGATTTCCAAGTCAGTTTGATTGGCAGCGGAGGGTGTACGGCAGTGGCCCTCAGGATAAATTTGTAATCCGAAATCCGAGCATGGAAAGGACGTCCCTTCCTAACAGGGGTGGGGAATTTTGCAAAATGTAGGGGTAGATTGCTACTGTCTTTTCTGGTCCCTTTTTCGTGTGAAGTGTTATAGCCACCAGCTAGGTGCTTTTCCATTCCCGGGACTGCCCCCCCACTCCATTCACTGGGGGGACTTCTTTGAATTGCCAATGGCCGGGCCAATGTGCTTGGGGAAAAACCGTGCAGTCTGATCCCGTGTCCGCCCAAAACTGAAACCCTATGACGTGGGGATCCTGGCTGCCATAAAGGCGGCATGTCCCCCACACCATCAGGGGTTCCTTCCCTATTTTCATGACCAAGGCCACCCAGGGATCCCGCTCTGGGGTGTCCCCTGCTGTTCGTGTGACACCGACGCGGCTTGTGGCGGTGGGGGGTGCGAAGGTATTGAGGGTGCTGCAGAACTCTGCCATTGTATTGCTGGAGGGGATACAAAGTTGACCGCTCCCTGTGGGGGCATGGGGTATGAGGGTCCCCTGCTCCACTGGGGGTTGCTGTAGCTGGGCCGCTGCATGTTCCAGGTGGGAGGGGGCTGGATACGGCCTGGCTGCCCCCTCCCTCTCCCGTTTCCCTGAAACCTGGATCTGCATTTCTTAGCTAAATGCCTCTTCCTTCCACACACCCAGCACGGTCCTCTACCTCCCCCTTGGCGTGGTGGAGCATCTGCTGATGGGCGCTTTGGCTGAGGGCAGTTTGCTGCCAAGTGGCCAGCCTGGCCGCACTTAAGGCACGCCATCACACTGGTTATTGCAGTTTGAACTGCTGCTTGAATGGGAACTAGATGTTCCTCCTTTGCAACGTGTCTGATCATGGCAGCTATATTGGACCCCTGCGGCAGGGATCTTAAAATGTCTTTGGTGGCTGAGTTACATTGCTGGCGTAGGCATTCTGCCAGCACGGGACCCTTCGCCTCTGAGGGTAACGCAGAGGAATCTAATGCGGCCTGAAGTTTGTCCACAAACTGAGTGAAGCTCTCACTCTCACCCTGTTTTATGAGAGACCACGGGGATGGTTTAGCTACCACTTTAGAAGCATCGCGGATAGCTTCTCGGGCAGCACGGGTTGTTGTCATGACCTCATGGGCCCGCAAGCCCTCAGCCTGTTGCTGGGGGGTGATCATAGTGGGGTCTGTGCCCATTAGCCTCTGTATGCTGGAACCGTGCAGTGGGTGGTCTGCCCCTGTTACCAAGGCTAGCTGTTTGAGGCAATTGTCCTCCCATTCTTGTTTAAAAACTATCATCCCCGCACCATCAAATATCATTCTACACGTCTGCTTAATATCAAAGGGAAGCATATCGTCCCCACCAAAAAGGCCGTCAATAAGTGTGCAAACCATGGCAGAATTAATTCCCTTATCCGCAATCGCTTTAACAATTGCCTGCACATCTTTCGGATTGACCGGTGAAAAAATCCTTTGGTTTCCGCCTGCCCCCCCCACACGAACCGGGAACACCAGAGTGGCGGACGGAGCCCATTCCGCGCAAGCCATTTTTATTTTCCGCCAGTTTGTAAGCGGGGTTCGGTTTTTCTCTGGTAACTCCTTCACCCATGCAGGAGCGCTGTGGCTAGTAACCTTACACGCCACTGCTCTCTCTCCGTTAAAGCTAGAATCTGAGCCGGAATCCTCCGACCCTGTCTCGGGCTCCGAGCTCGAATCAGAGTCCGAGCCGGAAGTCGAGTAAAGAAACGCTTCCGGGCTGCTCTGCCTTTTGCTCGGGCTCCGACCCCGCCCCTTCTTGTGGGGGTCGGGCCGTTCCCTCCCCCTGGGGTCCCCCGGCCTCCTGCTGGGGGAGGTCCTTGCCCTACAAGGACTTAATTTGAATAAAGCGCTCTGATTGGTCTTACGCGCCTCCGCGGGGGCCGCCCCGTCTCCCCGCTCGCCCGCGCATGCGTTGTTCTGCAAGTTGACCGCGTTTCCGCCCCCCTTCTCCTCCTTTCCGCCCTGACCATGCGGTCCGGCGCCATTTTCAAACGCATATGGTGGGGAGGCGTTTCTATCGGTCCCTATGGGGTCCGACATTCTGGCTGCGTTCCGCGCCTCCTCCGCAAGCCCCTGCCAGAACGCCCGCGTGTGCTCCCCCTTCTCCGATGGTGAGTCCGCTCTCTGAGGGGGATCCGGCGTTCGCGCCTCCGCACGCCTACCCGGATCAGGCACCTCCACGGTTTGTGTCGCCGCGCCCACCCCCAACTGCGGCACGGCTAATAAACAAGTTCGAGCGGCTTTCCAGGTCTCTTGCTCTTGTCGAGCTTTTTGCAGAGCCTGGACAACTCTGCCCCACGACTTTAAGGCTTTCCCTGAGCCCAAGGACATAGTGTCCTCCACCAGAGCTTTTGTACAATTATCCCACACGTCCGAATGTAGGACGTCCACGGGGCTTTCAATAGCCCCAAGCTTAATCAATCTCGACAATGCGAGAGTTAAGTCCCTAAGTTTACATTCTATACCCCATTGCGCATTCATCTCTGTTACGACCTTCGCTATGGCTTCCATCGTCCACGCGGGTCCGGGAGCGTCCTCCCCACTGCGGTCAGTCCTGCTGCCGCAGTCGCCGTCCTCGTTCCAGGAGTGTCCCCGTTCGCCAGGCGCAAGCCGCTGTCCCGGGTGCCGGCACCAGAATGTTGCCTTCTATACTAAGGCAGGCGACCTGGTTCTGAGGTACAGCTCGACAGCCCACTCTCCAGGGCCGTTCGGGCCAATGACACACGCAGACACCAATGTGGTGGACGGTCAAATGGCGTTTATTACTTCTTCTTCTGGGGTCTTATAGTCTTGGGGGTCTCTACGTCAAAAAAGGGGTTTGTCCTTCTTACCTACGGTTAGTAGGGAATGGAAAAGTACTGGGTAAGGAGTGGAAAGTTACTGGATTCAGTGGGGCAACATTCCTACTGTTAGTGGGGCCACATTCCTATGTTAATTTCTTATCTGTGAGTAACTGAGGGTCTTATCTATGGGGAACAGAGGGTCCTGGCTTTCCGTGACATCGCGACATCTTCCGCAGCGCCTCTCCCTAGCTACCACACAGGAGCCAGTGACAACATGGGACTATGCATTGAATCTGCTGTTCCCTGCTCTGTATCCCTTGAAACAGAAGCATTGGGATCACAGCTACAGGTTTGGGGGATGGCAGTGGGTGTGTCCCCACTGTGGGAGCCCGGGGAGGGGGTGGAGACGCAACGGGTACAGGGGGTGGGGACAGGGGGCTGGCAAGGGGCGGGGAAACCATGGGAACAGGGGGCGGGGTCAGGGGGCAGGCAGGGGGCGGGGACACCGTTGGAACAAGGGGCGGGGTCAAGGGGCAGGCAGGGGGCAGGGACACCTGGTGACATCACATCGGCAGACGCCCCCTGGGAGGAGTAGAGGGGTGGAGCTGAGGGTATTGCAGGAAAGGGAGGGGGAGGGGGAAAGGTATCACAAGGAACAGAAGGAGAGGGGGATGGGGCTGGAGTTTCGGGATGTTTAAGAGGATTTTGGGAAGAAGAAGACCAGGTTTGGGAAGATGCCACGTGGCATCCACCATCTTGTGGACCCCCTGGGGACTGGGGGCCATTTTGGGGATCACTGCTCTCTGGAAAGCTGACACGTGCTGTGGGTTTCAGAGGATGGGACACAGGGGATTGGGAAAGGTTCCACGCAGCCTGGCCAGGGCCTTGTGGACAGGGCAACTCAGGCATTTCAACAGACACTAGGAGTCGACATCCCAATGAGTTTGCTCTGTTTAAAATACCAAGTTTTGGGGAAAGAGGTTTAGGGGTTTTAGAGCTAGGAGAGGGAGAAACAGGGAGAGCAGAGGTACATGGCTTTACATTTGGCTTTTTCTCCATTTCCTTTTGTTGGAGCAATGCTGTTCGAATTTGTAAACTCCAAAACACAAATTTAGCTGAGGGTGCATTGCCAGATTGTCCTAAGGTTATCAATTAATTCCCAACTTTATCCCAGAATTGAATATTGTGGATTTCTTCAGGGGAGATTTGTGGGAAGTGGAGGAAAAGCCATCTTATAAACTGTTTCAATTTTCCCTTTGAGAACTTCACATTACTACTGACTAAAATGCTAACAATATTATAATACACTCCTTTTTGTACAATGCTGAGTTTCAAACCCATGTTAGATGTAAAAAGCAAAGTACTAAATCCCGCCTGACCAAAAACAAAGCTAAAATCAGCTACCAATTTCAAAAAAAACCACAGATGGAAAGCGATAACCAGCCGACAAAAGCTTCACAATGCAGCTGTATATACTGCTTTTAAAATTCCCAGGCAGCAGCAGCAGGGCATGCCCTGCCGAGCCAAGGTGGAAACAATGCCTCCCCCGCCGTGGAATGCAGCCCCCCCGCGGAGCAGAGAGAGCAGCCACGCCACGTGGCAAGCCGAAACCGGGGTCCCCCCCCGTGCCGCGTGTACAGAGAACCCCCCTCCCCCGCACAGAGAGAGAGAGAGAGAGATATCCCTTGACCACGTGGAGAGCCCCCCCCCCTCCCCCGCACAGAGAGAGAGAGAGAAAGATCTCCCAACCACGTGGAGAGAGCCGAGCACGCTGGTTGCAAAGCCGGGGGGAAGGGCAGAGAGCTCCCGCGCGAATTCCAAAAGACAGCAAAACACGCGGCAGAAAGCTAATCGCTAGAATGCAATGAATTCCCGTCTGTGGGGCTGCGCAGCCAAAAATGCAAAGGCAAAAAGGAACAGAACTCACGGCAGACTGTTTTTGAGCTCCTGCTCTACCGAGAGCAGAGATACTCACCCGAAATGGAAGCTGTAGCTGGCTGGGTACAGGCAGGTCTCTTCACCGGGACAGGACCTCTCTATGGGCGAGAGATGCTCCCCTGTCCTCCCTCTGGAAAATCTGCTCACCAGAAAGGAGCTGGGCTTTCCAGAAGCGCCGAACAGTCCACGAAACTTTTTCTGGGAATATTCCCAAAGTCTCTAGCCGAGGGCAATGCAACCAAAGCCCTTTTCATCTGGATGCACGGCTACCAGAAGCTTCTCCGAGGTGCTGCGGATCCATCTCAGGCTGCAGAGTTGCTTTGCCCGCCTCAGGGATGCCAAATATTGGAAAAAAAAAGGCTCCCAATATTACCAGTTAGAGTGTGCCTGGGCCAGTCTGACCCTCGCTGCTGGGCCAAAGGCAGCAACTGCGGTGTATCACCCCAGAGATACCTTGGCTTGCTGGTGGTTGCAGCTGGGCACTGAACAAGTCCAGGCTTGTTAGGAACCCCGTTTTACCTCAGGAGGATTAGCTTCAGGCGACGGTGAAGAGAAAAAGGAGAGGATTCTGCTGGAGGGTTTAATGTCCAGAGGTTTATTCCATGGTTACAGAGGTCTGAACGTGAGGAACTGCTCCAACAGAATTGAGGCCGCATGCTCTGATCGCCTTTTTAAGCTCAGGGATAGGGGGAGGGGAGGTACAGGTGAGCCACCAACCAGGTGAGAGGGGCAGGGTCTCAGAGGAAGATGACACCCAGATAGGCCAATGACCTCTGGGCATAGGGGCATCCCTTGAACTTGACCAACCACACGACACCTTGCTGGAATGTTTAGCCTGATTGACAGGACTCACTCAGCATGGGGGCAAGGGGGAAGGGAGAGAGAAATAGGCACACCTGGTGAAATGACCTGGAAGGCCAAAATGGGACATTACAGCACACCACAACAGCACCCTGAGATCAAATCCATGAACCATCATGAAACCCATCCGTGAGGATGGATCGTGACATCCCCCGAGGACCCCTCACCAAATTCCCCCCAAAAGCCCCCCCAGCACCCCAGACACCGCTAAAACCCCCTCAAGTTCCCCCAGATCCTCCCCAAATTCCCCCCAAAGCTCCTCAAGACCCCTCCCCAAATTCCCCTCACGACCCCTCCAGGACACCTCACCTGTCCCTGCGCCTCCTCAGCAGCTTCCGGAGCCCCCCGTCCTTTCCCAGCGCCTCCCCCACTCTCTCCAGCGCCTCCCGCAGGACCCGCCCGAGCCTGGGGCGGCTCCCAGGGGTCCCTGAGGGGGTCCCGGGGGGCGGCGGGGGGCGCCCACTCCATGCCCGGCTCCGGGGTCAGGGGGCGCTGCTCCATGCTTGGCTCTGATTGGCTGCAGTGGCGCAAGGAGGGTGGGAGTTGGTGAGGGGAGGCATGCGGTGATTGGTTGGTTCGGCGCATGAGAGGCGGGCGGTGGGGAGGCGTGCGGTGATTGGCTGGATCGGTGCACAGAGAGGCTGGTGTTCCTGAGGGGAGACCCGCGGTGACTGGTCGGTTTAGGACGGGGTGTGAGTTTTTTACAATAAAAAACTCTAAGGCAAAGATATGGGAGTAGAAATAACAGTTCTTTATTAAGAGAATTAAAAATACAAATGCAGTAGTACAAACAAAAAAAAAACAGTGATAGAGTCAGTATTCTCCAGGAAAACAGGTTCATCCTCTTGGAATACAGTGGGAATAGGGCTGATCCTTTGGGAATCCATTCCTTAACTCCCAAAGGCAGGTGAAAACCAGGGCCATGGAATTTTTACAGGGTATCCCAAGGGTGGAGTTGGGGTTTGGGTCAGGGAAGGAGTTCTTAGCACCATAAGGAGGGTGAGATCAAATTCCTGCCTCTTAGCAACAGCAGCACTCCACACAGAACGCATCCCTAAATCCTAAATTCCCTCTAAAACAAATGAGAAATAATGCAACGTCAGATATATTCGATCAATTTCCTTCATTTAAACCAGTTTGGGGTGTTTTTAAAGGATGAAGGTGAAGCAGAGGAAAATTAGGGCCAAACCAAAAGTCTAAGCAGCCAGGTGTGTTCTCAACATGGATCACAGGGAATGTGGCTCACCTGGGCTGTGCCGAAAGTGCCTCCTCCAGTGGGGGATGGAGCTGGAGCAGTGCACGAAGCTCTGCCCGCACTCGGGGCACTCGCAGGGCTTCCCTTACCGGTGCCTCTGTTGGTGTTGTGTCAAGTTAGAGCTCTGTGAGAAGCTCTTCCCGCACTGGGGACACTCATAGGGCCTCTCCCCAGTGTGGATGCGCCGGTGGGTGATGAGGGTGGAGTTGTGCTTGAATCCCTTCCCGCAGTCGGGACAGCGGAAGGGCCTCTCCTCTGTGTGAATTCGATAGTGCAGGAGGAGATTTGAGCTGGTCGGAAACCTCTTCCTGCATTTATCACACTTGTAGGGCCTCTCCCCTGTGTGGATGCGCCAGGGGATAATGAGGGTGGAGTTGTGCTTGAATCGCTTCCCGCAGTCTGGGCATTGGAAGGGCCTCTCCTCTCTGTGAATCCGATAGTGCTGGACGAGATTGGAGCTGCTCTGAAACCCCTTCCCACACTTGGAACACTCATAGGACCTCTCCCCAGTGTGGATCCTCTGGTGCTGGATCAGGCCGGAGCTCTGCCTGAAGCACATCCCACACTCGGAGCATGTGTATGGCCTCTCCCCAGTGTGGATCCTCTGGTGCCTGATCAGTTTGGAGTTCCACCTGAAGCTCTTCCCACACTCCTCACACCTGTGGGGCTTCTCCCCATCATGGAGCTGCTCATGGAACACCAGCTCCGAGCTCTGGCTCCGTCTCTGGCCGCCTTCCCAGCCCAGGCTGGCTCTTTCCCCCTCAGATCCCCGCCGGCTGCGTTTGCAGCCCCTCCTCGTGCAGCATCTCCGAGGCTTTTCCTCCCCGTTGGCTTCCTGCGCCGTGGAGCCGCTCAAAACGGCCTCTTCCACCAGGTTCTGCCGCAGGCATTTGTCCTCCCTGCTCTCCATGCTCAGCTCCTGCTCTGGGGAAGGAAGGACAAGGACAGGATGGGATTTGCCTCCGTGCCACAGGCAAGGACAAGGAGATCCCCCCAGGCCTGAGCTGCTACTGGGGCCATGCTGGGCTGGGAGATGGAGCAGCACAGAGGGGAAAGGGGCACTGACTTCCTCCTCATCTGCCTCAGTGTCCCGGGGCATCTTCCTCTTCCTTGCAGCCTCCCTGGGGTTGGCAATGGGAAATCCTGGTTTGGGGAAAACAAGGGATGAGAGCGTTTGTAGGAGTGTCAGGGGGTAGGACGGTCGGGACAGACGGAGACGAGAGAGCTCTGCAGCCAGGTTGTGGAACTTGCGGTTTATTGCAAAGGGCCTGGGTGCAGGGCCCTGCTGGGAGCTGCCAGGCACAGCTCAGAGCAGGCCCGAGACTAGAGAGGGGTAGAGAGGGTGAGCGGGTAAAAGACGAAGACAGGCAAGAGCATAACACAGTAATGTTCCCATTACAACACAATAGTTTTATTCTGTGTTGAATATTCTAATTCTCACCAACCAATCAAGTACAAGATACAAATCCTACAGAATTTACATACAGCATGTAAGAATCATTACATCACCACACTGTGTTACACTTTACCCCCTAAAAACTCCTCTTTGGACCCCTTCTGGTGAGCTAGTAGGGTCTGCTCTGAACCTTGAATCTTTCTGCAAGCAGAGGGAATTGTTTCATCAAAAGGGGATTCACACCATTGTTTTGCAGTTGTTCACTAACTGAGGTATCTCAGAGCTTGCTTTCATTTCAGTCTTCCTTATACTTTCTATATTCTCAAAATCTTTTGCAAGACAATCGTATTTATAAGTCTTTCCTGTTTCACCTTCCCCAACACACACTGAGTTTGAAGGTGCCTGTGTCCGAGTTCATCTCTACAAGTCACCAGCCACCTTGGCTACAAAAAACCTCCCAAACACCAAGATTCAGCCCTGAAAAAGCCTCCCAGGAGTTCCCCATCCCTGGTCCCTCCTCTCTGGTGTTCAGGGGTTTTCCCCTGTCCCAGCTGCTGGGGGTCATGCTTGGATTGGGGGTCCCCCTTGTGCCCGGTGCCCGCCCTGCCCAAGCTGCTGGCAGTCCCACCAATGCCAAAAGCTCCCCCTATTTCGGGATGCCGGGACTGTTTGGGCTCCCAGGCTCCCTTCTCCCCTCATTCTCTGCTCTGGGCTGCAGGGGCTCCAAGGAGTCCCCCCTGCCCCTCTCCAGGCTCTTGAGGGCGGCGCTCCCCCCTCTCTGGGCTCCCCACTTTGGGCTCCTGGGGGACACAGGGCTCTGCTCCTCCAGGATGCCTCTGCCGGCAGCCGCCACCGCAACCCCCCGATGTCCCCCCAAGGGGCCTTTTCCGCTCAGCCTTGGACTCCTTCATTATCCAAACATCCCCCAAAACGCAAACCCAGGGACCCTCCGGGATATCCGGGCCGAGCTCCCCCTCTCTGTTCACAGGCGCGATTGGGGGGACGATGATCCCACAGGTGGGGGCTGCGAATTCAGGCAGGGATCGACAGCATGGTTCCCTCAGCTCAGCCTTGATCCGCCTTTGTCCTTCCTCTTCCTCTTCCTCCCCACTCCTCCCCTTCCATCCCCCATCGTCCTCCCACTGTCTTATCCCCACCTCCTTCTCCTCTTCCATCCCTCCCCTTCCATCCCTTCTCCTCTTCCTCCTCCTCGATAACCCCACCTCCTTGTCCTCCTTCCATCGCTGCTCTCTCTCTGCCTTCATCCCTCCTCTTCCATCCCTCCCCCTGCTCCTCCTCCCTAACCCCACCTCCGCCTCCCCCTCCATCCCGGCCCTTCCCTGCCTCCTCCTCCTCCCCCAGCAGCAGCCACACCCTCAGTGCCCTCGCAGCCCGTGGCAGCAGCGGGGATGGAGCCCGGACAGTTCGGGATGGGCAGCGCAAGGATCTCGGCTGCTCCGCTGCGGGCGGGGGGAACCCGGCCCGGGCCAAAGGAGAGGCAAACTGGGCACTGGGGGCACATCACAAAGCTAGGGATGCAGCAGAAAATGGAGATAAAAGAGTTATGTAATAATAATTCCAAAGGAGGAAAAGCTGGAAATTCCAAAATTTAGGGAAGCTGAGAAAAAAGAATTAAACAAGATAGGAAGTGAAAAAGACATACCAGGGAAATGGAAACTTCTTGAAGGAAGACAATTTCATAATAAAATGTGCTTACTAGGAAAATATTAGAAGACTTGCATTAGAAAACCCACTGGGGTAGTCAAGTTTGTGTGATCATTTTTTAAGGAAGCATGTGTGCACTGGGATTTTTGGAGTAGCAAACCAAGTAACTGAAAGATGCTTAATTTGCCAAAGGATAAATAAAAAGGTCATGAGAAAAACAACATTAGGAGGTCGTGACTTAGCTTGTTGGCCATTTCAATGTATCCAAGCAGAAGTTTAGATTTGTCAGGCTCTGCATTTATTTGTTAAAAAAATCGATTAATCTAGAAGAAAGAGAATATGCCATATGTCAGACAGGAGATTTCAGGAGAATAAAAATCTTTGAAGTATCAGAAACACTAGAGGAAAAAAAAAAAAAAAGGGGAGAAATGAAAGGGAAGGGAACAAGAGGAAAAATCAGAAAGAGAGTGGGATCCTCTGATGGTCTTGCCCCCTCCGTTCACGGCCCAAGCACCTGTCCCGGGTCCCGGCTCGCTGCCTGCCTCAGCTCCGCCTGCCCTGGTTTCCATCCCAGGTGCGGCCTCACTGCCCAGGGCAGCTCCACCTGCCCCGGCGCTGTCGCTCAATTTGTGTGCCCTGCTCCCACTGCCTGGGCCGCGGCCGCTCTGCCGGCCATGCTGGGGAAGATGGGGGTTGCTCTGTCCTGCCGCCTGCTCCGAGGTCACCGTGCCCACCACACCCAGGGGGGGTCCCAGCCATCCCATCCCCGGCTGCCCTGCCCGTGCCACCTGCACTGGGCACCGCCGCTGCTGCCGGGCTCTCCCACCTGCCTTTGCTCTGCCAGGAGCTGCCGGATCAGCCGCCATCAGCCATGTGGGGGCTACCCACGCTCCGCCTCGGGCTCCATGGGAAGATCCCCCTCTGCCGATTCCAGCAGCAGACCCTGCCCACACTCCCACTGAGCCTCGGCGGGATATCCTCCCCTGACCCCGTCCTGCTCTGAGTTGCGTCCCCTTGGTAACCACAGCTCCGGCTGTTCAAGGAAACTCTGTCTCTCTAGGGGAAGCACCTTATCGAAACACTAGGAGCTCAGTTAAAAGGCAGTGCTCTCCAAATTCTTTCCCAAAACACGGCAGAAAGGCTATAGAAGGTAAAAAAGTGAAAGAGTTAGCTGAAGGGATTGCTCTGTTTCCGTTCAGAGAGGTTCCCATGGGAGGGATGTGCTGCCCCGCCCCGCAGGAGCCACCAGCGCCCCTGCCGGCCGTGCCCGGAACTGCACCCAAGGGCAAAGCGCCGCAGCCCAAAGGCCAGGACTGGGTCCGGGCTCTATTTGCTGTCAGTGCCACAGCTGTTGGTCTTTGTTTGCTTTATTATACACACTAGTAAAGAACTGGTATTCCTACTCCCATATCATTGCCTGAGAGCCCCATGATTTCACTAGTCTAAAAATGAAGAGGGAGAGGGTTTGCATTCTCCATTCCAAGAGAGGCTTTTTCTGCCTTCCTGAGCAGACACCTCTCTTGTAAAGCAAGACAAGCACCCACAGGCACTGAGGGGGACTGCAGGAGGGGCACAAGAAGGCCCTGCAGCACTTGGGCACAAAGGCACAGCAGGTGAGTGCAAGAAGGGAGCAGCAAAAGGCCAAGCTGAAGGCAAAGGCCAGGGCACAGCTCCTACAGCCCCTGAGGGATCAACCCCAGGGCCCAAGGGGGCCCCAGCACCCAGGGCACGGCTCAGCCACAAGCACCTGGCGGAGGCATTGCCCTCCTCGGCAGGGGACAGCCCACCCAAACAGCCTCTGGAAGGGAACCAGGGCTCCAGCTGCAGGGCACAAGGACACTGCAAGCACAGACAGCAGCACCCTCAGGACCAGCAAGTCCACCCCTTGATGGACATGGATTGGCAGGGCTGTCACAGCTCCCATCACACCAGGGACCCTCCACACTGCAGCCCCTGAGAACATTCAGGGTGGGTCTGCATCGAGAGGAGGCATTTCCTGATGGACACAGGGGCCTCTCAATCCACTCTGAAACTTAGACCTTAGGGGGGGGAAATGCCAAAAACGTCTCTGATTATTCAGGGGATAAGTGGGAAAGATGTGTGGTTTTATTCAACCACTGTTAGCAGAAGTGCGAGATGGGTCTGAAATGCATGAAGTTTTATCTGCTCCTAATTGTTATCATGATTTACTGGGAAGGCATTTGATCGCTAAACTCGTAACGCAAATTAATATTAAAAAAAGTGATACAGAGGCCAGTTCTGTAACTCCGTGCCAAATGTCACGCAAGGCCTATGCTGAAGTGAACCCAGAAGTGTGGGCAGGCCCAGGGAAATAGAGAAAGTTAGATATGGAGCCTATACAAATTACTTTAAAGCAACCAAGACAAGCAATACCCTGTTCCAAGAGTGAGAAGTAAGGGGTCACAGCCTGAGATTGAGTCCCTGTTCAGGGAAGGGCTTTTGAAGCCAAGGATGCCTCCCTACAACACTCCTATCCTGCCAGTCAAAAAACTGGATGGATGGACAAGAGGAGGAAACACAGAATTTTCAAGTGTTAAAATGAAGATAAACTGAGGCGGCAGCCCTGGGCCTTCCAGACAGAGAAAAAGAATTTGAGTTACAGGTGGATGCTAAACAGGGTCTTTCCAGAGGAATTCTTGTGCTAAAATGTTTAACCTTATATAGGACCTCCTAGAGATCAAGTCTGGGATCAAGTTAAAGCTTTGACAACCAAAAGAGCCTCTAAATGGATGAGCAGGGCTCGGTTATTACAGTATGAAACTTGTTCAATGGCACAGGAGGATTCAGAACTAAGGACAGGGCAAGGGTTTAACCCAGCCTCCTGTTTGAACAGCCTGGAGAGGGGCTGGCAAGGAACCCAGGACTGCACTCAAGGGACAGAGCTCTCCAGGCTGGGAGAGATTGATGGGACATTTCCTGGCCAGAGGGAGAAAATGTGTTTGTGGATGGCTCTGCAAGGACAGCAGAAGGGAAAAGAGCTACAAGACAGGCTGTTATTAGGAAGGGGAATCAGACACAGCGCAGGTCACCGCCCCATGCTCAGCTCAACCCGCGCAGCTGTGGGTACTTGTGAGAGCCTGGCACTGAAATGCCCTGAGCAGGAAGGCTTCAATATCTTCTGCTGACACCATGGCACCTAACAGGGGGGCAAAAGCAATTCTCACTGCTTCAGCAACCACTGGAGCAGATATCAAAGGATCTTCTCCCACAGGAAGCTGGGCTGGCACAGAGCCTGCCCTGGCACTTTGCTGCTGCCAACACCCAGCCAGGACATCGGCTCCTGCCCAAGGAGTGCAAAGCAGCACCACTGGTGGCCAAGGGGCCCATGCCAAGTGTCCCTGAGGCCAGAAACAGCCGCCAGCACAGCTCAACACGGGGGGACCCCTCAGCCTGGCCTCAAGGGCTCTGAAGCCCCGGAGATTTGCACTTCCCGCCCGCAGCAGGAGGATGGGAGGCCGCCCCTGAGCCTGCCCTGAAGGCAACGCAGCAGCAGCCAGGGCTCCACAGCGGGCCAAGCCCCTGCGCCTGCCCACAGATCCTGGCCTGGAATCCTCTGCAATCCTGGCCACCCTCCTCTGCCATCTCCAGCCCCTGGGGCCAAGCCTTGCTGCCACTGCTGCAGCTTCAGCGCTGCCTGGGCCTGCACTGCCACAGCTGCTGGGGAACACCACGGCACAGTTCCACTCTGGGGCTCACTGACACCCACACTCTGGGCTGCCTGCCATTGCACTGCTGCAAAATGTACCGTGTTTGGTTCTTTTAAATCTTATTTCTCTGCTCAGAAAGGTTTCTCTACACAAAGGTTTGCCTTTGGGAAAGGAATTTTAAAGGTTTTATTTAAGCGATGTTACACCACTCAATAGAGATGAGTTTAACATCCCAACAGACTGGGAATAGCCCAAAAGACACCCACAGAGATAACGACCAGCAACAAAACATCAACATTGCCCAGCAGCAAACAGCAACCAACAGCTACCCCAGACACTGCCCCAGCAGAGCTGGAGACACTTGGGCTGGAACAGGCTGAGAAGGAAATCCAGGAGTGTGGAGACCGAATTCACATCAGAGTCAAAGAATTCCGGGTCCAACAGGAAACCACATGCTAACAACTTACACAACTTGGAAGCAAGGACCATTAAAGCAGTGGATTTAGATTGGTTCTACATGAAGTTTAGGAAAAATCGAGTAAAACTCACATGGCATGGAATGATTTTTTCTGCACAGCTGGGCTATTTGTGAAAGAAATTATTTCTGTTGCACATCCAGGCCAGAACCAATGATACCTTGGCTCTCTAACAATAAAGAGATTCTTGGAGAGTTTTTGTTTTCCTTGCAGTCTCAGTGACAAAATTACAACACGAGAAAATTTTTTCATTATATTTCCACTTAATGTTGTCAGTTAGGTTTGGGACAGAAGTGTGAGAATAAATTTTTGGTCTGGGTTTTTCCATGTTCTCCTTTATGTAGCTTTTGCAAAACTGAAGAGCTTTAACCGTAATATTTAGAACTCGAAATAGTTAATACTTCTTAAAAAAAAAGCAGATTCTGGGGGGGCCACATGTGACTCACCAGATGGCTGCCCTGGAAGAGAAGCTCCATTCCAGGCAGCCTCCAAAGGAGCTTTAGAAATGCAAATGAACACTGCTAGGCAAAGGGTGGACAATTCACCTGGGTCTCTTGCCCGGGGCAGGAATTGGGCTGATTCCCTCTGCCCCTCACCCCAAGCTCTGCCTGCTGGCACTGATGGAATTTGCACAGCTCAAGGCAGAGCCCAGGGGGAGGATATCTGACCCTGCAAAACAAACGGGTGAAGCTGCAAAGGGAAACAGCACATGGAGAATGTTGGGAAAACTTCACTATAAACAAATGGAGGGAATCATCCCTCTGCCCACTCCAACATGTGCTGGCACTGTCTGTGTTATGTAGGGTATATTAGAGAACTGGGGATTTTTTCATACCAAAAAATCAGGGAAATCAGTTGGCAATCCAAGGATTTGATGATTTAATTAGAGAAAGGCAGTCAATTGATGCAGCCCTGGCTGGAGACAGCAGCCAAAACCAGGAAAAGATGAACGGCCAGCAGAACAAATCCTACAACACCATGGACCAGCCCCTGGGAACTCGAACCAATTCATATCAGGAGCCACAGAACCCATTTCTCATTTCAATGGCATCATTAGATTACAAGCTGCCCTCGCAATAGCCAACCAGACAGCTCCAGCTCCTGACCTTCCTGCCGACCAATCCACTGAAATGAGGAACACAACACTTAACCATAAGATGGGATCATATTACGTTTTAGCAAAAAAAAAGGGGAGTTTGTGGAAAATTAAATGACTCAAACTCTAGTTGGAAAGAGATGACAAAGGAAAATTGGTGAAACAGATGATGCCGAATTTTGCCCCAAAAGGCAAGAATAACTGCTTAAGAGACTCAGCCTAAGTCAGATAAGCAGGAGGTATTTTATTACGACGCGTCGGAGAAATCACGAAATGGATTTCTGAGTTCACATAGCAAAAGCAAGCCTTATATATAATTTTGGGTATAGGATTACATCAGATCAGATACATAATCATGCATATTCATATGGGGCGTGGTGTAGGCGGAGCGTGGGCGGAGCGTAGGTGGAGACATCTCTTTTGGGGAATTTTCAGGTGGTCGTTCCTGTTGCCTTCATCATAGACGGGGTCTTTCTGATGAGTCTTCCTCTTTAAACTTTTGAACCTCTTCCCTAATTTGGTCAATTCCCGGTGTACTTGGCTTGGTCTCTATGGCTTGGCAGAGTTCTTAGGGTCAGTTTGACACTGTTGGCTCTGAACATGCTTAGCCCATCAGTTCCCCCTATCCCTATCTCCTTCCTGTCATTGTGTTTCATGCTTTAGCTGATTAATTGCTCTATGTGTTTCCTAATATTATACCTTCTTCAAATGCCTCACATTCTATGTTTTAACTCATTATTTCTTGGAGGCTATCTGCTTTGGGGCTTCATTCCCCCCTTTTCTTATAGCTTACGAATTCTTTCGTCAAGTTCTGGTCCCACAGGACGCTGATAGGCTCGTGCCATTGCCCAAATCATTTGGGTCCTCTTCATTATGCCTCTTAGTCTCCACCACAAACAAATGTTTGTAAGAGTTAGTAACAACAAAGCTATAATTACTACTAGCATTGGGTGCACCACGTAATGGAAGACCTGTGTAGCTGTTGGGGAGTATCCTGTAAAGATGTCCCACCAGTGATGCTGGCCTACTTGTTCTACTTCGGTCAGGACATTCTTTATCTTTTCTGAATTGTGTTCTATCTGCCATACCATTCGTTTAGTTGTTTGATTCACCTTTTGCACCAATTTCTTTACTTCAGGGTGTGCAAGCATTGCTTTGAGAATTTTGACGTCCATCCCTATTTGTAATTTCGGTATCTCTTGATATAGGTTGAAATTTGCGTTAATTAGCTGTTGGGTAGTTATTGGGACAGTGTAATGAAAATCACAACCTATGATCTTGGTAAAGTTGCATGCACAAAAGTTAGTATTGTTAGTCTCTGCTAGGCAATTATCTATAGTGACGTTGTCACAAGCTGTCCTTACGCAAGCACACCCATTTCCTATATAGTAAACTTGTGATTGTGTTTTATCATGCGGAAGCATTTCTAAGGTACATACACTATTTTCAGCATCTAAGCATAAATCTTCGGCTTCTACCACAGCATTTTCGCAAACATAGCCTAATTGTCCTCTAGGGATGCATGCTTCTGTGCTAACCGATTGCCACTTGTTTTTGGTGTAATCATAACTGGCCCAAACGTTATGGTTTATTGGCCTGACAATGACATCTTGATGCATTGTCCCTAAAGTGAGGATGGGAAAGATACCTCTTTCCTCTGCCGCACTAATGGTGAGGACATAAGCTTCAACGTGTTCTTGTTGAGGTTCGTAAGTGAAGTTTACTAACTGCCACCAAGCTTGATGGTCCCTTTCAAATCGTGTAGTATGATTGTCCTTTAATATTGTTTCCCTTATTTCTTGAGGTAATATACCTGCCGTTCCTTCTCTCATTATTCCTGCCGCTACCGACTGTACCCATTGTTGCGTCTGAGAGCATTGGATAGCGAGTGCAATGTCCTTGCCAAGTTCCCCTGTGTAGTTAGCGAGCTTCACAAAATCCTCTGCAGTGTGGTTCGCTACCATGGTTAGTAATTTCACCACTAGCGATTGTGTTTCAGCTAATGTAAGCATGGATGTACTGAGAGGCACCTTAAGCTTTCCTAAGCTCGATGTGACGGTACTTAATTTGTTTACTAATACCTCTTGATCTATTGTGTTTACTATACCAAATCCGGTGCCAATCCACCCACTTAGATCTCTTTTTGTTTTTCTGTGATGAGACCTTGTCGCTAGCCATGCATTCCATCCCTTAAGGCTTTGCTGTATAAATGGTCGGCAATCCTTTTGCAAATAAGTAATATCGGTGTGAATGTTCATTTGTACCTTCTTCAGGGAATAAGTGGGGTCTAACAATAATTTTAGTTCGTTAGATTTTCTTATCACCTGAGGCCCTATAAAGGTTAGGTTGTGTACTGCTTTACACTCCACTGGTAGGGTGGTTTCTTGAGGCAAGTCTAGATCTGGATACAATGGGATCACGTCTTCTGGTAATTGTATCCTATAATCGACAGCACGCCCGAGAGCACGCCCGAGGGAGCTAATATCCTGTCCCAGTGTTTTCAACTCCCTTTCACATGTGAACGTCATTGACTGATCCAATCTAAATGCCATCTCACACAGTGCTTTTCCTCCCTCAGGACCACTAGATATTACAATTTCTCCCGGAGAATGGAGAAGGGGGTGAGGGTCATAGGTTATGTTTTGAGGGCGTAGCTCCCCAAGTGAATCTTCTCTATAAATCACCCCCTTTATCGGTTGTTGTGATCCAGGTGGATCCTCCCTGAAGTCGCTCCACTGACATGAAATTGGGCCCTTTTGCTGGATCCAGACTGTGGGCCTGCCCATTTTCACTGGACTAAAGGTAATTAGGTTATGTTTAAAGGCTGGCATCAAGGGTTTAATTGTTAATACTAGCCGCCTTGTTTTCCCTTCCTCTGGGTCAAGTTCTCGACACCCAATTTGGACTTGGTCTCCCTTGTATGCTACCATGGAGGGCTGATCCCACACCTCACTTGCATATGGCTGATTGTTACGTAAGGCATAAACCTCGAAATAGGGCCCTCTCGTTCCCAACTCTGGGTGGATACACTGGTGCGCATGAGACCATGGGTCTATTGGGGCAGAGCCTTGGGGAAGCACTATCATTAGTCCAATGATCAGAGTTGTAAAGGTTTGGGGTGGAGTCGGGGTCATAATGTCTGGCTGTCAATTTTGTTTCTTTTGGCGTTCTCGTTGCTTGGTGTGAATTTGTTTTACTCGTAAAATAGTCTTTTCTAGTTCAGTGTCTAAATCTCTTTGCTTTTTAAAGGGTCCAATTTGGTCACTTGTTAGTGGATGTCGTGGGACAGAAGAATAGCAACGGGTCGATAAAACCTTAGAACGACTAAGTTTCAAACAATATTGTAACCAGCGGTGTACTTTCCAATGGCACCACCCTAATACAATTTGTTCGGGAGCTTCAAACAATTCCCTAGCCTCTAAAATGGGTCTGTTGGCGAATTTCTCTAAGGCCAAATAGTCGTCATTTTCCCTTGCTTCTTTGCAGCTACACTCATAACATTGGAGGTCCAGTAAACAACTTTGTACGTTCCAAAATTTTCTATCACAACCTCCACAAAGAAATCCAATTAGTCCCACACAATTTCTTTCCCCACACCCAAAACACGGCTGATCGTGAATAGGGTCCTGTGGGTCAGGTCCTTGTTGACTGTATGTTTCAACCCACCCTATCCACTGTATTGGCGTGCTACGCAATGCAGCTCTAGCTTCGGCATTAAATTCTGCTATGAGGGATAAAGGTTTTGGCAAAGTCAATGTTAGTTTATGTTGAATTCTCACGTGATCCTGCGGAGACAGCTGACTCAGAAGTCTGTACATCTAGGGCAGGTTTGATCTCCTCTTGTTTGTTTTCCGGAGCTCTCTTGACCCGTGAATAGTGGATCCACGTAGGTCGCTCCTTGATCCGAACCGCGGTGAAGGTAGTCAGCAGCACTTGGAAAGGTCCCTCCCACTTTTCTTGTAGGGGTTTTCCTAAAAGATTCTTAACATACACCCAATCACCGGGGTTAAACGGATGCAATTTATAATCAGGTTGCTTAGGTTGGTGCTCTATCACCACAGTAGCATTTTTATCAAACTGTTTTCCCACCGTAATTACATAATCATAAATATACTGATTACCAATTTGGTCTATAGCGTCCCCATTTATAACTTGCATAGCATAAGGTCTACCATACAAAATTTCAAATGGGCTTAACTTTTCTTTTGATCTTGGTTTGACTCTCAGCCTAAGCAGAGCAATAGGCAAAGCCTGATACCACTGCAAATTAGTCTCCTGGCATATTTTGGCAATTTGCTGTTTGATGAGATGATTCATCTTTTCCACTTGCCCACTGGCCTGTGGACGATAAGGTGTGTGTAGTTGCCATTTGATTTGTAATGCTTTGCTTATTGCTCTCACCACTTTTGCACAGAAGTGTGTACCTCTATCCGAAGAAATGCTCTTTGGTACCCCAAACCGTGGAATAATTTCATTTAACAGTACTTTAGTCACTTCTCTTTCCTTATTTGTCCTACAAGGGAATGCTTCAGGCCACCCAGAAAATGTATCAGTTAGTACCAACAAATACCGAAACCCCCCTTTTCTTGGGAGTTCAGAAAAATCAATTTGCCATACTTCACCTGGGAATTTACCTCGATTTATGGCTCCTTGATGTACTTTGGTTCCTGTGTTCGGGTTATTTTTCAGACACCGCTCGCACTGGGATGTGACGTGCTTTACAGTAGTAAATAATTTCGGTCCTGCTATCCTGGCTCGCAAATGTTGATAAAGCGGATCTAGACCCCAATGGGCCTTTTCATGCTCCGCCTTCACAATCTGCCACATTATGTTCCCTGGTATTATCAACTGTCCTGTTTCTAATTGTCCCCATCCACTGTCTAACAGTTTACCTTTATTCTTTTGAATCCACCTATGATCTGATTCTTGGTATTCTGGCTTGATATTGGTATCCAGCTCTCCTGGTATTAGGGCCACTATTTCCACTTCTCTTTTCCTTGTGGCAGCCAATTTAGCTTCTGTATCTGCCTTCCTGTTCCCTATCTCTGGAATAGTGTTACCTTTCAAATGTCCTTTACAATGCATTATGGCCACTTGTGCTGGGAGTTGGACCGCCTCTAGCAATCGCAGAATCTCTTCTGCATGTTTGACTGTCTTTCCTTGTGTAGTCAGTAGTCCTCTTTCTTTCCAGATGGCCCCATGAGCATGTACAACAGAGAAGGCATATTTAGAGTCTGTCCATATATTAATTTGCATGTTTTCTGCCAATTCCAGGGCTCGGGTCAGAGCTCTCAGCTCTGCTTTTTGGGCTGAGGTCCCTGCAGGCAAGGGGTTTGACTCAATTACCCTTTCTGTAGTGGTGACTGCATAGCCAGCCATTCTTACTCCTTGCTTCACGAAGCTGCTGCCATCTGAGAACCAGTTGTCCGCACCTTCGAGCGGCTCTTCTTTGAGATCTGGGCGACTGGAATAGACGGCTTCAATTGTTTCCAGGCAGTCGTGTTCGATGGGTTCTGCTGGGGCTCTCCCTTCTAGAAATGAAGCTGGGTTCACAATGTTAGTTACCTGAATGGTTACGTCATCTGATTCAGCCAAAATGGCCTGGTATTTTAGGAATCTGGAAGGGGACAACCAATGGTTGCCTTTCTGTTCCAGCACCGCCGACACAGTGTGAGATACTAACACAGTCATCTTTTGGCCCAGTGTGAGCTTTCTGGCCTCTTCTATGTTAATTATCACTGCAGCCACTGCCCTCAGACAGCCTGGCCATCCTTTACTTACTTCATCCAACCGCTTGGAGAAGTAGGCCACAGCTCTCTTGTGTGTTCCCAACTGCTGTGCCAGGACTCCTAGGGCCATCCCTTGTCGTTCATGGGAGAACAGCCAGAATGGTTTTGATACATCTGGGAGACCTAAAGCCGGTGCTCTCATTAGCTCCAGCTTTAACTTCTTGAAGGCCCCTTCTGCCTCGGGAGTCCAAACTAGAACATCCTTGGTTTCTTTCAACAAATCGTACAGTGGTTTAGCAAGTATCCCGTACTGGTAGATCCATAGCCGACACCAACCTGTCATCCCCAGAAAGGCGCGCAGATCTCTCACTGTCTCTGGTTTAGGCATTTGACAGATGGCCTCTTTCCTAGCTGCTCCCAGGGATCGCTGTCCTCTGGAGACTTCGTATCCCAGGTACACCACTTCTTTTTGCACCAGCTGTGCTTTCTGTTGAGAGACTCGGTATCCACTTAAACCCAGGAAATTTAACAAGGAAATAGTCCATTCAATGCATTCTTCCTCTGTTACTGTTGCTATTAAGAGGTCATCTACGTATTGCAGAAGGGTGCCATCTCCCAGCGGCCTTTCCCACTGTTCTAATTCTTTGGCTAACTGATTCCCAAAAATCGTAGGGGAGTTCGCCCATCCTTGGGGCAACACCGTCCAGGTAAGTTGGGTCTTTCTTCCTTTATCTACAGATTCCCATTCAAAGGCAAAAATCTTTTGACTCTCGGGAGCTAAGGGAAGGCAGAAGAATGCATCTTTCAAGTCTAATACAGTGAACCAGGCCAAATTATCCTTGAGTCTAGTTAAAAGCGTGTATGGATTAGCAACTAAAGGATGTAATATCTTGGTTATTTCGTTTACTGCTCTCAAGTCCTGAACTAGTCTATAAGCTCCATTAGGTTTCTTTACTGGCAAGATTGGTGTATTAAAATCCGATTCACATTCTACCAATAACCCCAGTTCCAGAAACCTTTTGATTATGGGCTCAATCCCCTTCCTGTCTTCTATTCTCAAAGGGTATTGTTTTCTTACCACCGGTCTTGCCCCGTCTTTAAGTTCAACAACAATCGGTGCTGCTTGTTTTGATTTTCCAGGTATATCAGTAGCCCATACTAATGGGTATGCCTCGCTCAGGATTCGCTCAAAATTGTGATTCTCAGGTTTAGGTTTCACACAACTGATTGTTAGGCTTAGGGCTGTAATCAGTTGTTCTTCTTTTACTTGAAATTCAAATCTGTCCTTTTTGAACTTTATTATGGCTCCCAAGTTCTCTAGTAAGTCTCTCCCTAGTAGAGGTTTTGGCGAATTTGGCAAATACAGAAACTGGTGTATTCCCATTTGTTTCCCAATTTTGTATTTGATAGGTTTCAAAAAGTAAGCTTTTTCTGGTTGGCCTGTTGCTCCCACAACTTGTACAAATTCATCACTTTTGGGTACCAATTCTTGATTTAAAACCGAAAAGGTTGCTCCCGTATCAATCAAAAAGTCCAATTCCTTTTTACCTTCCCCTAGCTCCATTTTAACCAGTGGGTCTGCTAGGGTATGGCCCACCGGTCCCCCTCATTCACTTTCTTGCTGTGTGGTGGTAGTGGTGGCCATTAGCCTTCTCTTTAACTGGGGGCATTCCTGTTTCCAGTGTCCCGTCTGTAGGCAGTATGCACATTGATCTGGCCCTACTCTAGCTGGGTGGGGTTGGAACCTCCCTCCCCCTCTCACCGGGTAGCCTCTACCCCTACCCCTGGTTCCAGGTTCCGAGCAACCTGTCTTCTGAGCTGCCACTGCCACAGCCACTACTCGAGCTATCCTCCTGTCCTCCCTTTTCTTCTCCTCAACTTCTCTATTATTATATACCTTCCATGCCTCATTCAGCAAGGCCTCCAGGTTTTTATTTTCTGGATGTTCAAGCTTTTGCAATTTCTTTCTGATGTCTGGGTTACTCTGTCCCATCATTAATCCTAACAGGTGTTGCTTCCCTTCTTCCGTTGCTGGGTCCAGGGGTGTGTATTGTCTCATGGCTGCCCTAAGTCTATCCAAAAACTCTGACGGGGTCTCATCCTTTCCCTGCCTAATGTCATATAACATCGACCAATTGATAGCCTTAGGGATCGCATTACACAAGCCCATCGCTATCAGCTTTCTGTACTGCACCAATCGTCGATAGTGCTCTTCATTGCCCGGATCCCATTCTGGTTTACTACTGGGGAAATTATCTTCTAGTCTCCCTGATAATACCTGAGCATGTCGTTTTCCTGTTTCCAATACGAGTTCCCTTTCTGTATCTGTCAATTCTGACAACATCACCTCTATATCTTCCCAATCAATATCTAAATTCCTTGCCATTAATTCAAACCTCTTCGCTACTCCCTCTGGATTCCTCCTGAAGTTCCTTGCCTCATCCCTCCAATTGTTCAGATCACTTGTAGAGAACGGTACCTTTACCCTGGTCCTTTCTCCTACCATTGGCATAAGTTGTCGGAGAGGAGCTATTGTATGGTTCCGTTCCTCTTCTTGCTTTGCTTCCCTCCGTGCCACAGATCTGGTATAATACGAATGACTAGTCCCTTCCCCAGGATCTTCCTGTGCCTCAATGTCTTCCCTATTCTTTCTTTTCTCCTTTCTCTTTCTCTTTCCCTGTTCTTCATCTTCACCTTCTATTTCTGTTAACTCTTTTCCTACTACCCCCCTGGCATGGTTTACGCAGTCCAGCCGCGCCTCGCTCTGCATCTGTCGCCTTTCTTCCCGCATCTGCCGACGCCTATCCTGTTCCGGGCTACTGTCCTCATCTTCTGTTCCCCTTCCATCTCTCTTATCCTCTATCTGAATTATTATATTCAGCTTCTGTGAGTTGTTCTCTACCTCCCTTTCGCATGTCTCAGTGTCATTCTTCTCACTATACCTTAGCTTAGAGACGTTGCCTCCCAGTGAGTTATCCCCAGTCCTCGGTGTGCTGGTTTCTATTCTACAGGTACCTGATTTCCCAAAACCTCCACTTCTGGGTGTACTACCATCCCCATATGGACTTAGTTCAGGGAGGCTACGTGTCTCCCCTCGACTCTCTGTTCCATGTGGGCTGCCTTCTTCCCTCTCAACTTCTAATCTGGGTGGGCTGTCAGCATCGTTGTAGCTTCCCGACCCCTGCGGACTATCTGGTCCCTGCGGGCTGCTTTCCTTCTTGTCCATCCCCGATTTTAATGGACTATCCTCCTCCCAAGTGTTATCTAGTTTCTGAGGACTGTGCCCAAACTTAGATTTCCACCATCGTTCCAGCTCCTTTAAGGGGCTAGGATCCCCTTGTTCCTCCCTTGGCCTGGGAAGAGGCCCTTCCCGTCCTGGGGCAAATGGATGGTATTCCCACAGGCTTATTTCGCTCTCCTTTCCACTATCCCTTCTTGTCAATTTAAGACATCACTGCCCAATGCTACATGCATCACAGCATCGTTCTTTAGGCTTTAAACCTTTCTTATCTTTTTCCAGGGCTAGCACTAGGGGGTCCTGAGGTGCTGCATTTACCCCGCACTCTTATTGCCACTCCGGTTTATTTCTTAGGGTAAAGAACATGTCAGCATACATCACTTCGTCCCATTTGTTAAGTCGGCGAAGGAAAAGCATCAATTGCAAAATAGTATTATAATTAGTTGTTCCCTCCGGCGGCCATTTCTCATTGTCATCTAACTTGTACAACGGCCACCACTGCGTACAATATTTAAGGAGTGTCTTTTTACTTATATTTCCCCCCGGGATCCCTCCCAAGTCCTTCCAGTGTTTTAGAATACATCCTAAGGGGGTTTTCATATTTACGTCCTTACTCTGTTGACTTCCCATAGTTATTCCCTGTGTTGGTTTAACACTTCACACACAATTTTCAGTCGCTTTTGTCCTGGCTTCTCGCGTCGCAGCGATGCTGCGTCTTATTCACTCTCAACCATACACGCACACCTTTATAAAGGAATTCCTACCTTATGGTCTATATCGGAACAGACTGTTACCGGGTTTGGTCACGCGAGGTCACCTACAGACCGTGAGACACCAGTTTGCCAGATTCGTGCAATCGCAACCGTAGACAGTGTAACAATTGCAGGGGGTCACAATTTTCTTCCGGATATCTATCAACTTATTCTCTTCTAAAAATTATAGAGAGAGCAGCAAGATGTTTTCTGTAAAATTTTGCAACAAACACATAGAACAGACACAAAAGATCACCGGCTGACAGACCTCTTCAGATAGCAGTTTCAGTTCTTAACCCTTAATTCACAGTATTACAACATCAAACACAATGTTAAAACAGTTTCCAATACAGACCAAAAATACCAAGATGAACAAATACTTCTTTCAGCAGGACTTTATCCTTTTCTCTACAAAACAATGCCGGGAATCTAACCCTGGCCAATCAATGCTAGCAACCCAATGCTAGCAACCCAATGCTAGCAACCCAATGCTAGCAGCCCAATGCTAGCAACCCAATGCTGGGGTTTTAACCCAGCTGGGATTCGTTACCGGGGCGTCCCCCAGCTTTCCCTTCGGGCGGTCACGTCTGACCCCCGTTTCCCTACCAATAAAACCAATAAACAATTAAAATACCTCTTAATTGAAGCAGGAGATGCAGGGAACCCTCCGTCCACCAAGGCGCCAGTCCAGGGGGGTCTCTTCTGACAAAAAAAATTCGTCAGGGGCGCCCAGAGAATCCCGACCCCGGACCCGGCCCGGGAGGACCTCAGGGCCCGGATCTCCTGTCTGGTCCCATCTGGGTCGCCAGAAAATGATGCCGAATTTTGCCCCAAAAGGCGAGAATAACTGCTTAAGAGACTCAGCCTAAGTCAGATAAGCAGGAGGTATTTTATTATGACGCGTCGGAGAAATCACGAAATGGATTTCTGAGTTCACATAGCAAAAGCAAGCCTTATATACAATTTTGGGTATAGGATTACATCAGATCAGATACATAATCATGCATATTCATATGGGGCGTGGTGTAGGCGGAGCGTGGGCGGAGCGTAGGTGGAGACATCTCTTTTGGGGAATTTTCAGGTGGTCGTTCCTGTTGCCTTCATCATAGACGGGGTCTTTCCGATGAGTCTTCCTCTTTAAACTTTTGAACCTCTTCCCTAATTTGGTCAATTCCCGGTGTACTTGGCTTGGTCTCTATGGCTTGGCAGAGTTCTTAGGGTCAGTTTGACATTGTTGGCTCTGAACATGCTTAGCCCATCAGTTCCCCCTATCCCTATCTCCTTCCTGTCATTGTGTTTCATGCTTTAGCTGATTAATTGCTCTATGTGTTTCCTAATATTATACCTTCTTCAAATGCCTCACATTCTATGTTTTAACTCATTATTTCTTGGAGGCTATCTGCTTTGGGGCTTCAAGATAACAAAGGAAGTAAGAAAGCACCTCATGCTCCAGGCCAAACGTGGAAAGGACAGGAATGGGACACGGTTTTGTGGCTGCTTGGCAGACCATGGGTTAAACGAATGCTGTTTCTCCTCTGACGTGCTACAGCAACTCTCACCTTTTTACCATGCTCCACACCTTGAGAGTGCAGCTCATTCAGCAGCTGAGCGAGGGGCCAGGGATTTGTAGATAAGGAAGCAACGGGCGAAACCATCAGCTTCAATAAATGTAACTAATAAACAAGGACTGCTGCTCACAGAAAGTCACGCTAAATTCCTGAACTTCCAGAAGAAAACAGCCTTTACAGAGCCGTGAATATCGGCTGTTATACAAGAGTGGGGGTGCACATTGACGAGGACATGCAGTTGCCGGATCGGGAGGTCTGAACCTTCCAAGTAGCTCAGCCAGTGGGCAAAGGGAGAGGGAGATGAGGCCAGGAAAATGATAAAAAGGAGGCTGCGAACTACAACAATGGCAGAGAGCGCACGGCAAATGCCCCTCGGCCTCTCCCTCTACTCAGCAATAAAGTCACTTTTACAGGACTCCTCTGTCTCCTCTACGCACAGAAACCTCCGGCCACGGGAATTCTCCGTACAGCCCCGGGCACGGGGCAGCCCCCTCTGTCCCAGCCACAGCAACCGGGCCGAGCCAGCGCTGCTCCGCCAGCGGCTCCTGCCGAGGCAGCGGCCGCAAGGAGACCGCGGGCAGCCGCTCCCGCAGCGCCCTCACGCCAGCGGCAACACGCGTCGGACACGGCACAACGAACCCGCCCGAGCCCCCTGCCGCCCCCAAGGCCCGCAGCCAGCCCCGAGCCCCCGCACAACCCAGCGCGGCTCCCACCTGCGCTGCGGCCGCCTCCGAGCTCCGCCGCCGCCTCACCGCGCTCCGGCCGCTGCCGCCGCTCACGGCACCGCACACACGCTCCCACAATGCCGCCGCTGCCCAGCCACGGCCGCCCTCAGACCGCCACCGAGACCCTGCTCCGCCCCGCTCCCACCAATCAGCGCGCCACAACCACGACTGACGGCACCATCGCCCAATCGCAGCCAGGGGCGGGCTCTGCACACGGCACAGCCCCGCCCCGCGCTCTCAGGGCCCCCTGGGCTGCGTGAGAGGAGAGCCGGAGCTGAGGAGCAGCCCTGGAACGGGCCCGGGCCCGAGGGGATTGAGCTGAAAACATAAACAAACTTCTCCGCACCTCCCGCCACAGCTTTCCCGGCACTGCGGCTCCGGTGGCTCCGGCTCAGCGGGAAGCCCCGGAGCATCACTTCTCCTGCCCCTAATCAGGAGCATCATTGTATCGCTTTGATTTCCCCCAAAAAGGGAAAACCGCCCCAAAGCCCTGTGGATGAGTGGGAGATGGGAGAGATTTCTGACAGAAAACTCCTAAAACTCAAAGCAGGATAATGAGAAGTAAGTGAAGATCCTTAATTCCAGGTTTTCGCCCACGCCTCCCTCCTCCCAGCTGCACCTGTTCAACCCGTCAGTGCCGCAGACAGAGAATGGGGCCGGGCTCAGTTCATGCCCCAGGGCTTCTCCCTCTGCTCAGGGGCAGGAGTCGTTCCCCTGCTGCACCCTGGGTTCTCTCCCACCGGAGACTTCTCCAGGAACTTCTCCAAGCTGAGTCCATCCCATGGGGAACAGCCCCCTCCAAGTGCTGCAGCGTGGGTCACTGTGCCCCGGGGTCAGTCCTGCCAGGACAGGCTGCTCCAGCGGGGCCCTCTGGCCGCGGGGTCACAGCCTCCTCTCAGGCATCGCCGTTCTGCAGCGTGGCTGCTCCGGGGGCTGCAGGGGGATCTCTGCATCCCCATGGATCTGCGGGGGGATCTCTGCAGCCCCATGGATGTCTGCGTCCGGCACCGCCATTTTTGCAGTCACGAGGAACAGGCTGAGCTCTGCCTGAAGCTCTTCTCACATTCCCCACGCCTTTCCCAGCCCAGGGAAGCTTTTACCCTTTTACCTCCTCACAGCTCCCCAGGCTGGGTTTGCAGGCCCTCCTCGTGTGGGATCTCTGGAGCTCTTCCTCCCCGCTGGATTCCTGTACCATGGAGCCGTTCCAAATGGCCTCTTCCACGAGGTTCTGTGGCAGGGATTTGCTCTCCGTGGTCTCTGTCCGCAGCTCAGTGCCTGGGGAAAGAAGGACAAGGAGAGGGAGAGACAGGGAGAAGGGCAAAGGAAAATGCAGGAGGAGAGGAAAAAACAAGAAGGAACAAAGGAGGAAGGAAATGGGAAAGGAACATGGATGGATGAAGGACAGAATGAGAAGAGGAAGGAGGGCAGACAAGAAGAAGATGGGATTTGCCTCCATGGCAGAGGGAAGGGGAAGGAGATCTCCCCAGTCCATCCCTGGCAGGATGGCGTTGGCAGTGAGGCTGTCCTGCAGCGATGCTGGGCTGGGAGATGGAGCAGCAGAGAGGGGAAAGGGGCAGTGATTCCTCCTGCCCTGCCTGGCTGTCCCAGCCTGGAGCATCCTGGCGCTGCCGAGGCCCTTGTAGCGTCCGGCACTCCGGAGCCCGAAGCTCACGGCTGCTTTATAAAGCTGACAAAGTCGGCAGGATGGGTCTGGGTATGATCTGCAGCAAACTGGGTTTATTGGCACAGGAACAGGACACAGAGCTGAACAGGGCCCAGGGACAAAGACAGGGCGCAAGCTGAGGGCACAGGGGGTTTTTATATGGGGTAGTGAGGGTGGAGCTGAGGGTCAGGGTCCAATGGATATGGGGGAAAATGGGACAAAGGAGGGGTTAAGGGTCGGGGCAGCTAATAGGGAAACAGGGGCAGAGGAATGCAGTAAATTAGAGCCAATGGAGGGACAGAAAGGGAGAACATTCTAGAGACTAACCAGAGATGGGTAATAGGGTTTGAACTGGGGTAATTAGGCCAACGGGCCAATGGGGTAACATAACTTTCCATAAATCAGCATGTACTTGCAAAGATCTATGGGAGAAGCAAGCTTTTTACCATAACTTTGAAATCTATTCTTCTTCTTGGGGACCAGTCCGCCACGGGTTGGAGATTGAGTCTCCCATGGGCCTCCACACCAGTGCATCTTCCTTTTCCTCGCAGCCTCCTTCTCCTCCATCCAGACAAAGGTTAGGATTGACAAATCCTGGCTTTGGGGGAAGAACAAGGGGTGAGCACCTTGGGTTTTGTGAGAAAGGAGCCTCACTCTTTAGAATTTTTGAAAGTTTAATAAGGAATAATAAGGGACAAATCAGTAACAGCGCTGGGTGCTTGGTGATGGCCAGAGGCACACTGGTTAACCACAGCAACTCTTCTTGTCTAGTTTCTCCAGTGTATTGTTCAAATACATATTCATAATGGTTATACACATTCAAACATTTCTCTGAACTCGTTTACATGCTCCAGGAATTCTTTAGGTTGGTTTGACCCCCAACTCACCTTTTTAGAGCACGTGCAGGAATCGTGGATTGCATTTTTGAGGGTTGTGTGTCACTCCCTCACAAGGGCCCCTGTTCTGTGGTTTCAGCAGGTGACAGTTATTGACAGTGGAAGGGTCAGTGGCAGGGCTCCTCATCACATCCCTTCCTTAAATGTTATCTGACCATGCAGATGGTTTTAGCTATTTCCACAAGTACTTGAAATGAACATTGGCTATTTCACAGCTATCTTTGAAGTGTTATTGTCAGTTATTTACAAAAATAAAAGCATTAATTATTATTTCACAAGTACAGCTACTTCTGCAAAAGTTAACATTCTAATGCACAACACATGGCATCCACTTTAATATTTTTCAAAAGCCAAAACTATAATGTACGTTTATCACACTGTCCACAAACTAAAATGTCATCCATAAATGATGTTCTGAGGATATGAGCTACACAGGGGGCAGGGCATTGGCCACAAAAAGCTGACAAATTATACTATAGAAAAAGCAGTGAAAAGTGATTACAAACTGCACTCTATCGAAATCTGTGTGATTAAGAATAGATTGCAGAAGTCAATACCTAATAGCAAAAGCCAACACTACCTAGTTATTGATAACAATCCCAGGGCAGGTTTTTCCCTTGCATGGAGCACTTGGGCCTTCCCCGGGCCCCTTCTGCCCTCGTGCAGAGCCGGTGGCATTTTCCAGCACACCCAGTTTGTAACCGAGAGCCGGGTGCAGCCGAGAAGGCTCCAAGCGCCTCCTTCCAGGCTGACTCTGCAGGGCCCGAGGCTGCTCTGGGCTCTGCCAGGGCTCTGCTGGGGCTCAGCTCTGGGCCAGGCTGGGCCCGCTCTCCCCTCACATTGCTCCGGGCAGCTGAGGCACAGCGGGAGGAGGAAGGGACACGGCAAGGCAGTTGAGGGTTAAGAGAGTTTTTATTCAAACAACTGCCATAACAGACAGGCTGTCCTAACTACCATAACCAACTACAGTGCTAAGTACCATAACAAACTAGTTGTCCTTACCTCTGTAACTGAAAGCTGTCCTCAAGGGCTTCATCTCCTCTGCTGCTCCCTCAGTTGCTTCACTGTAGTGATCAGAGGGGTCAGGCTGGAGAGAGGCTTGGCTGATGATAAAAATGGGTGCTGCCCGGAAAATAAAAGGAAAGAAATGAATTGTTACTTTCCAGAGTCAAGTTCCTCACAGGCTCTGTAGCAACAGGACGAAGGGAAATGGTTTGAGACTGAGGAGAGGGAAGCAGGCTCAGATGAGATCTAAGGAAGAATTTTTTAACCAGGAGAGTGGGGAAACACTGACAGAAGGTGCCCAGAGATGTGGGAGGTGCCCCCTCTCTGGAAACATCCAAGCTCAGGTCAGGCAGGGCTCTGGGCCCCCTGAGCTGCTCGAAGATGTCCCTGCTCGCTGTGGGGCACCAGGCCCAGATGAGCTCCAAAGGAGCCTGCCAAGCCACAGCAGGCGAGGATTCTGCTTGCTCTGCGTGTGGAACGCAGCCAGACTGGAGACTGTCGGAGGGGACCCCACAAGAAAACCCCTCCCTGGTGCTGCTGCTTCCCCTGCAGCCCCGGGCCCTCAGCTGCAGCAGCTCCTGGGCAGCCCAGCGCCGCTCCTCGTCCGGCTCCAGGCTGCACTCGAGGCAGTCCCGCAGCAGAGCCGACAGGCGCCGGAGCTCCTGCAGCTGCGGGGTCCCGTTCCGCCGGATCAGAGCGCGAGCCTGCAGGGAAAGCAAACTCAGCGCTCTGCCAGCTCCCTTCACACCCACACGGGCTCACATCCACCCCGGGGCCTCAGCCCCAGCTCCAGGGGCACTTTCCTCCCTGCCACAGATGCTGCTCAGAGCTCATTTTGCTATGCCAACCAAAAAACCCAAACCCTGGGGCTGCCACAGCCACTGCAACATCCAAATGATCTCGCCTTGAGAGCCAGTTTCATTGGCTGACTCTGTCAGTAGGAACCTCCATCAGAAATAGCACATTTTGCTTCTCCAAATGGGGACACCAGCTTTACAGGCCATTTTCCAGAGTCAGTGTGGTCTGCCTGTGTTATTTCAGAGGATTCTTACATCAAGTGCATCTCTGCAGTGCCACTGACACTCAAGTAAATACATTCCTGATGCCCCATCCCAGACACTGCCAGGCAATAAACAGGAGGTTTGTGATGCTGAAAGCTCAGGCTTGGTGACACAGAGAAAGTAGCTTGGACTAGGAAAGAAATACTTTAGACTTTGGGAATGTTAAACAATCATCTTCATTTTTTCAACAAGTTTCCCAGTGAGAAGAATCAGGGGGGAAATCATCTCACAAAACCTCTTTTAGAAACTCCTGCAGAAATCTTGTTGGGTTTGGGGGCGGGATGTGGGGTTTTCTTGCAAGGTAACATTAGACCTGATGCACTTGCTTCATATTTTCAGGTCATCCTCACAGCCAAATGAGCTACAACAACATAAATCCCAAAGCAAATTGTTGCTGGAGACTGAAGAATATTCTTCTGTGTTGGGGCTGGAGTCCTCTGGGAATTCCCTTCCCATGTGCAGAAACCTCCAGCTGCTGCTCCCAGTGCAGGGTCCCCCTGTGCTCACAGGCCTCTGCAGCCACTGCAGAATTTGCCTCTTACCATGGCCGCTGTTTCCCTGAAGTAAGGAGGTTCTCCTTCCACCATCTCGATGGTCACAGTGCCAAAGGCCCAGATGTCCACCTTGGGGCCATAAGGAGATCTGGTCACAACTTCTGGGGCCATCCAGTGAGCAGTGCCCACCATGGAGCTGCGCTGGTCCTGCTCAGGGCTGAGCTGAGCGCAGAGGCCAAAATCAGCTGAGGACAGAAACAAACCCTGTCAAAGGCAGGTGGAATTGGGAAACCAAGCACCAAGATTCCCCACTCTCAGTCTGAGAGTGCAGTTGTGAAGTCATCTGGAAAAGCCCTCAGGGCTGTAGCCAAGCAAAGATGGAACTGGACCCTTCAAGAAACCATTGAGGAAGGGTCGGGGGATGTGAGAGAGAAGAGGGGAAGGAGGCGGGAGAAGGAGCGGGGGAGGGTGGGGCGAGGGGGAGCGATTGACCCGGGGGAAGAGAAGAGGGACTTGAGGAGAGGAGCAGAAACAGGAAAAGTAGCGGGGACACCCAGCCTTCATCGAGGTGTCCACGGGGGGCCCAGGAAGATGTGGAACCCCCAGCCAGGTGTGTTCCCCACACGGGGGGCTCTGACCCTGGGGGTCACCCGGGATTATCCAGCGTGGATCCTCCACCGGGGGATGGAGATGGAGCGGCGCACGGAGCTCGTCCCGCACCGGGCACTGCGGGATCCGCAGGCAGCGACCCCTCCCCCTCCTCCTCCCGCGCCCAGCCCCCACCCTTTGTCCCCCTCCCTTTCCCCAAATCCGTCCCATCGCCCCCCCAAAACCCTCCCCATCGCCCCCCAATAAACGGCCCCGGGCCCAACTGGGAAGCTTTACTGGGAGCACTGGGAGCAGGCACTGGGCGGGGACAGAGCGCCAGCGGGGCTGGGGGGGACACGGGACCCCCCAAAATCAGCGGAGTGGGGACGGAATGGGGGGTCCCGGCCGGGCCCGAGCCCACGGGGAGGGGCTGCGGCCGCCGCCGGCTCAAGAGCTCCTTTGGCAGAGAAAAGGGGGTGACACCGGGCTGGGGGCCCCGGCGGGAGCGCACACGCTCCGCCACGGCGGGGACGCCACCCCCGGCACCCGCCCTGACCTTCTTGCGCAGGGAGAAGCCGAGCTCCAGCGCCAGGAAGACCGAGCCCAAGACGAAGCCCCCAATCCCCATCAATATCTTGATGCGGGCGGCGTCCGGCGGCATCTCTGGGGGGTCCGCAGGGCTCAGCACCCCCAAAACCTCTCACCGACACACCAAGGCGCTCCGAGCGCCCCCTCCAGGCTCATTCCAGTCCCTTCCAGTCGCAACCGGCATCCTCTAAACCCCCTGCCCTTTGCACCCAGCGCCCCCAAACTCCCTCCCAGTCACACCCAGCACCCCCAAACTCCCTCCCAGTGCCCACCAGGACCCCCCCAAGCCCATCCCACCCTCCCCAGCATCCCCCAAACCCCTGCCCAGCCCTTGCCCAGCCCTTGCCCAGCCCCTCTCCCAGTTCCAGCCCGGCTCTCTCCAGCTCCCTCCCAGTGGCTCCCAGCACAGCCCAGCGCCTCTGCCAGCGCCCCCAGGGGCTCCCCCGTACCCCAGTGCCGCCTCAGGGGCTGCTCCAGGCTGACGTGCTCCACCTGGCAGCTGTAGCTGAGCCCGCGCCGGGGCGGCGTTTCCAGCAGCACCAGCAGCTGGTAGATCCAGTCCACGTTGGGGACCACGTCGGTGGCCACCACGTGCTCCGAGAGCTCCTGCTGGCCCTGGATGGCAGCAGGGTAGAAATCCATCACGGAGCAGAGCAGGCGGCCGGGGCCGGGCTGGGAGCTCGAGGGGGTCACCAGCGAGATGGACACGCTGGGGGGCACTGGGAGAGAGAGAGGAGAGGGCTGGGTTTGGCTGGAAAGGGACTGGGAATGGGCTAGGGAGGGACTGGGAGTGATTGGGGTGGCACTGAGAGAGATGGGACAGGGTGGGGCACACTGGGACGGATGTTGGACGTCCGGGCTTGAACGGAGAATGAACTGGGAATTAATTTTGAATGGATTTGGAATAGGCTGAGAAGAGGAGGGAGGGACTTTGGAAGTACTGAGAGCGACTAGGACGGCACTCAGAGGGATTTTGATGGCACTGGAATTAACTGGGAATGAAGTGCGCGGCACTGGGAGGCCGAGTCCAGCGCGGGGCCCTCGGGATTTCAGCGCCAGGGACTCTGCATGGCAACCGATGAGTCACCAGAGAGACGCGCTCTCATTGGCTGAAAGGAGCCGGCTACACGGACAACCTATACGGGATGGACACGCCGGGCAGGCACAGGGATGGACTGGGACGGACTGGGAGGCCCCGGGGTTGTTCCGAAGTCGGGCTGAGGGCCCTGGCCCTGATGGTGAGGTACATCCACCAGTGGCTCACGGCCAATGAGGCTGCTGGGCACAGGCTGGACAAGGCCCTTCTGGAGCTGACCCAGGAACACCCCTGTGACGTGCTGATCACCCTCTTGCGCTGGGCCCCATCGTGTGACAGGTAGGGCAGCCCCACGTGCCTTGAGGGCTTAGGCTTCACCAGCCCGTCACCCTGTAGAGCCTGTCCCTGCTGACTGCCTGACAGGCGGGCAGTTCCAGGATCCTCTGGCTCCTCTGTTTTCCAGTGCTGCCATGTCAGCTCCTGAGCCTGGTGCCACGCTCCCTCCCTGCCCCTCCGGGCCTGTACCCACGTGGGCTGGCTGGCCGCTGCCGGCCAGGAGCAGTGGGCAGACGCTCGGCTGAGGGCCAGCGCGGGGCCCTGCAGCTGCCCAGGCCACGGCGCTGTGGCCGAGCCCGCCCTGACACAGAGCTCTGACCCCACAGAGCTGCCGCCACCATGTGGGGAACCATCATGTCCTCGAGCAGGACTGCGGAGCCGGCGCTGCAGCTGCTCCTCCATGTGCTGAGCGCCTGGCCAGTGCACAGCATGTACACCTCCGATGGGGACAACGCAGGAGTCTTTGCCCTGGCTGTGAGTTTCTGGTGCCGGCCTTTGCCAGCCCCCAGGCTGCCTCTCCAGCAGCCAGCTCTCTGTCCTCCCCCCAGCTGCATCTCCCTGCCTCAAGCACTGGGCTGAATCCTGCCTTAGGGGCAGGGCTCAGGGGCACCAGGCCGGCTGCTCCCCCCGTGTCTCCCCTGGCCTCTCCCTCGCATGCTCGGGCCCTGCCACGTGGATGTCTTGGCCACTGAGTGTTGTCTCTGGCTGTTTTATTTCTTGCAGGCAACCGTGGCACTGTGGAAAATCTTCAATCTGGCCTGGCGCTCGCCTGTTGTGCTGGAGTATTTCCCCAGTCTCTTTCTGCATCTGCTCTTCCAATCTTACATCAGCACGCAGGAGATGCCAGAAGAGGTTGAGACCTTCTGGCAGGGATGCCAGGAGCAACACAGCCTCTCCACCAACCCCAACAGGTGCTCTGTGCCAGTCCTCCCAGTCTCCCCATCCCTCACATGCCCCAGGGCAGGAGCCGGGGCTCCCAGCGTGACCTGGCCTTTGCTCTGCACACAGCTTTGCGCTGCAGACCCTGAAGGCCCTGCTCTGCCCAATGCGCTATGAGCACGTGGTGCTGTCCATGGAACGCAAGCGTGCCTGGGACACGCTGCTCCGTGCCGACACCCACCACTGTGCAGTGGGTCTGCTGGCCAGGTGAGACCTCATTCTCCCCACCGCCCCTCTCCTTTGTGCCCGCAACGCCCCACACAGTCCCCGTGCTCGTGGGCAGCAGGGCCTTGTCACCAAGGGAGGGATGAGCAGACTGGAAAAGGCCGGCAGAGGAGGGTGCCCGGGAACAGCCGCCTCCCAAAGCGCCCCCGGGGAGCTCGGGAGCAGAGCAGAGCTCTGCCAGTCAGCCCTGGGAGAGGTTTGCCCGCCCGGCCCAGGAGCAATGGTGCCTTTTCCTCCCTGCCAGGGAGATGCGCCGTGTCTCCACCATCTGGTGCTGCGGCATGGCATCCTGCCTCTTTGAGCTGCTCAGCCAAGGCATTTCAGACTGGGAACTGCCCGCCCTGGCCTTCCTGGTGGAGGTGAGCCCCATGGCCAGCGCTGCCTGGCTGAGCTGCCTCCCAGCCCTCTGCCCTCTCGTAGCCGCAGCTGCCTGGGACGCTGCCTGTGCCCTGTGCTGCTGCCTTGGCTCGGCCCTGTGCACTTCTGAGCTCCTGCCAGCTGGCACCTCTGTGCCTGCTCTGTGCCTTGCAGCTCCTGGATTGCCTGGACTTGAGCGAATGCTGTGAACAAGTCCTGGAGATCCTGACAAGGCACCAGAGATGCATCGTGTGGTGCTCCGAGGCCTCGTGGTGCTCACCTCGATGGTGAGCAGGAGGCAGCAGCTGAAGCTGTGCTGGCAGCGTGGGGCTGGGGCAAGCAGCCCCTTGGGCTTAGCTGGGCTTTGGCAGCTGTGGCAGCTGCTCCCAGATCTCCAGGCTCGCTGTTCAGCTGCTTGAGTGCTTTGATGTTGGGAATTTAGCTGACTAGAGACTGGAAAAGTACAAGGCCATGGCTAATTCCAAGTCCTGCACCTGCAAGATAGCGTGTCCTTGGGCCTAGCTGAGTATCATAACGAAGTGAACAGAGAGACGTGAGAAGTAGAGAACGTAGGCCCAAAGGAATGAGGAAGAGTTGATGGTATAGTTTAACCAATAGATCGCTTGGCTTACAGAATATTCATAAGCTTATTATTTGCTGTATAAGTGTTTGATGCTTTCTGCAATAAACAGGACCTGTTGATGACCATCTGGTGTCCTGGTCTCCCTTCTTTCGACACTTCAGGACAGGCCTTCGGCCTCTGAGCCCTGCAGCAGCAGCAGCAGCGTGGGGTTGCCCAGCCTTGTTTTGTACACAGGATCCAAGCATGTACAGCCTTACTGAAAGCCTTGTGAAGCTACTGTGGGATAGGGATGAAGACATCGTGGAGAAGACCCTCATTGTGCTCATCCTCCTGATGCTGCAGGAAGACCTGGCAATAGCCAGCCCCATCGCCCTGCAGCTGGCTGAGGCGCTCTGGCACCTCTTTGACAATGTGAGGCTCTGTGCCCCCAGCCACGGGCACTTGGGTGCTGCCTTGGGCCTGGGCACAGGGGGGCCTGGAGCAGCGGATGTGGAGGGCTTTGGCTTCCTTTACAACAGGACAACAGCCTTGTGCAGCTGCTCTCCATTCGCCTCTTCCAAGACGTGATTGCCTTTGTAGTGGCAAAGGGAGAAAAGCCCCTGAAGAAGCCTGTGAGCCAGAGCCTGCTCCCACTCTTCTTCCACTGCCACGATAAGAACCAGTGTGTGGCACAGGTGAGGCTCCTGGGTGTCCCCATGGAAGGGTCTCAGCTGTCTCCCCACCCCCTGGCACCTGATGGGCTCCAGCCTCCTCCCAGCCCTGGCACAGAGATTCAGCTCCTGTGCCCTTGGCTGCGGTGCCATCTCTGGGTCTCTGCTGCTCTGCAGGCCTCTCGGGAAACGCTGCTTTCTGCAGTGAGGTTCCTGAAGAGGAAGGATCTCAAGCAGCCGCTGCAGACGGATCAAATGTGGAGATTTGCTGAGTGCTTGGTAAGGACAGCCTGGAATGCCCAGCCCAATCCCTGGAGCAGCCGCCTGCCCACGGCGCCCAGTCTGTGGGGCTGGCAGCTGTGGCCCCTGCCCAGTGCCGCATGCAGGGGCACCGGCCTGCGCCCCACACGCCGCTCCCTTCCCTGGGCCGTGCGGGCTCTGCTCCAGGCTCCTGTGGCCCCACGGCCGGTGCCCACGGAGCCCCGAGCCAGCCGGGCTCTGCTGCGGGGCGGCACCGCGGCTCGCCGGGCCCTGTGCCCCGTGCCGAGCCCGGCGCCTGCGGCTGCTGGCCGGGCCTCGGGGCTCTGTGGGCAGGGGGAGCAGCGCCGGCCGTGGGGAGCGCCCGGCCCAGGGGCAGGGCCCGCATCAACCCTTTCCCTCCGTGCCCTGCCGCTCTCTGCAGCTGGCAGAGGACAGGAGCCGAGCGGCCGAGCACCTGCGCCGGGCCCTGCCGTACCTGCGGAGCGCACAGGAGCCCCTGCGAGAGGCGGCCGTCAGGTTCATGGGTGAGCGCCAAGCCCGGCTCCCTCCCCGGCCCGCCCCATTGCCGCAGCTCGGTCCCGGCCCCGCCTGCTGTGCCGGCAGCAGGATCCGGGCGCGGGCATGGGCAGCCCCCGCTGGCCTGGGCATTGCTGCTGCCGCCCTCTGGCAGCCGTGCCCTGGGGCGGCAGCGTGCGCCAGGGGCCCGGGCTGAGCCCTGCCGGGCCAGCAGGGCGTGTGGCCTCAGGGCTGGCAGCGCCCGTGGGCGGCAGCTGTGCCTCTGAAGGCAGGACACGCTCTGTGTTCCCCAGGGCTGGCCGGGCGCTACCTGAGAAGGCAGCAGCCGCAGTTTCGCATCATCTGCAGGGGTGAGTGAGGCCCGCGGGCTCTCGGCGGGGGCTGCCGCTGGCAGCTGCGTTCCCTGGCCCGCCCGCCGACGGCTCCGCTCCCTGCGCGCCCCAAGGGCAGCGGGGCCACAGCGCAGACACCTTGCAGGGGCCTGCGGGACATTCCTGGCCAGCAGCTGCCAGCTCGTCCTTCTTGGCTCCTGCTTCCTCCAGGCCGTGCCAGGAGCTGCGTGGCACGGACGAGGCTGGAGGCTCCGCCCAGCTCCCCGCAGATCCAGCCTCTGACTGTGCCTCTGTTTCTCTCTCTGCAGCCCTTCAGGACATGACGGATGACACCAGCCCTGCCATCTCATGTCTGGCGCTTCAAGCTCTGTACATCCTTTTAGCTGTACAGAGCGTTCCCTCCTCCCGGCTCCAGAGGATGCGAGACCAACTCCGCCGCCTCTGGAAGTCGCGGCCTTTCCTGTGTGCCCGTGGCTGAGTGTCCTGCCGCGGCGCTGTGCAGAACTGATCGATCCGTGAGGCTGCGTCTGCTGGGGCCGCGTGAGCCTGCGGGGAACACCTCTCCTCTGCCAGCACTTCCTTTCCCTTCACCCACTAGAGGAACATTAAATTGCTGTTGTTGGATAGCCGGCTGTCCAGGAGCTTTCTCTTGGTGCAGAGCGTCTTCAGGCCAATGGGGAATAGGGGAAAGGCTGCTTGGTCTGCGCAATTTGCCCGAGCGTGCGGTGTGGAAGGGAAAGTGGCCAAACGCCCCTTGGCCTTTCGTGGTTCCTGCAGGAATGTTTTTGTTCCTGCATCAAGTTTTCTGGAGCTGGGGGAACAAATGTATTCTGTGTTGTGAGAGTCTGTCTGAAATATCCCTCATCTGCCTTACGACTGTCATGGACAGAGACAACCAAAAAATTAAAACCCCCGTTTGCTGATCTGGTGGCCAGGAAAGTCATGTGCCTGAGGCCTGAAAGTGTTGCAAAGTTGCTGTTTTCACAGATGTTGTTTGTTATACGCTACACTGAGCTCACAGGGCATCCTGCCTTTTTGCACAATAGCTCTGGAGTCCTCCCTACCTCTCAGCCCGGCTGGTTTGAGCTTTAGGGTGGTCCCCTAAGAGAAGACCGTTCATAACCACTGTGGCAGACAAGTAGAGATGTAAGAAACCTCTTCATCAAAGGACTGAGACATGAAATCCCTATGTGAGAAGGCCCCTGTCACCCTCTTCCAGATACTGGGACTGAAAGCCCCAACTCGGGGGAGGTGTACAGGGTGAGGAAGGAAAGCTGCCCAAAGCAAGGTGGATGTTGCAGGTGTAGGCAGTGGACAACGAAAACAATGACTCTCGCCTGCTTCCAAACTTGGACTGTGTGTACCCTTTTTTCCCACCCCCCTGAAGATACAATAAACTGCCTTTGTTTCGGCTGCAAAATCCATCCCCCTTGCCCCAATGAAAAAGAGTATAATTGGGGTCCAGATGAACTGGGCCTCTGCGACCTCCCCGACGCAACAGGTTGGGTCCTCGACTGGACTGGACCAAAGGACTTCGTCTCTATGTTTGGTAGCTCTATCCCCTCTCTCTTTCTCTCTCTCTTTTGTCTCTCTCTTCCCCCATCTTTTTCTCTCCCTTAATCCCTCTATCGCATTTTGCTGTGGTCATACAATAAAGGTGCATTTGTTTCGATTATCATTGCAAACCCCCTTGTACCGTGTTGGTTCTTTTTGCACCCTGAGATCAAATCCATGAACCATCACGAAACCCGTCCGTGACGACGGATCGTGACACCCCCGGAGGACCCCTCCCCAAATTCCCCCCCAAAGCCCCTCTAGCACCCCCAGGCCCCGCTAAAACCCCCTCAAGTTCCCCCCAGACACTCGCCAAATCCCCCCCAAACCTCCTCAAGACCCCTCCCCAAATTCCCCTCACGACCCCTCCAGGACCCCTCATCTGTCCCTGCGCCTCCTCAGCAGCTCCCGGAGCCCCCCGTCCTCTCCCAGCGCCTGCCCCGCTCTCTCCAGCGCCTCCCGCAGGACCCGCCCGAGCCCGGGGCGGCTCCCGGGGGTCCCGGGGACGGGAGCGAGGGGGAAAGAGATGCCCGCTCCATGCCCGGCCCCGGGGTCTGCGGGCACCGCTTCGGGCTCGGCTCTGATAGGCTGGTGCGCGCGGGGAGGGCGGGAGTTGCGGTGGGGAGACGCCCGGTGATTGGTTGGTTTCGTAGAGGGTGTGGTGATTGACACGATGGGGCGGGGGAGGCGGGCTTTGCCGAGGGGAGGCGCTCGGTGAATGGTTGGATAGAGGCAAAGAAGACGGGAGTTGTTGAGGGAAAACGCCCGGCGATTGGTCGGTGCAGGTCGAGAGAGCCGAGAGTAGCTGAGAGGAGGAACGCGGTGATTGGATTGTTCCGTGTGAGAGGTGGGCGTGTCTGAGGGGAGGCATGCAGTGATTGGTTCGATCGGTGCACAGAGAGGCTGGTGTTCCTATGGGGAGACCCGCGGTGATTGGATGGTTTGGAGCAGGGCGCGCTGCTATTGGTTGGGAAAAGTCCGGGTTTTTTAAGGGAACATTCCCGGTTTTTTGGGGGAAAACTCTCGGATTTTTAAGGAAAAATTCCCGATTTTTGCAGGAGAAACATTCGCGGAGCTTTTGACCCTACGTGTCTCCAAATAACTCAAATAACCCCAAAACACTTGAAAAAAACCCCAAATAACCCCAAACAATACCTAGAAATCCCCCAAATAACCCCAAACAAATCCAAATAACCCCAAAGAACGAAAAAAACCCTCCCCCAAGTTAAAGCCAAAAAACATCTAATGATATCAAGCACAGCGAAAAAAAACCCCATATACACAAACATAAACCCCAAGAACCCCAAATAATTCCAAATAAACCCACATAAACTCAAATAAGCCCAAACAAATACTAATACTTCCAAATAAACTCAAATATTTCCAAATAAATACAAATAAACAGAAATAAACCAAGTAAAAACCAAGATAAACGCCAAATAGTCCATCAATAACCCCAAATAAACTCCAAACAAACCCTAAATAAACCCAAATAAACACCAAGTAACCCCAGTTCCTCCCGTCCCCACCACAAAACAGATCCCGACCTATCAGAACGCGCGGCACTGACAACGTTCCACTTGCTGGGCACAAACTCAGAGCACTGGCCCCGCCCAGCGATTTTCAGCCAATCAGCGCCCGGCCCGACTCTGACTCATCACTTGCCAGCCACAGACCAAGGCCTCTCACTGCGGTAAATACTCAGAGACCGCGCGGGGTAATTTCCAGCCAATCAGAGCGTGTCTCGCTGATGACTCATCAGTTGCCAGGAGCGGATTTGGGGAGGGGGGGAAGGTGACCCTGGGGATGGGCTGGGGACCCCAAATTAATCCAAAACGGGGTCGGGACCCCAAAACGGAGCAGGAGGGGCCTGGAGCCCCCAAAACCAAACATGGGGGAGGGGACTGGGGGAACGATTGGAAACGGGAGGGACAGCAGGGAAAAGAGGGTTGGGACCCCAAAACTGAGCTGGGAGGGGAATGGGACCCCAAAATTGAGGTGGGAGGGGAATGGGACACCAAAATTAGGCTGGGAGAGATATGGGATTCCAAAATTGAGCTGGGAGAGGGATGGGACACCCCAAATTGAGCTGGGATGGGGGTGGGACCCCAAACAGGACGAAGCCAATTTTGTTTCTTCCTAAAATATGTAAATGAGTTTATGGATATGCAAAAAGTCTATGAATATGCAACAGGCTGATGTCATGGGAGACAAGGACCAACGGGTGAAGGTTGTTATGGCCTTCAAGACCCCCCAGTTATTTTCGGAGACACCCCTTAATTATTCTGGCTTGATTACATCAGCCTGTTGCATGTTCATTGACCCTCATGCATAACCATAAACTCATTTACCTATTTGAGGAACTATTTGACATGGCCCATCCTTGGGAGTGTCTCCCCATTTCAGGAGCCTCCACTGGAATGGAAACTATATACCCCCTCCCTTTGATTAATAATAATAGTAGTAACAATATACTAATACTAATACTAATACTACTACAACTAATAATAATAATAATTTGAAATAAAGGGGCTCTCAGGAAAAGATATGGGAATAGAAATAACAGTTCTTTATTAGGAAAAATTAAAAATACGAATGCAGTAGTACAAACAAAAAAACAACAGTGACAGAGTCAGAATTCTCCGGGAATCCAGTGAAAAAGGCTGACCCTCTTGGAATCCAGTGGGAAAAGGGCTGATCCCCTGGGAACCCAGTAGAAAAAGAGCTGATCCTTTGGGAATCCAGTGGAAAAGAGCTGATCCTCTGTGAATCCAGTGAGAAAAGCTTGATCCTCTAGGAATCCAGTGGAGAATGAGGCTGATCCTTTGCAATCCAGTGGGAAAAGGGCTGATCCTTTGGGAAACCATTTCGTACCCCCCAAAGACAAGAAAAAGGCAGTTTTTATAGGGCATCCCAAGGGTGGAGTTGGGGTTTGGGTCAGGGGAGCAGTTCTTAGCAACACAAGAAAGGTGACATTAACATCCTTCCTCTTAGCAACAGCAGTACTCAACACAGAACACGTCCTCAAATCCTAAATTCCCTCTAAAAAAACTGAGAAATGGAACTTCAGATATATTCAATTAATTTCCTTCATTTAATCCAGTTTTGGGTGTTTCTAAAGGATGAAGGTGAAGCAGAGGAAAATTAAGGCCAAACCAAAAGGAGAGGCAGCCAGGTGTGTCCCAGCATGGATCACAGGGAATGTGAGTGACCAGGGCTGTGCCCAAAGTGCCTCCTCCAGTGGGGGATGGAGCTGGAGCAGTGCACGAAGCTCTGCCCGCACTCGGGGCACTCACAGGGCTTCCCTTAGTGGTGCCTCCGTTGGTGTTGGGTCAAGCCAGAGCTCCTGGAGAAGCTCTTCCCACACTGGGGACACTCGTAGGGCCTCTCCCTAGTGTGGATGCGCCGGTGGGTGACGAGGGTGGAGTTGCGCTTGAATCCCTTCCCGCAGTCGGGACAGCGGAAGGGCCTCTCCTCTGTGTGAATCCGATAGTGCCGAAGGAGAATGGAGCTGGTCTGAAACCTCTTCCTGCATTTATCACACTCGTAGGGCCTCTCCCCAGTGTGGATGCGCCGGTGGTTGGTGAGATCGGAGTTGTGCTTGAATCCCTTCCCGCAGTTGGGGCATTGGAAGGGCTTCTCCTCCAGGTGACTCTGATAGTGCCGGAGGAGATGGGAGCAGGTCGTAAACCTTTTCCCACACTTGGAACACTCGTAGGGCCTCTCCCCAGTGTGGCTCCTCTGGTGCGTGATCAGGCCGGAGCTCTCTCTGAAGCACATCCCACACTCGGAGCACTTGTACGGCCTCTCCCCAGTGTGGATCCTCTGGTGGCTGATCAGATGGGAGCTCACTATGAAGCTCTTCCCACACTCCCCACACTCGTAGGGCTTCTCCCCAGTGTGGGTCCTCTGGTGCACAATCAGGCTGGAGCTCTGGCTGAAGGTCTTCCCACACTCCCCACACTCATAGGGCCGTTCCCCAGTGTGGATCCTCTGGTGCCTGATCAGTTCACAGTTCCACCTGAAGCTCCTCCTACACTCTACGCATGTGTGGGGCTTCTCCCCATCATGGAGCTGCTCATGGGGCACCAGCTCCAAGCACTGGCTCCGTCTCCGGCCGCCTTCCCGGCCCAGGCTGGCTCTTTCCCCCTCAGATCCCCGCCAGCTGCGTTTGCAGCCCCTCCTCGTGCGGCATCTCCGAGGCTTTTCCTCCCCGTTGGCTTCCTGTGCCGTGGAGCCGCTGAAAATGGCCTCTTTCACCAGGTTCTGCCGCGGGCATTTGTCCTCCCTGCTCTCCATGCTCAGCTCCTGCTCTGGGGGAGGAAGGACAAGGACAGGATGGGATTTGCCTCCGTGCCACAGGCAAGGGCAAGGAGATCCCCCCAGGCCTGACCTACAGCCGGGGCTGGGCTGGGCTGGGAGATGGAGCAGCACAGAGGGGAAAGGGGCACTGACTTCCTCCTCACCTGCCTCAGTGTCCCGGGGCATCTTCCTCTTCCTCGCAGCCTCCCTGGGGTTGGCAATGGGAAATCCTGGTTTGGGGAAAACAAGGGATGAGCGCGCTTGTAGGAGCATTGGGGGGTTGGACGGTCGGAACCAACAGAGACGAGAGAGCTCTGCAGCCAGGTCGTGGAACTTGCGGTTTATTGCAAAGGGCCTGGGTGCAGGGCCCTGCTTGGAGCTGCCAGGCACAGCTTGGAGCAGGCCCGAGAGAAGAGAGGGGTAGAGAGGATGAGAGGGTAACAGAGAGCAAAAGCATAAGACAGTAAGATTCCCATTACAATACAATCAATCTTCTTGGGTGTTGAATATTCTATTTCTCACTAACCAATCTAGAATCAGATGCAAATCCTACAGCATTTACATACAGCCAGTAAAAATCATTAGATCACCATACTGTGTTACATTTTAAACCCCAAAAACTCCTCTTTGGACCCCTTCTGCTGAGCCAGTAGGGTCTGCTCTGACCCTTGGATCTGTCTGCAAGCAAAGGGAATTGTTTCATCAAAAGGGGATTACCTTCAGTTGGGCCACACCATTGTTTCCAGTTGTTCACTAACTAAGGTATCTCAAAGCTTGCTTTCATTTCACTCTTCCTTATTCTTCCTATATTCCCAAAATCTTCTCCCAGACAATCATATTTATAAGGTTTTCCTGTTTCATCTTCCCCAACACACATTGAGTTTGAAGGTCCCTCTGCCCGAGTCCATCTCTACAAGTCACCGGCCATCTGGGCTCCAGAAAAACCTCCCAAACACCCAGATTTAGCCCTGAAAAAGCCTCCCAGGAGTTCCCCGTCCCTGGCCCTTCTTCTCTGGTGTTCATGAGGTTCCCCCCTGTCCCAGCTGCTTGGGGGTAGCGCATGGATTGGGGGTCCCCCTTGTGCCTGGTGCCCGCCCTGCCCAGGCTGCTGGCAGTCCCAGCAATGCCAAAAGCTCCCCCTGCTTTGCTCTCCCCATTTTGGGATGCCGGGGCTGTTTGGGCTCCCGGGCTCCCTTCTCCCCTCATTCTCTGCTCTGGGCTGCAGCAGCTCCAAGGTGTCCCACCTGCCCCTCTCCAGGCTCTTGAGGCTCCCACCAATGGCGGCGCTCCCCCCTCTCTGGGCTCCCCACTTTGGGCTCCTGGGGGACACAGGGCTCTGCTCCTCCAGGCTGCCTCTGCCGGCAGCCGCCACCGCCACCCCCCAATGTACCCCCGAGGGGCCTTTTCCGCTCAGCCTTGGACTTCTTCATTCTCCAAACATCGCCAAAAAACCCAACCCAGGGACCCCTAGATTTATTCGTTAAAAAACCTCATTTAATCAAGAAGAAAGATAATATGCCATATGATAGACAGGAGATTTTAGGAGAATAAAAATCTTTGAAGTATCAGAAACACCAGAGACATAACAAGAAAAGACAAAGGGAAAAGAAAGGGAGAGGAACAAGAGGAAAAATCAGAAAGAGAGTGGGATCCTCTGCAGGTCTTGACCCCTCCGTTCGCGGCCCAGGCGACTGTCCCGGGTCCCGGCTCGCTGCCCGCCTCAGCTCCGCCTGCCCCGGTTTCCATCCCAGGTGCGGCCTCACTGCCCAGGGCAGCTCCACCTGCCCCGGCGCTGTCGCTCAATTTGTGTGCCCTGCTCCCACTGCCTGGCCCGCGGCCGCTCTGCCGGCCATGCTGGGGAAGATGGGGGTTGCTCTGTCCTGCCGCCTGCTCCGAGGTCACCGTGCCCACCACACCCAGGGGGGGTCCCAGCCATCCCATCCCCGGCTGCCCTGCCCATGCCACCTGCGCTGGGCACCGCCGCTGCTGCCGGGCTCTCCCACCTGCCTTTGCTCTGCCGGCAGCTGCCGGATCAGCCGCCATCAGCCATGTGGGGGCTACCCACGCTCCGCCTCGGGCTCCACGGGAAGATCCCCCTCTGCCGATTCCGGCAGCAGGCCCTGCCCACACTCCCAACGAGCCTCGGCGGGATATCCTCCCCTGACCCCGTCCTGCTCTGAGTTACGTCCCCTTGGTAACCACAGCTCTGGCTGTTCAGGGAAACTCTCTCTCTCTAGAGGAAGTACTTATCGAGACACTAGGAGCTCGGTTAAAAGGCAGCCTTCTCCAAATTCTTTCCAAGACACAGGAGAAAGGCTATAGAAGGTAAAGAAGTGAAAGAGTTAGATGAAGGGATTGCTCTATTTCCGTTCTGAGAGGTTCCCATGGGAGGGATGCGCTGCCCCGCCCCGCGGGAGCCACCAGCGCCCCTGCCGGCCGTGCCCGGAACTGCACCCAAGGGCAAAGCGCAGCAGCCCAAAGGCCGGGACTGGGTCCGGGCTCTGTTTGCTGTCAGTGCTGCAGCTGTTGGTCTTTGTTTGCTTTATTATACACACTAGTAAAGAACTGGTATTCCTATTCCCATATCTTTGCCCGAGAGCCCCTTCATTTCACTAGTCTAAAAATTAAGAGGGAGGGGATTTGCATTCTCCATTCCAAGAGAGGCTTTTTCTGCCTTCCCCAGCAGACACCTCTCTTGTAAAGCAAGACAAGCACCCACGGGCACTGAGGGGGACTGCAGGAGGGGCACAAGAAGGCCCTGCAGCACTTGGGCACAAAGGCACAGCAGGTGAATGCAAGAAAGGAGCAGCAAAAGGCCAAGCTGAAGGCAAAGGCCAGGGCACAGCTCCTACAGCCCCTGAGGGATCAACCCCAGGGCCCAAGGGGGCCCCAGCACCCAGGGCACGGCTCGGCCACAAGCACCTGGCGGAGGCATTGCCCTCCTCGGCAGGGGACAGCCCACCCAAACAGCCCCTGGCAAGGAACCAGGGCTCCAGCTGCAGGGCACAAGGACACTGCAAGCACAGACAGCAGCACCCTCAGGACCAGCAACTCCACCCCTTGATGGACATGGATTGGCAGGGCTGTCACAGCTCCCATCACACCAGGGACCCTCCACACTGGAGCCCCTGAGAACATTCAGGGTGGGTCTGCATTGAGAGGAGGCATTTCCTGATGGACACAGGGGCCTCTCAATCCACTCTGAATCTCAGACCCAAGGGGGGGAAAATGGCAAAAATGTCTTTGATTAAAGACATGAAGTTTTGTTGTCCCCTAATTGTGATTATAATTTACTGGGAAGGCATTTGATCACTAAACTCAGAACACAAATTAATATTATAAAAAGTGATACAGAGGCTAATTCTGTTGCATCTCTGATTCCAGTGTCTGGCAAGGCCTATGATGAAGTGAATCCAGCAGTGTGGGCAGCCTCAGGGAAAGAGGGAAAATTAGATATGGAGCCTCTACAAATTACTTTAAAGCAACCAGGACAAGCAATACCCTGTTCCAAGAGAGGGAAGGAAGGGCTTACAGCCTGGTATTGAGTCCCTGTTAAAGGCAGGGCTTTTGGAGCCAAGGATGTCTCCCTATAACACTCCTATCCTGCCAGTCAACAAACTGGATGGACGGACAGGAGGAGGAAACACACAATTTTCAAGTGTTAAAATGAAGATTAACTGAGGCTGCTGGCCTGGGACTTCCAGACAGGGAAAATGAATTTTAATTATAGGTGGATATTAAACAGGGTCTTGCCAAACATGTTCTAGTGCTAAAATATTTGACCCTATATAGGACCTCCTATACTTCAAGTCTGGCATCAAGTTAAAGCTCTGACAACCTAAACAGCCTCTAAACGGATGAGCAGGGCTCGGTTATAACAGTATGAAACTTGTTCAATGGCACAGGAGGATTTAGAACTGAGGACAGGGCAAGGGTTTAACCCAGCCTCCTGTTTGAAGACACTGGAGAGGGGCTGGCAAGGAACCCAGGACTGCACTCAAGGGACAGAGCTCCAGACCCAGGCTGGGAGAGATTGATGGGACATTTCCTGGCCTGAGTGAGAAAATGTGTTTGTGGCTGGCTCTGCAAGGGAAGCCGAAGGGAAAAGAGCTACAAGACAGGCTGTTATTAAGGAAGGGGAATCAGACACAGCGCAGGTCACCGCCCCATGCTCAGCTCAACCCGCGCAGCTGTGGGTACTTGTGAGAGCCTGGCACTGAAATGCCCTGAGCAGGAAGGCTTCAATATCTTCTGCTGACACCATGGCACCTAACAGGGGGGCAAAAGCAATTCTCACTGCTTCAGCAACCACTGGAGCAGATATCAAAGCACATTCTCCCACAGGAAGCTGGGCTGGCACACAGCCTGCCCTGGCACTTTGCTGTTGCCAACACCCAGCCAGGAAATCGGCTCCTGCCCAAGGAGTGCAAAGCAGCACCACCAGTGGCCAAGGGGCCCATGCCAAGTGTCCCTGAGGCCAGAAACAGCCGCCAGCACAGCTCAACACGGGGGGACCCCTCAGCCTGGACTCAAGGGCTCTGAAGCCCCAGAGATTTGCACTTCCCGCCCGCAGCAGGAGGATGGGAGGCCACCCCTGAGCCTGCCCTGAAGGCAACGCAGCAGCAGCCAGGGCTCCACAGCGGGCCAAGCCCCTGCGCCTGCCCACAGATCCTCGCCTGGAATCCTCTGCAATCCTGGCCACCCTCCTCTGCCATCTCCAGCCCCTGGGGCCAAGCCTTGCTGCCACTGCTGCAGCTTCAGCGCTGGCTGGGCCTGCACTGCCACAGCTGCTGGGGAACACCACGGCACAATTCCACTCTGGGGCTCACTGACACCCACACTCTGGGCTGCCTGCCACTGCACTGCTGCAAAATGTACCAAGTTTATTTCTTAAATCTTCTTTCTCTGCTCAGAAGGGTCTCTCTAGTCAAAGGTTTGCCTTGGGGAAAGGAATTTTAAAGGTTTTATTTAAGGGCTGCTGCACCACTCAATGGAGATGAGTTTAACATCCCAACAGACTGGGAATAGCCCAAAAGACACCCACAGAGATAACGACCAGCATCCAAACATCAACACTGCCCAGCAGCAAACAGCAACCAACAGCTACCCCAGACACTGCCCCCGGCAGAGCTGGAGACACCTGGGCTGGGAAAGGCTGAGAAGGAAATCCAGGAGTGTGGAGACCGAATTCACATCAGAGGGGAAGAAATCCAAGTCCAACAGGAAACCAAATACTAAAAACTTACACAACTTGCAAACAAGGAACATTAAAGCAGTGGATTTAGATTGGTTCCAACTACATAAAGTTTAGGAAAAATCGAGTAAAACTCACATGGCATGGAATGATTTTCTCTGCACAGCCAGGCTATTTGTGAAAGAAATTATTTCTGTTGCACATCCAGGCCAGAACCAAGGAATGCCTTGACTCTCTAACACTAAAGAGATTCTTGGAGAGTTTTTGTTTTCCCTGCAGTTTCAATGATAAGATTACAACATGATAATACCTTTTTATAATAATTCCCACTTTATATTGTCAGGTGGGTTCTGGACAGAAGTGTAAGAATCAATATTTGGTCTGGGTTTTTCCAAGTTCTCCTTTATGGTGCATTTGTAGAACTGAAGAGCTTTAACCATAATACTTTGAACTCGTAAATAGTTAATACTGTTTTTTAAAACACAGCAGATTCTTGGGGGGCCACATGTGGCTCACCAGATGGCTGCCCTGGAAGAGAAGCTTCATTCCAGGCAGCCTCCAGAGGAGCTTTAGAAATGCAAATGAACACTGCTGGGCAAAGTGTGGACAATGCACCTGGGTCTCTTGCCTGGGGCAGGAATTGGGCTGATTCCCTCTGCCCCTCACCCCAAGCTCTGCCTGCTGGCACTGATGGAATTTGCACAGCTCAAGGCAGAGCCCAGGGGGAAGATATCTGACCCTGGAACACAAACGGGTGAAGCTGCAAAGGGAAACAGCAAATGCAGAATGTTGTGAAAACTTCACTATAAACAAATGGGGGGAATCATCCCTCTGCCCACTCCAACATGTGCTCTCACTGTCTTTGTTATACAGGGTATATTAGAGCACTGGGGATTTTCTGCTACCATAAATTCAGGGAAATCAGTTGTGATTACAACTATTGGCTGATTTAATTAGAGCAAACCAGTCAATTGATGCAGCCCTGGCTAGAGAGAGCAGCCAAAACTGGGGAAAAGATGAACGGCCAGCAGAACAAATCCTACAACACCATGGACCAGCCCCTGCGAACCCAAACCAATTCATATCAGGAGCCACAGAACCCATTTCTCATTTCAATGGCATCATTAGATTACAAGCTGTCCTCGGAATAACCAACCAGACAGCTCCAGCTCCTGACCTTCCTGCTGGCCAGTCCACCGAAATGAGGAACACAACACTTAACCATGGGATGGGATCAGATCATCTGTTAGCAGAAAAAAGAGGAATTTATGGAAAATTAAATGACTCAAACTGCTGTTGGCAAATAGATGACAAAGGAAAAGTGGTGAAACAGATAACAAAGGAAACAAGAAAGCAGCTCATGTATTTGTCCAAACGTGGAAAGGATGGGAATGGGACAAGGTTTTGTGGCTCCCTGGCAGACCATGGGTTAAACGAATGCTGTTTCTCCTCTGATCTGCTGCAGCAACTCTCATCTTTTTACCATGCTCCATATCTAGAGAGTGCAGCTCATTCAGCAGCGGAGCGAGGGGATGCAGGTGGCAGCCAGGCCTACAGATCCAGAAACGGCAACAGAAGGACAGGAAATATGGGCACTGAGAATAATCCCAAAACCAAGGAAGACTCAGTAAGGAAAAAAGAGAAAAAAAACTGAAAATAAAAAGAAAATAAAATTAAAAAGAAAAAACATTCACTGAGTGAATCTGCCTGGAGATTGGGTCAGGGACTCATAGACAAGGAAGGGAGAAAACATCAGTTTCAACAAATGTTGCTATTTAACAGGGACTGCTGCTCACAGAAAGTCCCGCTAAAATTCCTAAACTTCAGGAATTTTGTTCTTCAGGAGAAGAACAAAGACTTAACAGAGCCATGAAAATCAACTGTTATACGAAAGTGGGGGTGCACATTAACGAGGACATGCAGTTGGCGAATCGGGAAGTCTGAATCCTCCAAGTACCTCAGCCAGGGGGCAAAGGGAGAGGGAGATGAGCCGGGAAAATGAGGAGAAAAACCAGGCTGCGAACTACAACAATGGCAGAGAGCGCACGGCAAATGCCCCTCGGCCTCTCCCTCTGCTCAGCAATAAAGTCACTTTTACAGGACTCCTCTGTCTCCTCTGCGCACAGAAACCTCCGGCCACGGCAATTTCCCCGCACAGCCCCGGGCACGGGGCAGCCCCCTCTGTCCCAGCCACAGCAACCGGGCCGAGCCAGCGCTGCTCCGCCAGCGGCTCCTGCCGAGGCAGCGGCCGCAAGGAGACCGCGGGCAGCCGCTCCCGCAGCGCCCTCACGCCAGCGGCAACACGCGCCGGACACGGCACAACGAACCCGCCCGAGCCCCCTGCCGCCCCCGAGGCCCGCAGCCAGCCCCGAGCCCCTGCACAACCCAGCGCGGCTCCCACCTGCGCTGCGGCCGCCTCCGAGCTCCGCCGCCGCCTCACCGCGCTCCGGCCGCTGCCGCCGCTCACGGCACCGCACACACGCTCCGACAATGCCGCCGCTGCCCAGCCACGGCCGCCCTAAGCCCGCCACCGAGACCCTGCTCCGCCCCGCTCCCACCAATCAGCGCGCCACAACCACGACTGACGGCACCATCGCCCAATCGCAGCCAGGGGCGGGCTCTGCACACGGCACAGCCCCGCCCCGCGCTCTCAGGGACCCCCAGCCTGCGTGAGGGCAGAGCCGGAGCTGAGGAACAGCCCTGGAACGGGCCCGGGCCCGAGGGGATTGAGCTGAAAACACAAACAAACTTCTCCGCACCTCCCGCCACGGCTTTCCCGGCACTGCGGCTCCGGTGGCTCCGGCTCAGCGGGAAGCCCTGGAGCCTCATTTCTCCTACCCCTAATCAGGAGCATCAGTGCATCGCTTTGATTTCCCCCAAAAAGAGAAAACCACCCCCAACCCTGTGGATGAGTGGGGGAGGGGAGAGATTTCTGACAGAAAACTCCTAAAACTCAGAGCAGGATAATGAGAAGTAAGTGAAGAGCCTTAAATGCAGCTTTCCCCCACGCCTCCCTCCTTCCAGCTGCACCTCCTACCCCGGCAGTGCCGCAGACAGAGAATGGGGCCGGGCTCAGTTCATTCCCCGGGGCTTCTCCGTCTGCTCAGGGACAGGAGTCGTTCCCCTGCTGCACCCTGGGCTCTCTCCCACCGGAGACTTCTCCAGGAACTTCTCCAAGCTGAGTCCATCCCATGGGGCACAGTCCCCTCCAAGTGCTGCAGCGTGGGTCACTGTGCCCCGGGGTCAGTCCTGCCAGGACAGGCTGCTCCAGCGGGGCCCTCTGGCCGCGGGGTCACAGCCTCCTCTCAGGCATCGCCGTGCTCAGCGTGGCTGCTCCGGGGGCTGCAGGGGGATCTCTGCATCCCCATGGATCTGCAGGGCGATTTCTGTATCCAAATGGATCTGCAGGGGGATCTTGGCAGCTCCAGGGATCTGCAGGGGGATCTTTGCTGCCCCGTGGATCTCTGTATCTGGCACCGCCGGTTTTGGAGGCACCAGGAATAGGCTGAGCTCTGCCTGAAGCTCTTCTCACATTCCCCACACCCTTCCCAGCACAGGGAGGCTTTTACCTCCTCTCAGCTCCCCAGGCTGGGTTTGCAGCCCCTCCTCGTGTGGGATCTCTGGGCCTTGTCCTCCCTGGTGGAGATGGGAAAGGAACGTGGATGGATGAAGGACAGAATGAGAAGAGGAAGGAGGGCAGACAAGGAGAAGATGGGATTTGCCTCCATGCCAGAGGGAAGGGGAAGGAGATCCCCCCAGTCCATCTCTGGCAGGATGGCGTTGGCAGTGAGGCTATCCTGCAGCGATGCTGGGCTGGGAGATGGAGCAGCAGAGAGGGGAAAGGGGCAGTGATTCCTCCTGCCCTGCCTGGCTGTCCCAGCCTGGAGCGTCCTGGCGCTGCCGAGGCCCTTGGAGCGTCCGGCACTCCGGAGCCCGAAGCTCACGGCTGCTTTATAAAGCTGACAAAGTCGTCAGGATGGGTCTGGGTATGATCTGCAGCAAACTGGGTTTATTGGTACAGGAACAGGGCACAGAGCTGAACAGGGCCCAGGGACAAAGACAGGGCGCAAGCTGAGGGCACAGGGGGTTTTTATATGGGGTAGTGAGGGTGGAGCTGAGGGTCAGGGACCAATGGATATGGGGTAAAATGGGGCAAAGGAGGGGTTAAGGATCGGGTCAGCTAATGGGGAAACAGGGGCAGAGGAATGCAGTAAATTAGAGCCAATGGAGGGACAGAGAGGGAGAACATTCTAGGGACTGACCAAAGATGGGTAATAGGGTTTGAACTGGGTAATTAGGCCAACGGGCCAATGGGGCAACATAACATTCCATAAATCAGCATGTGCCTGCAAAGATCTATGGGAGAAGCAAGCTTCTCACCATAACCTTGAAATCTATTCTTCTTCTTGAGGACCAGTCCTCCACGGGTGGGAGATTGAGACTCCCATGGGCCTCCACACCAGTGCATCTTCCTTTTTCTTGCAGCCTCCTTCTCCTCCGTCGAGACAAAGTTTAGGATTGACAAATCCTGGCTTTGGGGTAAGAACAAGGGGTGAGCACCTTGGGTTTTATGAGAAAGGAGCCTCACTCTTTGGAATTTTTGAAAGTTTAATAAGGAATAATAAGGGGCAAATCAGTAACAGGGCTGGGTGCTTGGCGATGGCCAGAGGCACACTGGTTAACCACAGCAACTCTTCTTGTCTAGTTTCTCCAGTGTATTGTTCAAATACATATTCATAATTGTTATACACATTCAAACATTTCTCTGAACTTGTTTAAATGCTCTAGGAATTCTTTGGGTTGGTTTGACCCCCAACTCACCGTTTTAGAGCAAGTGCAGGAATCGTGGATTGCTGTTTTGAGGGTTGTGTGTCACTCCCTCACAAGGGCCCCTGTTCTGTGGTTTCAGCAGGTGACAGTTATTGACAGTGGAAGGGTCAGTGGCAGGGCTCCTCATCACATCCCTTCCTTAAATGTTATCTGACCATGCAGACGGTTTTAGATACTTCTACAAGTACTTGAAATGAACATTATCTATTTCACAAACATCTCTGATGTGTTATTGTCAGTTTTTTATAAAAAATAAAAGCATTACTTATTATTTCACAACTACAGCTACTTCTGCAAAATTAACATTCTAATGCACAACACATGACATCCACTTTAATATTTTGCAACATATCCAAAACTATAATTTATGTTTTTCATCCTGTCCACAAACTAAAATATCATCCATAAATGATGTTCTGAGGATATGAGCTACACAGGGGCCAGGGCATTGGCCACAAAAAGCTGACAAATTACACTATAGCAAAAACAGTTAAAAGTGATTAGAAACTGTACTCTATCAAAATCAGTGTGATTAAGAATAGTTTGCAAAAGTCCATACCTAATAGCAAAAGCCAACATTACCCAGTTATTTATAACAAAGCCAGGGCAGGTTTTTCCCTTGCATGGAGCACTTGGGCCTTCCCCGGGCCCCTTCTGCCCTCGTGCAGAGCCGGTGGCATTTTCCAGCACACCCAGTTTGTAACCGAGAGCCGGGTGCAGCCGAGAAGGCTCCAAGCGCCTCCTTCCAGGCTGACTCTGCAGGGCCCGAGGCTGCTCTGGGCTCTGCCAGGGCTCTGCTGGGGCTCAGCTCTGGGCCAGGCTGGGCCTGCTCTCCCCTCACATTGCTCTGGGCAGCTGAGGCACAGCGGGAGAAGGAAGGGACACGGCAAGGCAGTTGAGGGTTAAGAGAGTTTTTATTCAAACAACTGCCATAAAAAACAGGCTGTCCTAACTACCATAACTAACTACTAGTGCTAACTACCATAACTAACTAGTTGTCCTTACTTATGTAACTGAAATCTGTCCTCAAGGGCTTCATGTCCTCCGCTGCTCTCTCAGTTGCTTCACTGTAGTGATCAGAGGGGTCAGGCTGGAGAGAGGCTTGGCTGATGATAAAAATGGGTACTGTCCAAAGGATAAAAATGAAAGAAACGAACTGTTACTTTCCAGAGTCAAGATCCTCACAGGCTCTGTTGCAACAGGACAAAGGGAAATGGTTTGAAACTCAGGAGAGGGAAGCAGGCTCAGATTAGATCTAAGGAAGAATTTTTTAACCAGCAGAGTGGGGAAACACTGACAGAAGGTGCCCAGAGATGTGGGAGGTGCCTCCTCCCTGGAAACATCCAAGCTCAGGTCAGGCAGGGCTCTGGGCCCCCTGAGCTGCTCGAAGATGTCCCTGCTCACTGTGGGGCACCAGGCCCAGATGAGCTCCAAAGGAGCCTGCCAAGCCACAGCAGGCGAGGATTCTGCTTGCTCTGCGTGTGGAACGCAGCCAGACTGGAGACTGTCGGAGGGGACCCCACAAGTAAACCCCTCCCTGGTGCTGCTGCTTCCCCTGCAGCCCCTGGCCCTCAGCTGCAGCAGCTCCTGGGCAGCCCAGCGCCGCTCCTCGTCCGGCTCCAGGCTGCACTCGAGGCAGTCCCGCAGCAGAGCCGACAGGCGCCGGGGCTCCTGCAGCTGCGGGGTCCCGTTCTGCCGGATCAGAGCGCGAGCCTGCAGGGAAAGCAAACTCAGCGCTCTGCCAGCTCCCTTCACACCCACATGGGCTCACATCCACCCCGGGGCCTCAGCCCCAGCTCCAGGGGCACTTTCCTCCCTGCCACAGATGCTGCTCAGAGCTCATTTTGCTATGCCAACCAAAACACCCAAACCCTGGGGCTGCCACAGCCACTGCAACATCCAAATGATCTCGCCTTGAGAGCCAGTTTCATTGGCTGACTCTGTCAGTAGGAACCTCCATCAGAAATAGCACATTTTGCTTCTCCAAATGGGGACACCAGCTTTACAGGCCATTTTCCAGAGTCAGTGTGGTCTGCCTGTGTTATTTCAGAGGATTCTTACATCAAGTGCATCTCTGCAGTGCCACTGACACTCAAGTAAATACATTCCTGATGCCCCATCCCAGAAACCGCCAGGCAAGGACCAGGAGGTTTGTGTTGCTGAAAGCTCAGGCTTGGTGACACAGAGAAAGTAGCTTGGACTAGGAAAGAAATACTTTAGACTTTGGGGATGTTAAACAATCATCCTTATGTTTTCAACAAGTTTTCCAGTGAGAAGAATCAGGGGGAAATCATCTCACAAAACCTCTTTTAGAAACTCCTGCAGAAAACTTCTTGGGTTTGGGGCTGGGATGTGGGGTTGGTGTGGGGTTTTCTTGCAAGGTAACATTAGACCTGATGCACTTGCTTCACATTTTAAGGCCATCCTCACAGTCAGATGAGCGGCAACAACATAAATCCCAAAGCAAATTGTTGCTGGAGACTGAAGAATATTCTTCTGTGTTGGGTCTGGACTCCTCTGGGAATTCCCTTCCCATGTGCAGAAATCTCCAGCTGCTGCTCCCAGTGCAGGGTCCCCCTGTGCTCACAGGCCTCTGCAGCCACTGCAGAATTTGCCTCTTACCATGGCCGCCGTTTCCCTGAAGTAAGGAGGTTCTCCTTCCACCATCTCGATGGTCACAATGCCAAAGGCCCAGATGTCCACCTTGGGGCCATAAGGAGATCTGGTCACAACTTCTGGGGCCACCCAGTGAGCAGTGCCCACCATGGAGCTGCACTCGTCCTGCTCAGGGCTGAGCTGAGTGCAGAGGCCAAAATCAGCTGAGGACAGAAACAAACCCTGTCAAAGGCAGCTGCAATGAGGAAACCAAGCACCAAGATTCCCTGCTCTCAGTCTGAGAGTGCAGTTGTGAAGTCATCGGGAAAAGCCCTCAGGGCTGTAGCCAAGGAAAGATGGAACTGGACCCTTCAAGAAACCATGGAGAAAGGGGCGGGGGCTGTGAGAGAGAAGAGGGGAAGGAAGCGGGAGGAGGAGCAGGGGGGGATAGGGGGGAGGGATTGAACCGGGGGAAGAGAAGGGGGAGATGAGGAGAGGAGCAGAAACAAGAAAAGTAGTGGGGACCCCCCGGCCTTCATCGAGGTGTCCACGGGGGGCCCAGGAAGATGTGGAACCCCCAGCCAGGAGTGTTTCCAACACGGGGGGCTCTGACCCTGGGGGTCACCCGGGATTATCCAGCGGGGATCCTCCCACGGGGGATGGAGATGGAGCGGCGCACGGAGCTCGTCCCGCACCGGGAACTGCGGGATCCGCGGGCAGCGACCCCTCCCCCCGGGCCCAGCCCCCACCCTTTGTCCCCCTCCCTTTGCCCAAATCCGACCAATCGCCCCCCCCCAAACCCCTCCCCATCGCCCCCCAATAAACGGCCCCGGGCCCAACTGGGAAGCTTTATTGGGAGCACTGGGAGCAGGCACGGGGCGGGGGCAGAGCGCCAGCGAGGCTGGGGGGGACACGGGACCCCCCAAAATCAGCGGAGTGGGGACGGAGCGGGGGGTCCCGGCCGGGCCCGAGCCCACGGGGAGGGGCTGCGGCCGCCGCCGGCTCAGGAGCTCTGTGGGCAGAGAAAAGAGGGTGACACCGGGCTGGGGCCCCGGCGGGAGCGCACACGCTCCGCCTCGGCGGGGACGCCACCCCCGGCACCCGCCCTGACCTTCTTGCGCAGGGAGAAGCCGAGCCCCAGCGCCAGGAAGACGAAGCCCAAGACGAAGCCCCCGATGCCCGTCAGCATCTTGCTGCGGGCGGCGTCCGGCGGCATCTCTGGGAGGTCCGCAGGGCTCAGCACCCCCAAAACCTCTCAGCGACACCCCGAGCTCCTCCCAGCGCCCTCCCTGTGGCCCCCAGCTCAGCCAGGACCCCCTGAAACCTACCCCCGATCCCTTTTCATCCTGGCCAGGAGCCACCAAAGCCCCTCCCGTCCCTCTCAGCATCCCACAGCCCCCTCCCAGTTGCCCCCAGCGCCCCAGGACCCCCAAAGCCTCTCGCAGTCCCTTGGCAGCCCCAGCAGGACTCAGCCAGAGCCCTCCCAGGCTGTGCCCAGCACAACCGAGCTCATGGCGAGCCCCGTTTTGCCATCGCCGATCTCCTTCCAGCCCCTCCGGGCTCACTGCGATCCCTCCTAGTCACACCCGGGACCCCCAAACTCCCTCCCAGTCACACCCAGCACCCCCAAACTCCCTCCCAGTGCCCACCAGGATCCCCCCAAGCCCATCCCACCCTCCCCAGCATCCCCCAAACCCCTGCCCAGCCCTTGCCCAGCCCTTGCCCAGCCCCTCTCCCAGTTCCAGCCCGGCTCTCTCCAGCTCCCTCCCAGTGGCTCCCAGCACAGCCCAGCGGCTCTGCCAGCGCCCCCAGGGGCTCCCCCGTACCCCAGTGCCGCCTCAGGGGCTGCTCCAGGCTGACGTGCTCCACCTGGCAGCTGTAGCTGAGCCCGCGCCGCGGCGGCGTTTCCAGCAGCACCAGCAGCTTGTCGGTCCAGTCCCCGTTGGGGACCACGTCGGTGGCCACCACGTGCTCCGAGAGCTCTTGCTGGCCCTGGAACCACCTCACCTGGATGGCAGCGGGGTAGAAATCCATCACGGAGCAGAGCAGGCGGCCGGGGCCGGGCTGGGAGCACGAGGGGGGCACCAGCGAGATGGACACGCTGGGGGACACTGGGAGAGACAGAGAGAGAGCGGGGACACACTGGGATCAGCTGGGGGGCACTGGGAGAGAGAGGGGAGGGCTGGGGTGGGCTGGAGAAGGACTGGGATAGACTGGGAAGGGACTGGGAGCGATTGGGAATGACGGGGAGTGACAAGGATTGGCCAGGGGAAAGTGGTGGGAGGGACTGGGGATGGGCTCGGATGGACTGGGAATGTGTTGGGAGGGAGTGAGAGGGACTGGGAGGGACTGGGAGGCCCCGGGGATGGGCACAAGGAGGGCTGGGGGCTCTGGGGAGATTCCCAGGGAGGTTTTGAGGGGCTCCAGGGTCATTGGCAGGGTAAACATGAGCTGAAACACCCCTGTGTGTGCCGGACACAGCTCAGGGGCCGCCCCCCGCTCCGCACCCCCAGAGCTCCGGGGCCCACCCCGGATCCCCAGTCCACACCCCCTGTGCCCCACGGCCGCCATGGGAACCTCCTGCCCGCGCTGCCGCTTCCTCTTTGCCGCCCTTCCCCCATTTCCCCTTCCACATCCTCTCCCCTCCCACCTCCGGCCGCTCCCAAAATCACTTTTGGGGTCCCATTTCCCCATTTTCCCACAAATCCCTCAATCTCCAGCCTCCCTCCCGCTCAGTTTTGAGGTTCCCCCGTCCCCTTTTCCCCCCTTCCCCAGCCTCTCCCACCGCTCCCTCTCCTCCCCCCACCCCTCAGTCCCTCCCGCTCTCCCTTTGGGGGGGTCCCTTCCTCCTCCCCCTCCGTTCCGGCCTCCCCCCTTCGCCCCCTTTTCCCCCTTCTCCCCCCCTGTCCCAGCGCCTCCCGCCCCCCGCTCACCCGAGAGCTCCGCGCCCGCAGCCGGGGGGGCTCCCAGCACCACCAGTGCCACCAGCAGGGCCCCAGCTGCCGCCCCTCGCCCCATGGCCGGGGCCGGGCAGGGAGCAGCAGCCCCAAAGCAGCCGCGCTGTGCTGGGAGCGCCAGCCCGGAGCAGGGCGGGCTCGGCAGCGCCGCGCGCTCTCATTGGCTGCCGCCGCTTCTGGGCGGCGATCGGCCACGGGCTCTGCCCGGCAACCGATGAGGCAATCCAACGCCCCGAGCTCTCATTGGCTGTACTGCCTCCTGCTTGCACTGCCATTGGCTGAGGCCTTTCCGGGACGCTGCAGCCCCGGGCTGGGGGTTTTTTGTGGAGGGGGAACCTTGAGGCGCTGGGCAGGTGGGAGCTCAGGTGAGCCCAGCAATGCGTGCCCAGGTGCGCGGCATCTCAGGGGTGTCCGTGGCGAGCGGTGACGCTGGCCCGATGCCAGGCACCCCCAGAGCCGCTCTGTCCCTGCCCCCGCAGCCGCACAGGGACAGAAAATGGAACCGAGGGATCCTGCGTGGGGACAAGGACCGGGAGAGATCCCGCAGCAAATCCCGCACGGGCACAACAGATCCAGCCTGGGCACACGGAGGGAATTTATTACCAACCAAATCACAGCAGCACAAGGAGAAGGGAAAGAAATCTCCCAACACCTTCCTCCTGCCCAACACGGATCACCTAGAACAGGGGTCACCAGGGCTCTGCCCAACGGGGGTCACTGGGGATCATCCAGGGCAGATTCTCCCATGGGGGATGGAGCTGGAGCAGCGCACGAAGCTCTTCCCACACTCGGGACACTCGCAGGACCTCTAACTGGTGTGGAAATGCTGGTGAGTGATGATCTCTGAATCCCACCTGAAGCTCTTCTGACATTCCCCACACTCCCAGGTCCTCTCCCCAGTGTGGATGTTCAGGTGTTCCATCAGGGTGGAGCTGGAGCTGAAACCCTTCCCACATTCCAAACACTTGTGGGGCTTCTCCCTGCCATGAGGCTCCACCAGCTCTGAGCTCTGGCTGCATCTCTGGCCGCCTTCCTGGCTCAGGGAAGCTCTTTCCTCCTCACCCCTCCCTGGGCTGGGTTTGCAGCCCCTCCTTGTGAGGGATCTCTGGGGCTTTTCCTCCTCCTCCATCTGGCCACAGCTTGGGAATGACAAACCCTGGTTTGGAGGAAACCAAGGTGGGAGCGCCTTGGAGTAGAGGCTCCTCCTGGCCAGGTCCATCTCTGGAACTCAGCAGGAGTCTTGTGTCCATGAAAATCTCCACAAGGTCAAGATTCAGCCCGAAAAAGCTCTCCCAGGAGTTCCCTATTGCTCATCTGTCCACTTTTGGGGTTCCAGAAGTTTCCTTTCATGGGGGTCCAATGGTTCCAGGGGTTCTCCATTCTCCAGCGTCCTGCTTAGGGATGATCCAGGGGCTTTTGGGGGTCCATGGGGGCCCTTCTCCCCTGATGCTCTGCTTTGACATTCCAGGGATCCCAGGGGTCCCTCCTCTCCAGGCTCCCCCCCTTTCCAGTCTGCTGGGGTCCCCCAGCTCTGGGATCGCCCCTCTCTGCTCTCCCCACTCTGGGGGTCCCAGGGGTTCCCTCCTCTGCTCTCCCGGGGGTCCCCAGGACCAATGTCCTCCCCTGCCCATACTGGGCAATGGCCACGTGGGCCCCCAAAGATCCCCCAAGGGGCTCAGCTTTGGGCTCCTGCAAGATCCAAACCTACACACACAGAGAAAAAAACCTCCCAGAGACACCAGATGATATTTGGGGGCAATTCCACAACCTGCGAGCTCCAAACACACCCCAATAAAAAACCCTCTCAGGGACCCCCCGATGGATTTGGGACGAGCTCCCCCTCCCCGCTCACCTGCAGACGACCTGGGAGCGATGGTCCCTTGGCAGCGGCCACAGGGGGCACTGGAACCTCCTGTTCCTGCTCCTCCTCTTCCTGCTCCTCCTTTTCCTCTCTCCTTCCTCCTCCTCCTCCTCTTTCCTAATCCCACCTCCTCCCCAGTTCCTGCCTCCTGTGTGGCAGCTCTGCAGGGCTTTCCCCTCTGCTGGGAACTGTGGCTGCAGCTCTGCGGGCCAGCCGAGCTTTCCTGCCCAGGCTGCTCCTCTAAAGGCAGAGCAGTGTCAGCCTGCAGAGCACAGCTGGGACAGACTTGGTCCTTCTCAAGTGCCAAAGGAATGCAAGGAGGGCAGCGGTGTCTGTCAGAGCAGGACACGCTGGCTTGGTCTTCATATCTAAAAGTGTGAATGCATCAGCTGCTGGAGACTGAGGCCCCATTAATCTTCATCCCAGCCTCAGACAGGAACATTATTTAGCTGTTTTTCCATCCTGCCTTTCATCTTCAAAGGGAACCTCAAGGCCTATTTAGGGAGAGATCCTGCTTGGGCTCAGTTTGGGGTATTAGTCCAACTTCAGCTGTTCACAGAGGGAGAGGGAGAGAAATGAGAAGATGGATGTTCAGAGCAAAGCTGTCTTCTAAATCCTGCAGTTGTGTTTGGGTCTGGTGTCAGTGACAGCCTGTGACAGGGATCACCTGAGCAATGGATGTGTGTTTGCTTTGTTGTGCAATCCCAAACAAAGCAGTTGGATCTGAAATAATGAAATCATCCAATCACCAGTTGGATCTGAAATCCCATAGAATTGCTAAAGGGTTCCTGGCTGTTTTGCTCTGTTTTCACAGAACCAGAATTACCTCCTGCTTGCAAAATATGTTTGAATAATAATAAGAGTGTTGAGGCCATTAGAGAAGACTGTAGGTGCAGAGAATGTTGTTAGAGCTTTGAGGCTGACAGCTGAGGGACCATTTCTGCAGAGCTTGCAAGGCCAAATGTCTCTGACCATGTGTCTTGTAAGCAGCCCCTGGCTGGCAGAGCACTGGGCTGTGGGAATGGCCCTTGCTGAGCTCTGGTGTCCCATCCCAAGGCAGTAGGGCACAGCCCGGCTCTGTTGCTCCAAAAAGACTCGCTCCGTGTTTGCTGTGGCCTCCTGCCACAGACTCCTGCAGTTAAAGGCTGCAATGTCCCTTCAGGTGGCCACCAAGAAAATGAGTCTCAGAGGGCAGAACAGGGAACGAGCTGTGAATGAGATCCTGCTCCTGAAGGACAAGAACCCCAACATTGTCAACATTCTGGACAGGTGAGTGCTTCAGCTCTTATCCCGTGCCCGGGCCCTGCGTTAACCTTTCCTGGCATCCGGAGTCTGTAGCCTGTTTGGAAAATGCCTGACCCAGCCACATCTTCCCAAAACAACAGCCTGGCAGTTCACTCCCTCCATGTGCTTTTGTTGCTTTGCTTTGGTTTTTCCTTCAAGTTCCTCCCCTTTTGCTGTGTCTCCCAAGAAGTGCTGATAAACCACAGCAGAAATTTTTTCCCTTGGCTTCTTCTTCCCAGCCCTTTTCCATTGCTACAGATGCCAGGAATATCGGGTTCTTGTTTCCAGAAATGCCTCATTTGCCCAGTTTTCACTGGCCTTGCCTGTTTCTGAAGGGACTTTCTGAAAGGTTTTCTGACTGCTTTTGTCCCAAGTGCTGCACGGCCTCCTCCCCTGGATAACCCTGGCAGTTGTGTTGCCTTGTTCTGCAGGGAATGGTGGAACTGATGAGTCCAGAAGCTGAACCAGCTGGGGCCAAGGGTTGTGGTTCCACATTGATCTGGGCTGTTGCTAAACTGCATTTTTCACCTGCTTGCCATCTAAGGCCTCTCCTTTCTCACAGGTGTCTCCTTCTCCTTTAGACTGTGCAGATTCCAAGCGCTGTGCAGCCTGGCAGCAATGTCTCTCCATCTAATTCTGTCCTCACTGACAAATGACCTGGAAACAAAACTCCACTCCAGGCTTTTCCATGGGGGAATTGAGCTCTGCACTTTCATCTCCATGCCATTGTTTCCTCTTCCAGCTTCCTTGTTGATGGAGATCTCTGGCTGGTGATGGAATACATGGATGGAGGAATTTTGCAGGATGTTGTCAGACAGACACGCGTGGCTGAAGGAGAGATGGCAGCTGTCAGCTGGGAGGTGAGGGATGCTGCTTGTCACTCCCATGGCTGGGACACGATGATCCTTCCAAACAGGGCATGAAAACAGGAGTGGCTCCATGCTCAGGGCTTTGTTTCTGTGTTGTTTTTGTGAGCTGGAGAAGAAAGAGCCTCTGCAGTGAACAGCCTGCCAGCATCACTGCACTTCTACTCTGTTCTTGTTCTCTCTCCTGCTGTTGTGGTACTCTCTGTCTGGTTTGGATTTGATTTGCTGTTCTCAGCTGTGCCTTGAACCGTTTGCCTGGAGCTTGTGTGCACTGCACTCCTGGCCTGTCACGGCAAAGCTGCTGCTGGCAGAATTCTGAACTGTCCTTTCTTGTGTGATATATTCTGGCCATTGGTTTTTGCCCTCGTGTTTCTTGTTGTTATGTTTGCCCAATTATCCCATCATAAAAAAAACCCGAACAATATTTGAGATAGCAGCAATTTTAATTGAATAGTTTAGAAAATATTATCGACAATATGATTTGATTAAAAATAAGGGATAATTCAGTTCAAATAATAGCACATAAGCAAAAGATAACTGCGGGGTACGGAGTGCAGGGCTCTTGGACCCTTGCCACCTCACGTACAAGCTTGCCAAGTGGATTCCCCCCTTATATGTCATGTGTCAATGCCATCTCCTCCCATTTTCAATTCATCACATTTTTACCAGCACCCTCATCTCCACCTTTACCGTGCATGCTCCACCACTCGGTTTGGTGGTCGCACAAGTCTTTGGGGGTCATTTTGGATGAAGACCTCTCCTCTTCCTCTTTGTCCTTTAATTCACCGTTGGGTTACACATGCGCACCAAGCCAGTACAATGTAAGCCAAAACAAAGATATTACTACAATTTAGCATCAAAGCAATAAATCTCTTATAGTGGACATTTTCCTGGGACCCAACCAGATTTTCCCTTCTCTCAGTTAACTTTTAGTAACTGTTCTCTCTTGCTTTTTCCTCCTATCCTTGAACATCTGCCAGGAGGGGGGATGGAACCCCTCCTCTTCCTTTCTTCTTTGGCATTACAACTTTTATCTGTTTTATTATTTCCAAATATTAATTACTGTATCAATATTGATTACTGTTTCAATTTTATCAGCATGAATCACACCTATTTACCACATTGTTCTCTCTCAGTGTCTGCAGGGCCTGGATTTCCTCCATTCCAAGCGGGTGATCCACAGGGATCTGAAGAGCTCCAACATCCTCCTGGGCATGGACAGCTCTGTCAGGCTGGGTGGGTGTTCCTGGACAGGCACGGCGCTCCCGGGCTGCGGGTGTGGGGCTGCTTCCCAGGGAGGGCCAGAGCCCCACAAGGGCTGCTGGGGGCACTGCCCGGCCCCTGCTGCCAGCTGAGAGCGGCTGCCCCTGCAGAGAGCTCAGGAGAGGAGCAGGATGCCAGCAGTGCCTTTGCTCTGCCTATGGCCCTGCCAGAGGGGCAGCAGTGGGAATCTAAAGCTCCAAGGGAATCAGTAAAAGCCACTGCATGAAAGCTGAGGGTTTCTTGAAGGGTCCAGTTTGCACCTTGCACTCTCAGACTGAGAGCGAGGAATCTTGGTGCTTGGTTTCCTCATTGCAGCTGCCTTTGACAGGGTTTGTTTCTGTCCTCAGCTGATTTTGGCCTCTGCGCTCAGCTCAGCCCTGAGCAGGACCAGTGCAGCTCCATGGTGGGCACTGCTCACTGGATGGCCCTAGAAGTTGTGACCAGATTTCCTTATGGCCCCAAGGTGGACATTTGGGCCTTTGGCACTGTGACCATCGGGATGGTGGAAGGAGAACCTCCTTACTTCAGGGAAACGGCGGCCATGGTAAGAGGCAAATTCTGCAGTGGCTGCAGAGGCCTGTGAGCACAGGGGGACCCTGCACTGGGAGCAGCAGCTGGAGGTTTCTCCACATGGGAAGGGAATTCCCAGAGGAGTCCAGACCCAACACAGAAGAATATTCTTCAGTCTCCAGCAACAATTTGCTTTGCGATTTATGTTGTTGCAGCTCATCTGGCTGTGAGGATGGCCTTAAAATGTGAAGCAAGTGCATCAGCTCTAATGTTACCTTGCAGGAAAACCTCACACCACGCCCAAATCCTGCCCCCAAACCCAACAAGATTTCTGCAGGAGCTTCAACAAGCCATTTTGCAAGATGATCTTCCCCCTGATTCTTCTCACTGGAAAACATGTTGAGAACATAATGATTGTTTAACATCCTCATAGTCTAACATATTTCTTTCCTAGTCCAAGCTACTTTCTCGGTGTCACCAAGCCTGAGCTTTCAGCAACACAAACCTCCTGTTTCTTACCTGGCAGTTTCTGGGATGGGGCATCAGGAATGTATTTACTTGAGTGTCAGTGGCACTGCAGAGATGCACTTGATGTAAGAATCCTCTGAAATAACACAGGCAGACCACACTGACTCTGGAAAATGGCCTGTAAAGCTGGTGTCCACATTTGGAGAAGCAAAATGTGCTATTTCTGATGGAGGTTCCTACTGACAGAATCAGCCAATGAAACTGGCTCTCAAGGTGAGATCATTTGGATGTTGCAGTGGTTGTGGCAGCCCCAGGGTTTGGGTTTTTTGCTGGCATAGCAAAATGAGCTCTGAGCAGCATCTGTGGCAGGGAGGAAAGTGCCCCTGGAGCTGGGGCTGAGGCCCGGGGTGGATGTGAGCCCGTGTGGGTGTGAAGGGAGCTGGCAGAGCGCTGAGTTTGCTTTCCCTGCAGGCTCGCGCTCTGATCCGGCAGAACGGGACCCCGCAGCTGCAGGAGCCCCGGCGCCTGTCGGCTCTGCTGCGGGACTGCCTCGAGTGCAGCCTGGAGCCGGACGAGGAGCGGCGCTGGGCTGTCCAGGAGCTGCTGCAGCTGAGGGCCAGGGGCTGCAGGGGAAGCAGCAGCGCCAGGGAGGGGTTTTCTTGTGGGGTCCCCTCCGACAGTCTCCAGTCTGGCTGCGTTCCACACGCAGAGCAAGCAGAATCCTCGCCTGCTGTGGCTTGGCAGGCTCCTTTGGAGCTCATCTGGGCCTGGTGCCCCACAGCGAGCAGGGACATCTTCAAGCAGCTCAGGGGGCCCAGAGCCCTGCCTGACCTGAGCTTGGATGTTTCCAGGGAGGAGGCACCTCCCACATCTCTGGGCACCTTCTGTCAGTGTTTCCCCACTCTGCTGGTTAAAAAATTCTTCCTTAGATCTAATCTGAGCCTGCTTCCCCCTCCGGAGTTTCAAACCATGTCCCTTTGTCCTGTTGCAACAGAGCCTGTGAGGAACTTGACTCTGGAAAGTAACAGTTCATTTCTTTCCTTTTTGTCCTTTGGGTAGCACCCATTTTTATCATCAGCCAAGCCTCCCTCCAGCCTGACCCCTCTGATCACTGCAGCGAAGCAACTGAGGGAGCAGCGGAGCAGATGAAGCACTTGAGGACGTCTTTCGGTTACAGTAGTTAGGACAACTAGTTTGTTATGGTAGTTAGCACTGGTACTTATTTATTGTAGTTAGGAGAGCCTGTTTGTTATGGCAGTTTTTTGAATAAAAACTCTCTTAACCCTCAACTGCCTTGCCATGTCCCTTCCTCCTCCCGCTGTTCCTCAGCTGCCCGGAGCAATGTGAGGGGAGAGCGGGCCCAGCCTGGCCCAGAGCTGAGCCCCAGCAGAGCCCTGGCAGAGCCCAGAGCAGCCTCGGCCCCTGCAGAGTCAGCCTGGAAGGAGGCGCTTGGAGCCTTCTCGGCTGCACCCGGCTCTTGGTTACAAACTGGGTGTGTTGGAAAATGCCACCGGCTCTGCACGAGGGCAGAAGGGGCCCGGGGAAGGCCCAAGTGCTCCATGCAAGGGAAAAACCCGCCCTGGGTTTGTTATAAATAACTGGGTAGTGTTGGCTTTTGCTATTAGGTATTGACTTCTGCAATCTATTCTTAATCACACTGATTTTGATGGAGTACAGTTTCTAATCACTTTTAACTGTTTTTGCTATAGTGTAATTTGCCAGCATTTTGTGGCCAATGCTCTGGCCCCTGTGTAGCTCATATCCTCAGAACATCATTTATGGATGATATTTGAGTTTGTGGACAGTGTGAAAAACATACATTATAGTTTTGGCTTTTGCAAAATATTAAAGTAGATGCCATGTGTTGTGCATTAGAATGTTAACTTCTGCAGAAGTAGCTGTACTTGTGAAATAATAACTAATGTTTTTATTTTTGTAAATAACTGACAATAACACTTCAGAGATAGCTGTGAAATAGCTAATGTTCATTTCAAGTACTTGTGGAAATAGGTAAAACCCTGCGCATGGTCAAACAACATTTAAAAAAGGGATGTGATGAGGATCCCTGCCACTGACCCTTCCAATGTCAATAACTGTCACCTGCTGAAACCACAGAACAGGGGCCCATGTGAGGGAGTGACACACAACCCTCAAAACAGCAATCCACGATTCCTGCACGTGCTCTAAAAAGGCGAGTTGGGGGTCAAACCAACCTAAAGAATTTCTGGAGCATTTAAACGAATTCAAAGTAATGTTTGAATGTGTATAACAATTATGAATATGTATTTGAACAATACAATGGAAAAACTAGACAAGAAGAGTTGCTGTGGTTAACCAGTGTGCCTCTGGCCATCGCCAGGCACCCAGCGCTGTTACTGATTTGTCCCTTATTATTCCTTATTAAACTTTCAAAAATTCTAAAGAGTGAGGCTCCTTTCTCATAAAACCCAAGTTACTTGCCCCTTGTTCTTCCCCCACAGCCAGGATTTGTTAATCCCAAACTTTGTCTGGATGGAGGAGAAGGAGGCTGCGAGGAAAAGGAAGATGCACTGGTGTGGAGGCACATGGGAGTCTCAATCTCCCACCCGTGGGGGACTGGTCCCCAATAAGAAGAATACATTTCAAAGTTATGGTGAGAAGCTTGCTTCTCCCATAGATCTTTGCAGGCACATGCTGATTTATGGAAAGTTATGTTACCCCATTGGCCCGTTGGCTTAATTACCCTAGTTCAACCCCTGTGACCCACCTCTGGTTAGTCTCTAGAATATTCTCCCTCTCTGTCCCTCCATTGGCTCTAATTTACTGCATTCCTCTGCCCCTGTTTCCCTATTAGCTGACCTGACCCTTAACTTCTCCTTTGCCCCATTTTCCCCCATATCCATTGGTCCCTGACCCTCAGCTCCACCCTCACTACCCCTTATAAAAACCCCCTGTGCCCTCAGCTTGCGCCCTGTCTTTGTCCCTGGGCCCTGTTCAGCTCTGTGCCCTGTTCCTGTACCAATAAACCCAGTTTGCTGCAGATCTTACCCAGACCCATCCTGCCGACTTTGTCAGCTTTATAAAGCAGCCGTGAGCTTCGGGCTCCGGAGTGCCGGACGCTCCAAGGGCCTCGGCAGCGCCAGGATGCTCCAGGCTGGGACAGCAGGCAGGGCAGGAGGAATCACTGCCCCTTTCCCCTCTCTGCTGCTCCATCTCCCAGCCCAGCATCGCTGCAGGACAGCCTCACTGCCAACGCCATCCTGCCAGGGATGGACTGGGGAGATCTCCTTCCCGTTCCCTCTGGCATGGAGGCAAATCCCATCTGCTTCTTGTCCGCCCTCCTTCTTCTCCTCATTCTGTCCTTCATCTATCCATGTTCCTCTCCCATCTCCTTCCTTCCTTACTCCTTCTTGTTCCTTCCTCTCCTCCTTCCTTTTCCTTTTCCCTTCTCCCAGTCTCTCCCTCTCCTTGTCCTTCTTCGCCCAGGCACTGAACTGCGGACAGAGACCAGGGAGAACAAATCCCTGTGACAGAACCTCGTGGAAGAGGCCATTTGGAACGGCTCCACGGTGCAGGAATCCAGTGGGGAGGAAAAGGCCCAGAGATCCCACCCGATGAGGGGCTGGAAACGCAGCCCGGGGAGCTGTGAGGAGGTAAAAGCCTCCCTGTGCGGGGAAGGGTTTGGGCAGTGTGAGAAGAGCTTCAGGCAGAGCTCAGCCTATTCCTGGTGCCTCCAAATACACCAGTGCCAGATGCAGAGATCCATGGGGATGCAGAGATCCCCCTGCAGATCCACGGGGATGCACAGATCCCCCTGCAACTTCCGGAGCCACCACGCTGCAGTACGGCGATGCCTGAGAGGAGGCTGTGACCCCGCGGCCAGAGGGTCCCGCTGGAGCAGCCTGTCCTGGCAGGACTGACCCCGGGGCACAGTGACCCACGCTGCAGCACTTGGAGGGGGCTGTTCCCCGTGGGATGGACTCAGCTTGGAGAAGTTCCTGGAGAAGTTTCCGGTGGGAGAGAGCCCAGGGTGCAGCAGGGGAACGAGTCCCTGAGCAGAGGGAGAAGCCCCGGGGCATGAACTGAGCCCGGCCCCATTCCCTGTCTGCGGCACTGCCGGGGTAGGAGATGCAGCTGGAAGGAGGGAGGCGTGGGGGAAAGCTGCATTTAAGGCTCTTCACTTGCTTCTCATCATCCTGCTCTGAGTTTTGGGAGTTTTTGCCAGAAATCTCTCCCCTCCCCCACTAATCCACAGGGGTTTGGGGCGGTTTTCTCTTTTTGGGGGAAATCAAAGCGATGCCCTGATGCTCCTGATTAGGGGTAGGAGAAATGAGGCTCCCGGGCTTCCCGCTGAGCCGGAGCCACCGGAGCCGCAGTGCCGGGAAAGCCGTGGCGGGAGGTGCGAAGTTTGTTTGTGTTTTCAGCTCAATCCCCCTCGGGCCCGGGCCCGTTCCAGGGCTGTTCCTCAGCTCCGGCTCTGCCCTCACGCAGCCCGGGGGTCCCTGAGAGCGCGGGGCGGGGCTGTGCCGTGTGCAGAGCCCGCCCCTGGCTGGGATTGGGCGATGGTGCCGTCAGTCGTGGTTGTGGCGCGCTGATTGGTGGGAGCGGGGCGGAGCCGGGTCTCGGTGGCGGGCTGAGGGCGGCCGTGGCTGGGCAGCGGCGGCATTGTCGGAGCGTGTGTGCGGTGCCGTGAGCGGCGGCAGCGGCCGGAGCGCGGTGAGGCGGCGGCGGAGCTCGGAGGCGGCCGCAGCGCAGGTGGGAGCCGCGCTGGGTTGTGCGGTTCCTCGGGGCCGGCTGCGGGCCTCGGGGGCGGCAGGGGGCTCGGGCGGGTTCGTTGTGCCGTGTCCGGCGCGTGTTGCCGCTGGCGTGAGGGCGCTGCGGGAGCGGCTGCCCGCGGTCTCCTTGCGGCCGCTGCCTCGGCAGGAGCCGCTGGCGGAGCAGCGCTGGCTCGGCCCGGTTGCTGTGGCTGGGACAGAGGGGCCTGCCCCGTGCCCGGGGCTGTGCGGGGAAATTGCCGTGGCCGGAGGTTTCTGCGCCCAGAGGAGTCCTGTAAAAGTGACTTTATTGTTGAACAGAGGGAGAGGCCGAGGGGCATTTGCCGTGCGCTCTCTGCCATTGTTGTAGTTCGCAGCCTTCTTTTTCTCCTCATTTTCCCGGCCTCATCTCCCTCTCCCTTTGCCCACTGGCTGAGGTGCTTGGAAGGTTCAGATCTCCCCATCTGCCAACTGCATGTCCTTGTTAATGTGCACCCCCACTTTTGTATAAGAGCCGATATTCACGGCTCTGTTAAGTTTTTATTCTTGTCGAAGTTCAGGAATTTAGCGGGTCATTCTGTGCGCAGCAGTCCTTGTTCATTAGTAACATTTATTGAAGCTGGTGGTTTTGCCCGTTACTTCCTTATCTACGAGTGCCTGGCCCCTCGCTCAGCTGCTGAATTAGCTGCACTCTCAAGGTGTGGAGCATGGTAAAAAGATGAGAGTTGCTGTAGCACATCAGAGGAGAAACAGCATTCGTTTAACCCATGGTCTGCCAGGGAGCCACAAAACCGTGTCCCATTCCCATCCTTTCCACGTTTGGAGCAATACATGAGCTGCTTTTTGGTTTCTGGTGGTGTTTTTTTTTTTTTTCACCACTTTTCCTTTGTCGTCTCTTTGCCAACAGCAGTTTCAGTAATTTAATTTTCCACAAACTCCTCCTTTTTCTGCTAACAGATGATCTGATCCTATCCCATGGTTAGGTGTTGTGTTGCTCATTTCAGTGGATTGGTCGGCAGGAAGGTCAGGAGCTGGAGCTGTCTGGTTGGTTATTGCGCGGACAACTTGTAATCTAATGATGCCATTGAAATGAGAAATGGGTTCTGTGGCTCCTGATATGAATTGGTTCGAGTTCCCAGGGGCTGGTCCATGGTGTTGTAGGATTTGTTCTGGTAGCCTTTCAGCTTTTTCCCACTTTTAGCCGCTCTCTCCAGCCAGGGCTGCATCAATTGACTGCATTTGTCTAACTAAATCATCAAATCCTTGGATTCCCAACTGATTTTCTTGAATTTTTGGTAGCAAAAAATCCCCAGTGCTCTAATATACCCTATATAACACAGACAGTGACAGCACATGTTGGAGTGGGCAGAGGGATGATTCCCCCCATTTGTTTATAGTGAAGTTTTCCCAACATTCTGCATTTGCTGTTTCCCTTTGCAGCTTCACCCGTTTCTGTTGCAGGGTCAGATATCCTCCCCCTGGGCTCTGCCTTGAGCTGTGCAAATTCCATCAGTGCCAGCAGGCAGAGCTTGGGGTGAGGGGCAGAGGGAATCAGCCCAATTCCTGCCCCAGGCAAGAGACCCAGGTGCATTGTCCACACTTTGCCCAGCAGTGTTCATTTGCATTTCTATATCTTCTGTGAAGGCTGCTTGGAACAAAGCTTCTCTTCCTGCTGCTGGGCAATGTTGATGTTTTGTTGCTGGTGGTTATCTCTGTGGGTGTCTTTTGGGCTGTTCCCAGTCTGTTCAGATGTTAAACTCATCTCTATTGAGTGGTGTAAAAGCCCTTAAAAAAAACCTTTAAAATTCATTTCCCCAAGGCAAAGACAAACCAAGCCTGAGCAGAGAAATAAGATTTAAAAGGAACAAAATCGGTACATTTTGCAGCAGTGCAGTGGCAGGCAGCCCAGAGTGTGGGTGTCAGTGAGCCCCCAGAGTGGAATTGTGCCGTGGTGTTCCCCAGCAGCTGTGGCAGTGCAGGCCCAGCCAGCGCTGAAGCTGCAGCAGTGGCAGAGGAGGGTGGCCAGGATTGCAGAGGATTCCAGGCGAGGATCTGTGGGCAGGCGAGGGGGCTTGGCCCGCTGTGGAGCCCTGGCTGCTGCTGCGTTGCCTTCAGGGCAGGCTCAGGGGCGGCCTCCCATCCTCCTGCTGCAGGCGGGAAGTGCAAATCTCTGGGGCTTCAGAGCCCTTGAGGCCAGGCTGAGGGGTCCCCCCGTGTTGAGCTGTGCTGGCGGCTGTTTCTGGCCTCAGGGACACTTGGCATGGGCCCCTTGGCCACCGGTGGTGCTGCTTTGCACTCCTTGGGCAGGAGCCGATGTCCTGGCTGGGTGTTGGCAACAGCAAAGTGCCAGGGCAGGCTGTGTGCCAGCCCAGCTTCCTGTGGGAGAATGTGCCTTGATATCTGCTGCAGTGGTTGCTGAAGCAGTGAGAATTGCTTTTGCCCCCCTGTTAGGTGCCATGGTGTCAGCAGAAGATATTGAACCCTTCCTGCTCAGGGCATTTCAATGCCAGGCTCTCACAGGCACCCGCAGCTCCGTGGGTTGAGCTGAGCATGGGGCGGTGACCTGCTCTGTGTCTGATTCCCCTTCCTTAATAACAGCCTGTCTTGTAGCTCTTTTCCCTTCTGCTGCCCTTGCAGAGCCATCCACAACCACATTTTCTCCCTCTGGCCAGGGAATGTCCCATCAATCTGTCCCAGCCTGGGTCTGGAGCTCTGTCCCTTGAGTGCAGTCCTGGGTTCCTTGCCAGCCCCTCTCCAGGCTGTTCAGACAGGAGGCTGGGTTGAACCCTTGCCCTGTCCTCAGTTCTAAATCCTCCTGTGTCATTGAACAAGTTTCATACTGTAATAATCGAGGTCTGCTCATCCATTTAGAGGCTCTTTTGGTTGTCAAAGCTTTAACTTGATGCCAGACTTGATCTCTAGGAGGTCCTATATAAGGTTAAACATTTTAGTACAAGAATTCCTCTGGAAAGACCCTGTTTATCATCCACCTATAATTCAAATTCTTTTTCCCTGTCTGGAAGGCCCAGGCCAGTCGCCTCAGTTAATCTTCATTTTAACACTTGAAAGTTCTGTGTTTCCTCTTTGTGTCCATCCATCCAGTTTGTTGACTGGCAGGATAGGAGTGTTGTAGGGAGGCATCCCTGGCTCCAAAAGCCCTGCCTTTAACAGGGACTCAATCCCAGGCTGTGACCCCTTCCTTCCCTCTCTTGGAACAGGGTATTGCTTGTCGTGGTTGCTTTAAAGTAATTTGTATAGGCTCCATGTCTAATTTTCCCTATTTCCCTGGGCCTGCCCACACTTCTGGGTTCACTTCAGCATAGGCCTTGCGTGACATTTGGCACAGAGGTACAGAACTGGCCTCTGTATCACTTTTTATAATATTAATTTGCGTTACGAATTTAGTGATCAAATGCCTTCCCAGTAAATCATGATAACAATTAGGAGCAGATAAAACTTCATACATTTCAGACCCATCTCCCACTTCTGCTATCAGTGGTTGAATAAAACCACAAATCTTTCCCACTTATCCCCTGAATAATCAGAGACGTTTTTGGCATTTCCCCCCCCCCTTAGGTCTAAGTTTCAGAGTGCATTGAGAGGCCCCTGTGTCCATCAGGAAATGCCTCCTCTCAATGCAGACCCACCCTGAATGTTCTCAAGGGCTCCAGTGTGGAGGGTCCCTGGTGTGATGGGAGCTGTGACAGCCCTGCCAATCCATGTCCATCAAGGGGTGGACTTGCTGGTCCTGAGGGTGCTGCTGTCTGTGCTTGCAGTGTCCTTGTGCCCTGCAGCTGGAGCCCTGGTTCCTTGCCAGGGGCTGTTTGGGTGGGCTCTCCCCTGCCGAGGAGGGCAATGCCTCTGCCAGGTGCTTGTGGCCGAGCCGTGCCCTGGGTGCTGGGGCCCCCTTGGGCCCTGGGGTTGATCCCTCAGGGGCTGTAGGAACTGTGCCCTGGCCTTTGCTTTCAGCTTGGCCTTTTGCTGCTCCCTTCTTGCATTCACCTGCTGTGCCTTTGTGCCCAAGTGCTGCAGGGCCTTCTTGTGCCCCTCCTGCAGCCCCCTCAGTGCCTGTGGGTGCTTGTCTTGCTTTACAAGAGAGGTGTCTGCTCAGGAAGGCAGAAAAAGCCTCTCTTGGAATGGAGAATGCAAATCCCCTCCCTCTTAATTTTTAGACTAGTGAAATGAAGGGGCTCTCGGGCAAAGATATGGGAATAGGAATACCAGTTCTTTACTAGTGTGTATAATAAAGCAAACACCAACAGCTGCGGCACTGACAGCAAACAGAGCCCGGACCCAGTCCCGGCCTTTGGGCTGCGGCGCTTTGCCCTTGTGTGCAGTTTCGCGCACGGCCGGCAGGGGCGCTGGTGGCTCCCGCGGGGCGGGGCAGCGCATCCCTCCCATGGGAACCTCTCAGAACGGAAATAGAGCAATCCCTTCATCTAACTCTTTCACTTTTTAACCTTCTATAGCCTTTCTCCCGTTTTTTGAGAAAGAATTGTGAGAGGGCTGCCTTTTAACTGAGCTCCTAGTGTTTCGATGAGGTGCTTCTTGTGGAGAGAGTTTCCCTAAAAGGCTGGAGCTGTGGTTACCAAGGGGCCGTAACTCAGAGCAGGACGGGGTCAGGGGAGGATATCCCGCCGAGGCTCGGTGGGAGTGTGGGCAGGGTCTGCTCCTGGAATCGGCAGAGGGGGATCTTTCCGTGGAGGCCGAGGCGGAGCGTGGGCGGCCCCCACATGGCTGATGGCGGCTGATCCGGCAGCTGCCGGCAGAGCAAAGGCAGGTGGGAGAGCGCGGCAGCAGCGGCGGTGCCCAGCGCAGGTGGCACGGGCAGGGCAGCCGGGGATGGGATGGCTGGGACCCCCCCTGGGTGGGGTGGGCGCGGTGACCTCGGAGCAGGCGGCAGGACAGAGCAACCCCCATCTTCCCCAGCATGGCCGGCAGAGCGGCCGCGGGCCAGGCAGTGGGAGCAGGGCACACAAATTGAGCGACAGCGCCGGGGCAGGTGGAGCTGCCCTGGGCAGTGAGGCCACACCTGGGATGGAAACCGGGGCAGGCGGAGCTGAGGCAGGCAGCGAGCCGGGACCCGGGACAGGCACGTCGGCTGTGAACGGAGGGGGCAAGACCTGCAGAGGATCCCACTCTCTGATTTTTCCTCTTGTTCCCCTCCCTTTCATTTCTCCTATTTCATTTCTTTTCTTGTTTTTTCTTGGGGTTTTCTGATACTTCAAAGATTTTTATTCTTCTAAAATCTCCTGTGTAACATATGTCATATTCTGTTTCTTCTAGATTAAATGGGTTTTTTTACAAATAAACCCAGAGCCTAGCAAATCTAAACTTCTGCTTTGATACTTTGAAGTGCTCTACTAGCTAACTCGCAACCTCCTAATGTTGTTTTTCTCTTCACCTTTTTATTTATCCTTTGACAAATTAAGCATCTTTCAGTTACTTGCTTGGCCACTCCAAAAATCCCAGTGCACCCATAGTTCCTTTAAAAAATGATCACACAGAGCTTGAGTACCCCAGTTGGTTTTCTGATGCATGTCTTCTAATGTTTTCCTAGTAAGCACATTTTATTAAGTAATTGTTTTCCATCAAGAAGTTTCCATTTCCCTGATTTATCTTGTTCACTTCCAATCTTGTTTAATTCTTTTTTCTCGGCTTCCCTAAACTTTCAGTTTCCCTAAATTTCCAGTTTTTCCTGGTTTGGAGTTAATATTAACATCACTCTTTCAGCTCCATTTTCTGCTGCAGCCTTAGTTTCGTGATCCACCAAATTATTTCCTCTTATTTCTGGGGTCTTTCCCTTTGGGGGTTTCTTAATATGTACTATAACTATCTCTTTTAGGTGATTGTAATGCCTCTAAAACCTCTAAAATAAGTTCCTCATGTACTAGTCCTTTTCTTCTTGAATTAAGTAATCTTTTTCCTTTTCCAAATTTTTTAAAGAAATGTGCTACTCTAAAGCCATACCTTAAATCAGTATATATAGTTCCTTTATTTTGTGTTAAATATTCTAATGCTCTTCTTAAAGTATATAATTCACAAGTTTGAGCTTACAAGTTTAACAGTAATTTCCCTTTTTCCACAGTCTGCATGTTTTTCCCATCAACTACTACATACCCTGTATTTTCTTTTTTTGCAAGGAGTTGTATCTCTGTTAGCTAACATAACTCCCAAAGGACTAAAGGACTATTTTTTTTCATTTTTTTTCCCCTGTGTCCAACTTACTGGTTTTCTGTCTCATTTTTCAAGATCCTATCTATTCATCTTCTGTTTCTGTTTTTCACATTCACTAACAACCTAAATACCACTTTTCTTTCAACTACACTCATGAAAATAAAAAATCTTTTTCTAACACTACTTTTAATACTATACATCTCCCTTGAAGGAAATAGACTGAAGCTTAAAATACAGAATCTACATTACCTATACTTTCATTCGTTTACATTCACTCACTTTTATTTCTCACTCACTTCCACACATTCTTTCCCACTTTCAGGACACAGAGTGGATCCCTGTTGACAGAGAATCGCGGGTCACTGTGGCCCCCCTCACCTTGGGGTGGCCTCTGGGTCTCAGTATCTCCGGGCCTCCTGGGAGGGCCCTGACTCTGCTGCCTCCGGTGCCGTTCACCTGTGAGGCTGATTTATGTGTCACTCACACTCTTTAGCCACGGGCCCCTCACACGCCCTGGGGACAATGGCCTCTTTGCAGGTCACCTGTACCTTATGTCACAGCCCCCACACACCCAGGAGAACAATGGCTTATTTGTGGGTCACACACTCCTCTTTCCACAGCCCCCCTTCCCACCCACCCGGGAAGCTGAGGCTGATTTTGTGTGTGACTCACTCTCACACGCAACAAGACAACAATAAGGTAACTTTTACTTTAACATCACCTATTACAATTTTAGGTGTTTCTGGCCAGTCCTGGTGGTCTTGGATATCCCTCAACCCAGCTGTGTTGTCCAACCCCAGATGCTCTTGGGTGTCGGAGTGTCGGGGGGTAGGATGGTCGGGACGGACAGAGACGAGAGATCTCTGCAGCCAGGTCGTGGAATTGCGGTTTATGGCAAAGGGCCTGGGTGCAGGGCCCTGCTTGGAGCTGCCAGGCACAGCTCGGAGCAGGCCCGAGAGAAGAGAGGGGTAGAGAGGATGAGAGGATGAGAGGGTACGAGAGCAAAAGCGTAAGACAGTAAGGTTCCTGTTATAATACAATAAATCTTCTTCTGTGTTGAATATTCTATTTCTCACTAACCAATCTAGTACAAGATACAAATCCTATAGCATTTACACACAGCCTATAAGAATCATTACATTACCATACTGTGTTACATTTTAAACCCTTAAAACTCCTTTTTGGACCCCTTCTGCTGAGCTAGTAGGGTCTGCTCTGACCCTTGGATCTGTCTGCAAGCAGAGGGAATTGTTTCATCAAAAGGGGATTACCTTCAGCCAGCCATACCATTGTTTTCCAGTTGTTCAGAAACTAAGATATCTCAAAGCTTGCTTTCATTTCAGTCTCGCTTATAGTTTCTATATTGTAAAACTCTTTTGCCTGACAATCATATTTATAAGGCTTTCCCATTTCATCTTCCCCAACACTTTGGCATTTTTTTATCCCTCAGCCCAGCTGTGTGCTCTAATCCCAGATGCTCTTGAGGATATCTTCATTCTGGCAGAATTTTGCTCAACCCTGAATGCTCTTGGAATGTTAGTCCCTCAACCCAGCAAGTTTTAATTCTGGATGCTCTTGGGCACTCTTATCCCTCAATCCAGCAGGTTTTTAGGAGCCCCTTTTGTCCCGTTTCCCAGTGGATTGGGCTCGGAAACTCCTTTGCTCCCTTCCTCCGAGGGGTCCAGCCCCTCTCTGGGACCCAGTCCCAGTTACCCCGGGGGATTCTCTCACTCCTATTAACATTCACTTCGTCTCTTTCCTGGCCGCTTACTGCGGAAAGTCGGAAACGCCGCATGGGAGACTCCAGCACTCACTTGGCAGGTCTGGGACTACCAGCCCTCCTCTCATTCACACACATTCATCCCTCTGTACCTGCCCCCCTGAGAAATACTTGCCAATCCCTTTTCCTTCCCAGGTTCTTCCTGCATATTACTACTCTTAGGGGGCCAATTACCGCGGTTCTAGGGAGCCTTTTCCCCTTCTCTTTGTTTTATTGTCTCCTTTTGTCCACCATAACCTGCATCTGTTGGTCACCCCAGGGGAGACAGAGCGAGGCTGCCAATGGGGCCGAGTGCGCCTTCCCCACTGACTCTCCTAAAGCACCGGCAGTGAGGTGTTAGTAACACCATCCTCTGCTACCAAAATTGTGAAAAATGCCAATCACTTGCTTTTAAAATTTTCAAAGTTTAATGGTAATAAAATGGTTATAAAAAATAGTAATAATATTAGAGTAATAACAATTTGGAGAAATCGAATTAGGACAATATGAGACAACAAATACCAAGAGTTACGGACGTCTGGGTACCTTTTTCTGGGCTGTACGAGCCTGAAAAAGGACACCCGTTAACACAGGATTAACCATTAAAAACAATAGCCTGTTGCATATTCATACACTTCATACATGATGCATAAATTCCATTCAAACACAGGATTCTGTCTGGTCGTTGTCAACTTCTTCCTCTGAAACCTAACAGCAGCTTTGAGGCAGGAAGAAGTTAATTTCTTCTGACAAGAGACCAATAAATTCTTTTTCCCTGAAAGATTTAGGTGTCCTGTGGCTGCTGTCTCGCTGCAAGTCCTTTCTTTAAAAAAGTCTCATACCAAGCATAGTTTCTATTTTAACATTTTTTTAATAACCTAAAACTATATTTAACCCACTACTTAAGAGAATTAATACAGCGTTACTTTCTAACACAAGACATATAATATTCATGTTAATAATTGTGAAAACCCAATCACAAAATATGCATTTTTCAAAAGTATAATCCCACTTACTTCCAGTCTCTCCCCGTATTGTCCCAGCTGCCGCCAGCATGGTTCCAGTTGCTTCCTCAATCAACTCAGTGAGTCCCAGTATGATGCCATTTGCTCCCAGTTGCTCCCAGTCAGGCCCAGTATGGGGGATGATGTGCAAGGTGTGCTCACTGTGACACTCAGTTCCTCTCAGTATTAGTCCAGTCAGTCCCAGTATGATCCAAATTTGGCCCCAGTGTGCTCCCAGTCTCTGCCAGAATAAACCAGTTGTGCTCCACATGGTTCCAGCTGCTCTCTTTCACCCTCATTTTCCTTCTAGTCAGTCCCAGTATATCCCAGGGTACCCCAGTTCCCTGTACCATCTTTCCAGTTCCTTCCAGTAAGATCCCATTTTCTCCCAAGCACTCCAAGTCAGCCTCAGTGTAGTGGCCCTCACTGCCAGTATGATCCTAGCCATCCTCAGCACCTTCCCAGTTCATCCCAGTATATCCCATTTACCCCTAACATGGTCTCAATTGCCCCCCCCCCCCCCAGGCTCCTACTCACTCCCAGTGTGATCTCAGCATGATCCCAGTATGATGGCAGTATGGAGTCAGTACAAACTCAGTACAATCCCAGTATGATGCCAATAGGATGTCAGTAGAAAGCCAGTAAAGTCCCAATCACTCCCAGTATGATCCCAGAATGATCCCAGTGTCCATCAGTGCGATCACAGTCTGCCCTGGCATGGCAATATGATCCCAGTATGATGTCAGTACAAACCCAGTACAGTCCCAGTATGATCCCAGTATGATATCAGTACAAACCCAGTACAGTCCCAGTCACTCCCAGTACAATCCCAGTATATCTGTACAAACCCAGTACAGTCCCAGTCACTCCCAGTACGATCCCAGTCCAGCCCAGTCCCTGGCAGTGCTGCCACTGCTGGGATCCCCCAGCCCTGTGTGCGTTCCTACCCGGTGGATGTGCCGAGAGGAGCCCCAAGGGCTGGCAGTGCCCAGGCAGGGTACCCAGCAAGGCCCAGTTTGGATGTGCAGGGCCCAGTTTGGATGTGCAGCCCCCAGTTTGCCCAGTTTGCATCTCTTTTTGCCCGGGCTGGGTTCCCCCCGCCCGCAGCGGCTGGGAGCAGCCGAGAGCCCCGCGCTGCCCATCCCGACCTGTCCCGGCTCCATCCCCGCTCCTGCCGCGGGCTGCGAGGGCTGCGGGAACGGGGCAGTGAGGGTGTGGCTGCTGCTGGGGGAGGAGGAGGAGGCAGGGAAGGGCAGGGATGAAGGGGGAGGAGGAGGTGGGGTTAGGGAGGAGGAGCACGGGGAGGGATGGAAGAGGAGGGATGAAGGCAGAGAGAGAGCAACGATGGAAGAGGAGAAGGAGGTGGGAATAAGACAGAGGGGGAGGAGGAGTGCAGGGGATGGAAGGGGAGGAGTGGGAGGAAGAGGAAGAGGAGGGACAAAGGCAGATGGAGGCTGAGCTGAGGGAACCACGCTGTCAATCCCTGCCTGAATTCGCAGCCCCCACCTGTGGGATCATCGCCCCCCATCGCGCCGGTGAGCGGGGAGGGGGAGCTCGGCCCGGATGTCCCGGGGGGTCCCTGGGTTGGGGTTTTGGGGGATGTTTGGAGAATGAAGAAGTCGAAGGCTGAGCGGAAAAGGCCCCTTTGGGGGACATCGGGGGGTGGCGGTGGTGGCTGCCGGCAGAGGCAGCCTGGAGGAGCAGAGCCCTGTGTCCCCCAGGAGCCCAAAGTGGGGAGCCCAGAGAGGGGGGAGCGCCGCCATTGGCGGGAGCCTCAAGAGCCTGGAGAGGGGCAGGGGGGACTCTTTGGAGCCGCTGCAGCCCAGAGCAGAGAATGAGGGGAGAAGGGAGCCCGGGAGCCCAAACAGCCCCAGCATCCCGAAATGGGGAGAGCGAAGCGGGGGGAGCTTTTGGCATTGCTGGGACTGCCAGAAGCCTGGGCAGGGTGGACACAAGGCACAAGGAGGACCCCGAATGCAAGCGTGACCCCCAGCAGCTGGGACAGGGAGGAACCCCTGAAAAGCAGAGGTGAGGGACCAGGGATGGGGAACTCCTGGGAGGCTTTTTCAGGGCTGAATCTGGGTGTTTGGGAGGTTTTTCTGGAGCCCAGATGGCCAGTGACTTGTAGAGATGGACTTGGGCAGAGGGAACTTCAAACACAACATTCTCATCCCTTTTTTTCCCCAAACCAGGATTGCCCTTTGCCAACCTCTGGGAGGCTGCGAGGAAGAGGAAGATGCCCCAGGACAATGAGGCAGGTGAGGAGGAAGTCAGTGTCTCTGGATTCTTAAAATCAGAGGGTTTTGGGAAAGCTGCAAAAGACAAGCCTCAGAGACATTAGAACTGATTTGAGCTTTGCAGCAGCCATAAGATTGGTCAGCAGAGTAATTATATAAGAAGTAGAAATTAGGGAGAAATAGAACAATGGTCTGTGTGCATTAACGCTTATCTAGAATAACTCCCTAACCTGTGGAAAAGTGTATCTAGCAAGATATTGGGAAGTTCCAAGATTAATAATGGAGCTCTGTGCATTGTGTTTTAAGGCTTACAAGCAGGTATTGTACTTGAAATAAGCAAGCATTGTTTTAACTGTCAATGTGCTTATAGTGCTTGGATAGAACTACTGTCAATATGCTTTTGCTTTGCATGATTGGTCAAAAACCTTTTGAAGTAAGTTTTAACGTTAAATTCTTTATCTGCTACCTGTGATGTGAGCTGCTGACATCTTGCCATTGTCATAACCAAGTAATGAGACAGATGTTGGAAAATAACACAGCTCAGGACGCATTCCTAGCAGCCCAGTCCTGTTGGTGATTTGTGCACAGCCCCGAGCTGGCGATGAGTGCCGCTTTCCCCTCTGTGCTGCTCCATCTCCCAGCCCAGCCTGGCCCCGGCTGCAGCTCAGGCCTGGGGGGATCTCCTTGCCCTTGCCTGTGGCACGGAGGCAAATCCCATCCTGTCCTTGTCCTTCCTTTCCCAGAGCAGGAGCTGAGCATGGAGAGCAGGGAGGACAAATGCCCGCGGCCGAACCTGGTGGAAGAGGCCGTTTTGAGCGGCTCCACGGCGCAGGAAGCCAATGGGGAGGAAAAGCCCCGGAGATGCCGCATGAGGAGGGGCTGCAAACGCAGCTGGCGGGGATCTGAGGGGGAAAGAGCCAGCCTGGGCCGGGAAGGCGGCCGGAGATGGAGCCAGAGCTCGGAGCTGGTGCTCTATGAGCAGCTCCATGATGGGGAGAAGCCCCACACGTGCGTGGAGTGTGGGAAGAGCTTCAGGTAGAACTCCAACCTGATCAGGCACCAGAGGATCCACACTGGGGAACGGTCCTACGAGTGTGGGGAGTGTGGGAAGAGCTTCAGCGTGAGCTCCAGCCTTATCATGCACCAGAGGATCCACACTGGGGAACGGCCCTACAAGTGTGGGAAGTGTGGGAAGAGCTTCAACCTGAGCTCCCACCTGATCAGCCACCTGAGGACCCACACTGGAGAAAGGCCGTACAAGTGTTCCGAGTGTGGGATGTGCTTCAGTCAGAGCTCTAACCTGATCACGCACCAGAGGACCCACACTGGGGAGAGGCCCTATGAGTGTTCCAAGTGTGGGAAGAGTTTTAAGACCAGCACCATTCTCCTCCGGCACTATCTGAGTCACACAGAGGAGAGACCCTTCCAATGCCCCGACTGCAGGAAGGGATTCAAGCACAAGTCCGCTCTCATCAGACACCAGCGCATCGACACGGGGGAGAGGCTCTATGAGTGTGATAAATGCAGGAAGAGGTTTCAGACCAGCTCCCATCTCCTCCAGCACTATCAGAGTCACACAGAGGAGAGGCCCTTCCAATGCCCCGACTGTGGGAAGGGATTCAAGCGCAACTCCACCCTCGTCAAGCACCGGTGCATCCACACTGGGGAGAGGCCCTACGAGTGTCCCCAGTGTGGGAAGAGCTTCTCACAGAGCTCTAACTTGACCCAACACCAACGGAGGCACCGGTAAGGGAAGCCCTGTGAGTGCCCCGAGTGCGGGCAGAGCTTTGTGCGCTGCTCCAGCTCCATCCCCCACTGGAGGAGGCACTTTGGGCACAGCCCTGGTCACTCACATTCCCTGTGATCCATGTTGGGAACACACCTGGCTGCTTCGCCTTTTGGTTTGGCCTCTGCTTCACCTTCATCCTTTAAAAACACCCAAAACTGGGTTAAATGAAGGAAATTCATCGAGTATATCTGACGTTGCATAATTTCTCAGTTGTTTTAGAGGGAATTTAGGATTTGGGGATGTTTTCTGTGTGGCGTGCTGCTGTTGCTAAGAGGCAGGAATTTGATCTCACCCTTCTTGTGTTGCTAAGAACTCCTCCCCCGACCCAAACCCCTACTCCACCCTTGGGATACCCTATAAAAACTCCATGGCCCTGCCTTTCCCCTGCCTTTGGGGGTTAAGAAATGGATTCCCAAAGGATCAGCCCTATTCCCACTGGATTCCAAAGGATCAGCCTCATTCTCCACTGGATTCCTAGAGGGCAAAGCTTTTCCCAGTGGATTCCCAGAGGATCAGCCCTTTCCCCACTGGGTTCTTAGAGGATCAGCCTTTTTCTGGCCAGATTCCAAAAATTTCAGCTTTTCCCACTGGATTCCCAAAGGAACACCCTTTTTTCCACTGTATTTCCTGATTGTCCACCTTTTCCCTCTGGATTCCCTGAGGACAAATATTTGCCCACTGGATTCCCAGAGGATCAACCTTTTTCACTGGATTCCCAGAGGATTCTGACTGTCACTAGTTTTTGTTTTTTTGTACTACTGCATTTGTATTTTCAATTTTTTCTAATAAAGAACTGCTATTTCTACTCCCATATCTTTGCCTGAGAACCCCTTAATTTCAAAATTAATTAATGTAATCATCGTCATCTATTGGAAAAAAGGCTCCCAATGTTACCAGTTGGATTGTGCCTGGGCCAGTCTGACCCTCGCTGCTGGGCCAAAGGCAGCAACTGCGGTGTATCACCCCAGAGATACCTTGGCTTGCTGGTAGTTGCAGCTGGGCACTGAACAAGTCCAGGCTTGTTGGAACCCCGTTACCTCAGGAGGAATAGCTTCAGGCAATGGTGAAGAGAAAAAGGAGAGGATTCTGCTGGAGGGTTTAATGTCCAGAGGTTTATTCCATGGTTACAGAGGTCTGAACATGAGCAACTGATCCAACAGAATCCCGGCCGCATGGTCTGATTCACCTTTTAAGCTCAGGGACAGGGGGAGGGGAGGTACAGGTGAGCCACCAACCAGGTGAGAGGGGCAGGGTCTCAGGGGAAGATGACACCCAGACAGGCCAATGACCTCCAGGCCTGAGGGGCATCCTTTGAACTTGACTAACCACACGACGCCTTGCTGGAATGTTAAGTCTGAGTGACAGGACTCACTCAGCATGGGGGTAAGGGGGAAGGGATAGACGTATAGGCACACCTGGGAAAGTGACCTGGAAGGCCAAAATGGGACATTACAGCACACCACAACATATCCCCCTAGTTTTGTTTAAAAAGAAGAGGACTGTGTTTGTTTAGTCCAAAAACAATGCTAAAAGCTACAATAACTAAAATAAACAGCACTAAAAACACAGTTTTCAGAATAGATCCCAACCAGCCCGAGAGTCCCCAGCTATTGAACAGTCCATTCAGCCAGTTGTCAGTTTCTCTGTTGATGTCCAAGAACGTTTGTCAAGGTAGTCCATATGTGGTTTGGGCTGAGGAACTATGCAGGAGGTCACAGGTGGGATGATCACGAGTAGGACGAGAAGCAGGCTCAGTCTCATGGCGTCTCGAGGCTACACACGAACAGTGGGATCTAAACTGGCACAAAAACTTGAAACAAACATATATTATAAACTATTCCAGATAGGAGGCTTAAATGGAAATTCCTCCAGAGAACGCGTGCGGCGTTTTCTTCTCCAGGCAGCATGAGCAACCTGGGGTGCTTCTGTAGATTTCTCTGAGACCTTGGGAACATAGGGCTTTACCCATTTGGAAGGAACCCACCTTAAACCAGAGGGGGTGGACACACAGGCGTATCCACGTCCCCAAGTAACCAATTTGTATGGTCCCACCATTTTCCAAGTCTCAGGGTCCTTTACTAAAACCGGAGGTTTTTCTTTCATTAACCTATGATTGCTCCCCCCAAAGTGGCGTAGGATGGGTGGGTTCAGGCTGTCAAAAGAATAATTCAGAAAATTGATTGTGAATAGCGCCCTGGATAACCGGATGTGGGGAGGTTCCACCTTCAGAACCTGTTGTTGCTGGTTCAGGACCCTTTTAATATCACAGTGAGTTCTTTCTACAATGGCTTGACCTGTAGGGGAGTAGGGGATGCCAGTTTTGTGCTCTAATCCCCATTGCTGCAGGAAGCTCCCGAATTCCTTGGATTTGTAAGCAGGCCCATTATCAGTTTTCAGCTCCTTGGGGATGCCCATGAAAGAAAACGCCTGTAAGAGGTGCTTAATAGCATCAATAGATGATTCTCCTGTGTGGGCAGAAGCATAGACCGCTCCAGAAAAGGTATCTACACTAACGTGAACATATTTCTGCCGTCCAAAAGACTGTATGTGTGTTACATCTGTTTGCCACAGTTCACAACTGTTCAGTCCCCTTGGGTTTGCTCCTGTACTCACTGTAGGGAGTGCATGTTGTTGGCAATTTGGGCACGTGGCCACAATCGCTTTGGCCTGTTCTCGAGTGATGTTAAACTGACGAACCAGGCCAGGTACATTTTGGTGGAAAAGCTGGTGACTGATTTTTGCCTGTTCAAAAACATTTGGGACAGTGGCCATCACTGCAGGTGCAGCAAGAGCATCTGCCCTTCTGTTGCCTTCAGCAATAAACCCTGGCAAGTCAGTGTGTCACCTGACATGCATCACATAAAATGGTTGCTCTCGGTGAGTGACTAACTTTACCAGTTTTGAGAGCAATTCGAAAAGTGTGATGTTAGACACATCTTGCAGTATTGCTTGATCTGCCCTGGATACTACTCCTGCCACGTATGCAGAGTCTGTAATCAGATTAAATGATTCTGAGAACCTTTCAAAGGCCCTAACAACCGCAGCCAATTCAGCAACCTGAGGTGAACCTTCCACCTCAGCAATGTCTGTCTCCCACTGCTGGGTTTGAGGATCCTTCCAAGTCATAACGGACTTGTGGGACCTCCCGGATGCATCTGTGAAGACAGTTAGAGCCCTTTTTAAAGGTCTCCTACTTAGAGCACTTCTCAGTTTTAAGGTAAATTGAACATCTTGTTCGAACAATTTGTGAGCGGGCCGCACTACCGAAATTTGTCCTGAGTAGGAATCCAGAGCAAACTGCAACACTTCATTTTCTTGAAACAATAGTTCCAGTATTTTCATAGTATTTTGACCTGATTTTAACTCAACTGGAATGTGAATGCACTTAAAATCACATCCTGCTAACTCCCTGATCCGGGTCCTTGCTTTTCGGATCAGTTCTGCTACCAGCTCCTGAGGCTTTGTCAGTCTCTTGGACCTTTTGTGACTGAGGAAAACCCATTCTAAGATAAAGAGAGGGTCCCTCTGGTCCTGGTCCTTTTTTTGTGTGTTCTTTGCCTTAGGTGTTTGTTTTTCCTCCCACTGGAAAATAATTCCATGGAGGTGTGGCAACTTACCTAGAATGATAAATTTGAATGGCAGGTCAGGCCGGCATCGGTTGGCCTGTCTTGTGGACATTGCAATCTGAACCTTTTCTAGAGCTTTCCGTGCCTCTGGGGTAGTAGACCTAGGAGCACCTGGGTCCTCTCCCCCTTTCAATAAATTGAAAAGAGGGGCAAGGTCTTCATTAGTCAGACCGAGCCATGGTCTTACCCAATTCAAAGACCCACACAACTTGTGGACATCCGCAAGGGTCTTGATCCTTGGATTGATTTCTAGTTTTTGAGGAACAATGGTCCTATTTCCAATTTCTAAGCCCAAATACTTCTAAGGTGGCATCTTTTGAATTTTCTTTTCCTGGAGCTCGAACCCTGCAACAATCAATGCATCGATCGTTAGGTCAAGCGCATGCGTGAGTAAATCATCATTGGGGGCACACACAAGGATATCATCCATATAATGATAGATAATGGCTTTCTCTGCGGCTGCACGTACTGGGGAAAGCAGGGAAGAGACATACCACTGGCAGATAGCTGGAGATACCTTTAATCCCTGAGGAAGAACCGTCCAGTGGTACCTTTTCATAGGGGATTCCATATTAATAGAAGGAACTGAGAATGCAAAACGCGGTGCATCGTCAGGGTGCAAGGGGATTTGGAAAAAACAATCCTTAATATCAATAACAGCTAATTTCCAATCTTGGGGAAGCATTGTTGGGGATGGCATACCAGGTTGGGGAGAACCCATATCTTCAATTACATTATTAATTTGTCGGAGGTCGCAGAGGAGCCGCCATCTCTTTTTGTCAGCTTTTTGGATGACAAACACTGGAGAGTTCCATGGGGACATGGTCTCCACAATGTGGCCCTTTTTTAGTTGCTCTTTCACTAGTTCCTCAAGCACCTTTATTTTTTGTTTACTGAGCAGCCACTGTTTTACCTGAACTGGTTTATCCGTTTTCCACTTCAGTTTTTGGGTGGGGCGCTGTTGTTTAGTGACTGCTGTACAAATATGCTGTGGAGAGTCTGGAATATCAATTGTGACACCCCACTGGGCCATCAAATCTCTCCCTAACAAAGGTTCTGAATAATCTAACACAAATGGACGGATATTTGCCAATTGTCCGTTTGGTCCCTCAAATTGAATAATGCTTTTGGATTGTCTTGCCAATTGCAGACCTCCTACACCTTGAAGGTGACCGGCAACATTTTGCAAAGGCCAATGTGCTGGCCAGTCTTGTACTGGAATCACTGTGCAGTCTGCACCTGTGTCTACAAGCATCTCAATGCGTTTAGACTCCCCACCCCCACTGACATTACACCATAATTTGGGTTTGTCTTTCCCAATAACTTGTACTCGGACGACTGTGGGCCCATGTTTTTTGATATTTTCAGGTAAAGATGGCACAGGGATAGCTTGTGCAACAATTTGTCCCTTGGGAAGAAACAGGGGTGGGTGGAAACAATGCAGGCCGAGAACGAATTGCTCAGGATCTGATGTTGTCATTCCTGGAGCAATTTCGATCTCTTGTGGTGTGTGTTTGGTGTCCCCAATGACGATGTACTTACAACGAATCCGGTTCCAAGTACCTTTCTGTTCAGGATTTACAGACACAAAATGCCAATCAGTGTCCTCCAGATGGAGTGACTCAGTCAGCTGCAACCTGTAAGGCTCATTGACAGAAGACGTGGTTAACACAGGATCACCTAAATCATACACAGTCTTTGAAGCACCTGCTTCACTTACACAAACATTAATATTATCGCGCGCTTGATTTGTTTTGCTACCCTTATTCCCTTGGCCTGCTCTTTTTGTGTCTGTGCGCCTGGCAGGCCGGCGCTCCCCTTTCAGTTTTTTTGTTGTTGTTCACCCCCAGGGAGGGCTTGTAGTTCTCCTCCCCTGCCATTTCTAAATTCATCAAATTCCCTTTTCAGGGGGCACTGGTTACTCCATTGCCCTAGGTTGTTACAAAGCAGGCATGGTTTTGTGTGCTCAACCATTGCTGGTCTCCGCTGCTGCCCAGGGTACTGCTGTGCTGAAGGAAAAGGCGCAGGGCTGGCAACGGCGACACGCTGAGGTGGTCTTGGCAGCAGCCTTGGTCTGGTGTCTTCAGCCACACTCATCAGAGGCACTTTCCTGTTACACACTAGGAGCATATCTTTTAAGGTTGGAGAAGGTTCGATAGGAAGGCTCAGGATTGCTGCCTGACACTGTTTATTTGCATTTGTAAATGCCATTTCTTCTAAAATTGCTTCCCTAGCATTCTCTTTTTTAACTTGTATTTCAATAGCTCTAGTTAACCTTTCTACAAATTTCAAAAAAGGCTCTGATGGTAGCTGTTTAATTTTACTATAGGGCTCAAAAGGCCCCTCAGGTTGTAGGGAAAAGAATGCTTTTTCAGCTGCTTCTTTTACTTTCTCGAGTGTTTCTGCAGGAATTGCAGTAGCTTGGATTGGGGGAGAAGACCATTGGCCCTCACCACAGAGGTGCTCAATGGTGATAGGGTTACCACTGTTGTCTTTGGCTGTGTTTGGATCAGAATGCAAGCCTGGGAGAGCATCATTCAGCATTTGTTTCCATGCTATTTCCCATAATTTGAATTCCGTGGAGGTCATGAGACAGGAAAAAAGCTGTTTTAAATCATGTGGAATCACTACAGTCCTATTCAATTCAGAATTTAAAAGGCCACGGAAATATGGACTGTGTGGACCATATTCTTTATGAGATTTACAGATCTCTTTAATCAATTGTCGTCCAAAAGAACTCCAATTAGCAGTTGGAGCTGCTCCCCCCTGAGCAGCAGGCTGAAAGGTAACAGGAGCCAGTGACAACATGGGACTATGCACTGAATCTGCTGTTCCCTGCTCTGTATCCCTTGAAACAGAAGCATTGGGATCACAGCTACAGGTTTGGGGAATGGCAGTGGGTGTGTCCCCACCGTGGGAACCCGGGGAGGGGGCGGGGACGCAACGGGTACAGGGGGTGGGGACAGGGGGCCGGCAAGGGGCGGGGACACTGTGGGAACAAGAGGCGGAGTCAAGGGGCAGGCAGGGGGCGGGTATACCTGGTGACATCATGTCAGCAGACGCCCCCTGGGAGGAGTAGAGGGGTGGAGCTGAGGGTACTGCAGGAAAGGGAGGGGGAGGGGGAAAGGTATCACGAGGAACAGGAGGAGAGGGGGATGGGGCTGGAGTTTCGGGATGCTTGAGAGGATTTTGGGAAGAAGAAGACCAGGTTTGGGAAGATGCCACGTGGCATCCACCATCTTGTGGACCCCCTGGGGACTGGGGGCCATTTTGGGTATCACTACTCTCTGCAAAGCTAACACGTGCTCTGGGTTTCAGAGGAGGGGACACAGGGGATTGGGAAAGGTTCCACGCAGCCTGGCCAGGGCCTTGTGGACAGGGCAACTCAGGCATTTTACCAAGTTTTGGGTAAAGAGGTTTAGGGGTTTTAGAGCTAGGAGAGGGAGAAACAGGGAGAGCAGAGGTACATGGCTTTACATTTGACTTTTTCTCCATTTCTTTTTGTTTGAGCAATGCGGTTCAAATTTGTAAACTCCAAAACACAAATTTAGCTGAGGGTGCATTGCCAGATTGTCCTAAGGTTATCAATACATTCCCAACTTTATCCCAGAATTGAATATTGTGGATTTCTTCAGGGGAGATTTGTGGGAAGTGGAGGAAAAGCCATCTTACAAACTGTTTCAATTTTCCCTTTGAGAACTTCACATTCCACTGTCTAAAATGCTAACAATATTATAAAACACTCCTTTTTGTACAATGCTGAGTTTCAAACCCATGTTAGATGTAAAAAGCAAAGTACTAAATCCCGCCTGACCAAAAACAAAGCTAAAATTAGCTACCGATTTAAAAAAAAACCCACAGATGGAAGGCGATAACGAGCCGACAAAAGCTTCACAATGCAGCTGTATATACTGCTTTTAAAATTCCCGGGCAGCAGCAGCAGGGCACACCCTGCCGAGCCGAGGCAGAAACAAAGCCTCCCCCACCGTGGAATTCAGCCCCCCCTGCGGAGCAGAGAGAGCAGCCACGCCACGTGGCAAGCCAAAACCGGGGCCCCTGCGCCGCGTCTGCAGAGAACCCCCCCTTCCCCCACAGAGAGCTGAGAAAGAGAGTCCCCCGCGGCAAGAGAGCCGAGAGCCCCCCCTTCCCCGCACACAGAGAGAGAGAGAGAGAGAGAGATCCCCCAACCACGTGGAGAGAGCCGAGCACGCGGCACTGCAGAGCTGGGGGGAAGGGCAGAGCACTCCCGCTCCCGCGCAAATTCCAAAAGACAGCAAAACACGCGGCAGAAAGCTAATAGCTACAACGCAATGAATTCCCGTCTGTGGGGCTGCGCAGCCAAAAATGCAAAAGCAAAAAGGAACAGAACTCACGGCAGAGTCTGTTTTTGAGCTCCTGCTCTAACGAGAGCAGAGATACTCACCCGAAATGGAAGCTGTAGCTGGCTGGGTACAGGCAGGTCTCTTCACCGGAACAGGACCTCTCTGTGGGCGAGAGAGGCTCCCCTGTCCTCCCTCTGGAAAATCTGCTCACCAGAAAGGAGCTGGGCTTTCCAGAGGCGCCGAACAGTCCACGAAACTTCTTCTGGGAATATTCCCAAAGTCTCTAGCCGAGGGCAATGCAACCAAAGCCCTTTTCAGCTGGATGCACGGCTGCCAGAAGCTTCTCCAAGGTGCTGCAGGTCCGTCTCGGGCTGCAGAGTCGCTTAGCCCACCCAGGGACGCCAAATATTGGAAAAAAGGCTCCCAATATTACCAGTTGGATTGTGCCTGGGCCAGTCTGACCCTCGCTGCTGGGCCAAAGGCAGCAACTGCGGTGTATCACCCCAGAGATACCTTGGCTTGCTGGTAGTTGCAGCTGGGCACTGAACAAGTCCAGGCTTGTTGGAACCCCGTTACCTCAGGAGGAATAGCTTCAGGCAATGGTGAAGAGAAAAAGGAGAGGATTCTGCTGGAGGGTTTAATGTCCAGAGGTTTATTCCATGGTTACAGAGGTCTGAACATGAGCAACTGATCCAACAGAATCCCGGCCGCATGGTCTGATTCACCTTTTAAGCTCAGGGACAGGGGGAGGGGAGGTACAGGTGAGCCACCAACCAGGTGAGAGGGGCAGGGTCTCAGGGGAAGATGACACCCAGACAGGCCAATGACCTCCAGGCCTGAGGGGCATCCTTTGAACTTGACTAACCACACGACGCCTTGCTGGAATGTTAAGTCTGAGTGACAGGACTCACTCAGCATGGGGGTAAGGGGGAAGGGATAGACGTATAGGCACACCTGGGAAAGTGACCTGGAAGGCCAAAATGGGACATTACAGCACACCACAACAGTCATCATCATCATCATCATCATGAAAGGGAGGCTGTTTTCGTTTTCCATTTCAGTGGAGGCTTCTGAAGTGGGGAGACACCCAGAAGGAATGGGCCATGTAAGATAGTTCCTGAAATATGTAGATTAGTTTATGGATATGCATGAGGGTCTATGAATATGCAACAGGCTGATGTAATTAAACCAGATTAATTAAGGGGTGTCCCTGAAAATAACTGGGGGGTCTTGGTGGCCATAACAACCTTTGCTTTACGGTCCTTTTCTCCCATTACATCAGCCTGTTTCATGTTAATAGGCTTTTCGCGTATCCATAAACTACTTTACATATTCCAGGAACAAAATTGGCTTCATCCTGTTTGAGGGTCCCATCCCCCTCCTAGCTCAATTTTGGGGTCCCACCCCCCTCTTTTCCCTGCTCTCCCTCCCCTTTCTGATCGTTCCCCCAATCCCCTCCCCCATGTTGGTTTTGGGGGCTCCAGGCCCCTCCTGCTCCGTTTTGGGCTCCCGACCCCATTTTGGATTAATTTGGGGTCCCCAGCCCATCCCCAGGGTCACTTTCCCCCCCTCCCCAAATTGCGCTCCTGGCAACTGATGAGTCATCAGCAAGACAGTCTCTGATTGGCTGGAAATTACCCCCCCCCTTCCCAACCCCCGCGATCTCTGAGTATTTACCGCAGTGAGAGGCCTTGGTTTGTGCCTGGCAAGTGATGAGTCAGAGTCGGGCCAGGCGCTGATTGGCTGAAAATCGCTGAGTGGGGCCACTGCTCTGAGTTTGAGCCCAGCAAGTGGATCGTCATCAGTGCCGCGCATTCTGATTCGTCGGGATCTGTTTATGGGTGGGGACGGGAGGAACTGGGGTAAATTGGGGTTTCTTTGGGTTAATTTAGGGTTTGTTTGGGGTTTATTTATGGACTATTTGGGGTTTATCTGGGTTTTACTTGGTTATTTCTGTTTATTTGGTGTTATTTGGGTTTATTTGGAAGTATTTTGGTTTGTTTGGGTTTATTTGGGCTTATTTGGAATTATTTGGGGTTCTTGGGAGTTATGTTTTTGTTTGGTTTTTTTTGGGTTATTTGGATTTGTTTGGGGTTATTTGGGGCATTTTCAGGTATTTGGGGTTTTTTGGGTGTTCTTTGGGGTTTATTTCGAGTGTTTTGGGGTTATTTAGGTTTTTTGGGGTCATGTAGGGTCAAAAAACCTGGGAATGTTTCTCCTGCAAAAATCCAGGAATTTTTCCTTAAAAATCTGAGAGTTTTTCCCCAGAAAACCGGGAAAGTCCTTTAAAAAAATCCCAGCCAATTAAAAAATTTAAAAATTTCCGAGCCAATAGCAGCACACCCCACTCCAAACCATCCAATCACCATGCTTCATCTCCCAAACTAACGAATCATGGCGCACCCCACCCCAAACCAACCAATCACCGTGGGTATTCCCTCAGGAACACCGGCCTTCCCGTGCACGGATCCAGCCAATCACCGCATGCCTCCCCACCGCCCACCTCTCGCGCGCCAAATCAACCAATCACCGCAGGTCTCCCCTCAGCTACTCCCGCCTCTCTTGAGCTGAACCAACCAATCACCACGCGCCTCCCCTCGGCAAAGCCCGCCTCCCTCGCCCCTCTCCTGTCAATCACCGCGCCCTCTATCAAACCAACCACTCACCGGGCGTCTCCCCTAAGCAACTCCCGCCCTCCCCGCGCGTCTCCAACCAATCAGAGCCGAGCCCAAAGCAGCGCCCCCTGACCCCGGGGCCGGGCATGGAGCGGGCGCCCCCTATTCCCCCCCCCCCCGGGACCCCCTCAGGGACCCCCGGGAGCCGCCCCGGGCTCAGGCGGGTCCTGCCGGAGGCGCTGGAGAGAGCGGGGGAGGCGCTGGGAGAGGACGGAGGGCTCCGGGAGCTGCTGAGGAGGCGCAGGGACAGCTGAGGGGTCCTGGAGGGGTCATGAGAGGAATTTGGGGAGGGGTCTTGAGGAGGTTTGGGGGGCATTTGGGGAGGGTCTGGGGGGAACTTGAGGGTGTTTTAGCAGGGTCTGGGGGTGCTGGGGGGGCTTTGGAGGGGAATTTGGGGAGAGGTCCTCGGGGGGTGTCACCATCCGTCCTCACGGACAAGTTTCGTGATGGTTTGTGGACTTGATCTCAGGGTGCAAAAAGAACTGACACGGTACAAGGGGGTTTGCAATGATAATCAATACAAATGCACCTTTATTGAATGAGCACAGCAAAATGCGATAGAGGGATTAAGGGAGAGAAAAAGATAGAGGAGGAGAGAGGGAATAGGGCTGCCGAATGTAGAGACAAAGTCCTTTGGTCTAGTCCAGTTGAGGATCCGCCTGTTACGTCAGGGAGATCTCAAAGTCTCTCGCTAACTCAGAGGTTTTTATTATGATAACTCTATTGGAAATTGTGAGGATGGGGAAACAGATACAATAAGGAATAGATGTAACAGGTAGTCCATCCTCTCAGCAGTAAGCAAGAGCCATTGTCTTCTTGGTCCAGCGGTCACAACCTGCAGACAAACATCTCGCTTTGGTCAGCTTGCCTCCCCCACACACCTGCCCCAGGCTGGGGGTTTCAGTTCCAGTCCTTGGAAGGAGCAGAGGGGCCTTTTCACATGGGGGTTTCTTGTCTCAGTCCTTGATGGAGAGGCTCCTTCCATCCCAGTCTGTCTGTCACAGTGGTTGTAAAACAGGTGAGGGTCTTCTGTGGGGGGACCACCTGAAACTCAGGAGAAGTCCAGCCAGGCCGAGAGGTGGGACAGCTTCCAAGGCTGTTGTTGCAAAAGGGGCACGGTGTCCTCTTCTTCTTCTCCTTGGGATCAGTGTAGCACACAGCAAACAACACCTGTGAGAACAATGGCATAGCAACGCTCTCAGATCTAGGGCGTTGTTGGCATGTGACTTTCTCCTTTGGAGCCAGAGATTTAAGACAGGGGAGGTCTTTTCTTAGTGGTCCCCAAATGACGATCCTGAGGCAGATGAGGGAAAATTCGGAACCGACTCTCTCACAAATATAAAATTATTTTTTAAATTATATAAACTTAAGTTATATGGTGTTTTCATAAATTAAAATAACATTTAATTAAAATTAAAAAGTATTAGTTATTTTAAATTAATTAGATATTCCTAACAAGGGTTGAGCTCTCCCTCCCTGCTCAGTGCAGGATGTGGGGAGGGGGCAACGCTGACGGGGCCGGGGGGGCTGCAGCTCTGGGGGGGTGGAAAAACGGCGAGGTTCTGGTGCTGCTGCACTTCTTCTGTTCTTCTTCTTCTTTCCAGTTCCTCCTTCCCCCACCTCCTCCTCATTTCTTATCCTGCCTCCTTCTCCTCTCTCCGGCGTTTCTCCTGATCCTTCCTCTTCCTCCTCTTCCTCTTCCTCTTCCTCTTCCTCTTCCTCTTCCTCTTCCTCTTCCTCCTCCTCCTCCTCCTCCTCCTCCACCTCCTCTTCCCGCTCCCCCCGGGCCCAGCCCCCACCCTTTGTCCCCCTCCCTTTGCCCAAATCCGTCCCATCGCCCCCCCCAAACCCCTTCCCATTGCCCGCCAATAAACGGGCCCGGGGCAAACTGGGAAGCTTTATTGGGAGCACTGGGAGCAGGCACTGGGCGGGGGCAAAGTGCCAGCGGGGCTGGGGGGGACACGGGACACCCCAAAATCAGCGAAGCGGGGACGGAGCGGGGGCCCCGGCTGGGCCCGAGCCCACGGGGAGGGGCTGCGGCCGCCGCCGGCTCAGGAGCTCTGTGGGCAGAGAAAAGGGGGTGACACCGGGCTGGGGGCCCCGGCGGGAGCGCACACGCTCCGCCACGGTGGGGACGCCACCCCCAGCACCCACCCTGACCTTCTTGCGCAGGGAGAAGCTGAGCCCCAGCCCAGGAAGACGAAGCCCAAGACGAAGCCCCCGATGCCCGTCAGCATCTTGCTGCGGGCGGCGTCTGGCGGCATCTCTGGGGGGTCCGCAGGGCTCAGCACCCCCAAAACCTCTCAGGGACACCCCGAGCCCCTCCCAGCGCCCCCCCCTGTGGCCCCCCAGCCCAGCCAGGGCCCCCAGAAACCTCCCTCCGATCCCTTTTTGTCCTGGCCAGGAGCCACCAAAGCCCCTCCCGTCCCTCTCAGCATCCCACAGCCCCCTCCCAGGTGCCCTCAGCGCCCCAGGACCCCCAAAGCCTCTTGCAGTCCCTTGGCAGCCCCGGCAGGACTCAGCCAGAGCCCTCCCAGGCTATGCCCAGCACGACCGAGCTCCTGGCGTGCCCCGCTTTGCCATCACCGATCTCCTTCCAGCCCTTCTGGGCTCACTGCGATCCCTCCCAGTCACACCCAGCACCCCCAAACTCCCTCCCAGTCACACCCAGCACCCCAAACTCCCTCCCAGTGCCCACCAAGACCCCCCAAGCCCATCCCACCCTCCCCAGCATCCCCCAAACCCCTGCCCAGCCCTTGCCCAGCCCCCAACCCCTCTCCCAGCTCCAGCCCGGCTCTCACCAGCTCCCTCCCAGTGGCTCCCAGCACAGCCCAGCGGCTCTGCCAGTGCCCCCAGGGGCTCCCCCGTACCCCAGTGCCGCCTCAGGGGCTGCTCCAGGCTGACGTGCTCCACCTGGCAGCTGTAGCTGAGCCCGCGCCGGGGGCAGCGTTTCCAGCAGCACCAGCAGCTGGTAGGTCCAGTCCCCGTTGGGGAGCACGTCGGTGGCCACCACGTGCTCCGAGAGCTCCTGCTGGCCCTGGAACCACCTCACCTGGATGGCAGCAGGGTAGAAATCCATCACGGAGCAGAGCAGGCGGCCGGGGCCGGGCTGGGAGCTCGAGGGGGCACCAGCAAGATGGACACGCTGGGGGGCACTGGGAGAGAGAGAGAGAGAGAGCGGGGACACACTGGGATCAGCTGGGGTGTCACAGACATTTCTTCACAGAAATCCTGTCTTTCGGATTTCTGCGTCTTCTGGAGGGCAAAGGCCTCCGAAGACAAGGTAAACAATTATTATCAGATGCTGTGGAATGTAACAGGGGTTTCTTGATTGGCTCATGCTTCTTGTTTATAATTAAGGGCTAATCGCAAAGTGCAAGGCTGGGGACTGAGTCCTTGGGCCACAACTTTCTTATAGATTCTTTCTATCTATTGCTAGCCTAGCCTAGCAGCTCTGCAAACCTCTCTCTGTATTCTATTTAGTATAGTCATAATGTATTATATATCATAGATCAATAAATCCAGCCTTCTGATCTAGAAACAAGATTCACCGTCTCTCTCTCACCAGCAGCAACCCATTCAGGCATGGTAATATCTGGTGACCCGACGTGTCAGAGCAAAAATTAATTTGATAAGACCAGAGGAGCAAAATTGCTGCACTGGGTAAAATCCTGTATGTGTAGCATTTGATGGTTGCTTTGAAGCGACCACAGAGGTGGATTCAAGCCAGGAGCTGAAGAACTGAAGATCCTGATTTGGACAGAGTTCACAGCCAAGGCTGACCACAAAGAGAACCTTCTTCTGGAAAACCTTCAGGAAAGATGATGGAAAAGAGCAGCAGACCTGTGGAGCTGGCCAGAGCAAGCTGGACTCTTTCAGAAGGTACTGTTCATTTTTCTATCCCTGAGGATTCAGCCCTTCGTAGTCTGTGGCTGTTCATATGGCAAACACACGCCTTGCCAGAAGAGATTCAATTCTCCCCTTCAGAGGAGCAGCTTATTGCCATCTGGAAACACTGGTGTAGAGAAGACGGATTTTTTTTGTCAGAAAGAGATCTCTATGGGTTCTTTAGATGGGCAAAGCTTTTTGGGTTCTTTACCGATATCCTGTATGCTTTAGATGCTTTTGTCTGGGAGTGCATGGACTCCATTTTGCAGTTCGTCTGGAGCCAGGGACGTGTCCTGCCTTCTATCTACCCAGCATTTATAAACCTTTTTCCAGTTCTGAAACGCAGAGCAGCTGCCTTTCAGTGGATTTCTAACTGTTATGGACAGGCCCTGTTTCCACCGGCCCTGGCAGAAGACGTGGTGGGGGAGGACATTCTGCTTCCCAGCCCCCACTGCTTCGTGGTGGGGGGGGCTGAAACTGCGCCGCGTGAAGAAGTTTTTTTTACTCTTTCTCCGGAGCATGCTCAGATGGAGTTTTCTCCTTCCCCCCTTTCTCTCTCTCCGGGGGGATGGGAGTGGACGGTACTGCCACAGCCGGCCTCTCAGACTCCGCCTCCTTCACACATGGGGGCGGCACCGGTCTCTGAGGCTTCCTCCACACCCCTGCCAGAGCCGTCACTCCAGGAGATCCCGTCTCCGCCTCTCCAGGTGGTCCCGCCCGCGGTTTCACCGGCCTCCCCGCCCCCGCAAGAGCCTGTGTCCGAGACTGAAGAAGAGACAGTACTTGCGGTCCCGGTTGAGCTGTTGCTAAGCAGCGGCGATGCTCCTCCGCCGCTTCTCCCGGCTCCGCTGCTGCCTGTGTGCGCTCCGACAGAGACTGTGACTGCGCCTCCACAGCGGACCCCAGAGTCAGCGGCAGAAAATGGCATTGAACCCGCGGGACCCTCGGAGCAGCCCGCGGCTGATCTTACAATCAGTGTGATTCCGTCCCCAGTTCCGGCTTCCCCCTCGCTGCTCGGACTGGCGGCTCTGCCATTGTCGGAGCCTCTGCCCTCCGTGTCAGCATCAGAGACTGCCATGGCACCGGCGGCTTGTTCGAACTCGGACCATCCCGGACTGGCTGCTCTAGCAGCTGCCCCAGCGGGGGGTCCCTCCTTCTGTGGAGTGGGGGCTGCCCGCCAGCTGACTCTGGGGGCAGCCTGCCTGCCTGCGTTCAAGATTGTCGGTTTCTCGGCTGTTTAGGTGGCCTGGAAAGGCCCAGGGATGGCCTGGAAGAGCCGACGCTTCAAAGGACGAGAAGAGACTTCTGATCTTTTCTCGGTCTCGGTGTTTATTAATTGTTTATCTAAAAGATTTTTTTTCGGCCCAACAGAGGTCTGCACAGCATGTCAGCCATGGGCACACTGAGAGCCCCCGGGGCGGTCACCTATCTTTATACTCAAAGTTACGTACACAATATTTATTATTTTTCCCCAATACCTTTTACCCTTATTAACCGGTGCACTTCTAGTAATAACCAATCCCAAAGTGCCAACATCACCACAGAAGATGGAGGCCAAGAAGAAGAAGAACAGGACACGCCCCAATTCCTCCATCTGACTTCTTTAGACCCCCCTGTACAGAAATCCTAAACTCTGTGTCTTACACTCTAATTAACTTATCCCTTCACCATTCACCCAGTGAAGTCCTCCCATCCTCATACAGGTGTCGTCTCCTGTGTAGGATCAAAGTCCAGCCACCAGACACTTCTAGCAACATTCCAGGACTCCCGAGCCCCCCCAAGGGTGGTCTAGGCCACTCTGCACCTCCGTCCTGAGGTGCTGAGATCCCACATCTCCCCCTTCTGTTTGCACCAGGAAGACCTCTTTTGCTATCCGATTCATAGCGATCACTGACTTGTGTGTCTTCCCTGAGCCATCCGTGAACACTGTGATCCCGTCCACAGGCTCTTCATTTATTCTTGGTTTTGCTCTATAGCATATCTGCGATTGCAGTATTCTATGTCGTGGAAAGTGGACTGAGCAAGTTCCTGGGAACGCTAACAACGCGATTAACAGGTCTTTCGATTGTTGCATTGCCCAATCGAAATAGTCTCGCTTCAAAGGTAATCTGATGACTGAGAATTCTCTTCCTGCCATTGTCAGCAACCTTGTTCTCGCCTTTATGATGATTTGTGCTGCCATCTCCAAATCTGTGAGAATTGTTTTTGCGGGCCTGTGTGGTAGGAAAATCCACTCTATGATTATCAAAGAATCCTTTTGCGATTCGTCCCATTGGAAGATCAAACCATGGAACTGTGTTTTCTTCCCCAGCACTGCCAACTGAAAAGGCAACATTGGAACAAATCAATGTGCCTGCCTTTTCTGTATCGTGTCTGCGACTTTCTCCAACTCCTTTTTCGCTTCTGGCGTGAGCGTCCTGGGAGACCGAATGTCTGTGTCTCCCCTCAAAAGATCGAGCAACGCTGGGATGTCGCTGTTTGTGATTCCCAAAACTGGCCTCATCCAGTTGATTTCTCCCAAAAGCTGTTGCAGATCATGCAAGTTGCTGACCTTGGTGCTGATCTCCATTTTTTGAGGTTTTATTGTTCTCTCTGAAATTTTCCACCCTAGATATTTCCAAGGTGCAACCTCTTGAATCTTCGAAATGCTGATTTCCAGACCTGCCTTTTGCACCTCTGCAATCACACAGTCACGAGCTTCTTGCAGCTACTGTTGTGTTGATGCTGCAATGAGCAAATCATCCATGTAATGAATGATCTTCACCTTCGGAAATTTCTTCCGCGCTGGTGCCAAAGCTCGTGCCACGTACCATTGACAGATCGTCGGAGAATGTTTTAGGCCTTGTGGAAGAACGACCCAATGGTACCGCTGCAGAGGTGTTTCCCTGTTGATACTCGGAACTGAAAAGGCAAATCTCGGAGCATCATCTGGATGGAGTGGAATACTGAAAAAACAATCCTTGAGGTCAATGACCACAAGCTGCCAATCTCTGGGAATCATTGAGACAGATGGAAGTCCCAACTGAAGGGGTCCCATGTCTTCTATGACTTCGTTGATCTTCCTGAGATCGTGTAACAATCTCCATTTGCCTGATAGTTTTTTCTTGATGACAAACACTGGAGAATTCCAAGGGCTGTCTGTTGGCTTGATGTGTCCCTTCCGCAATTGTTCTTGGACCAGGTCTTTCAAAGCACTCAATTTTCTCCGCTCAAGGGGCCACTGATCCACCCAAACTGGATCATCTGTTTTCCATGTCAGCTTCAGTGTGGCGAGTGCTGCAGTGACCCCTATTAAAAATCCACTTCGATCTTCGTGCCCCATTGTGCCAAAAGGTCCCGACCCCAGACTGTGATCGGCTTTTGGACGACAAAAGGACGAATGATCGCCGTCTTGTCTCCTGGTCCCGTGACAATGACAGAATTCTCACTTTGCAGACACAGAGATGCTCCCCCTATGCCTGAGAGAGAACCCAATGGCGCGACCAAGCTCCAACTGCGTGGCCAAAAGATGTACGATATTACCGTTACATCCGCCCCTGTGTCGAGCATACCTCTGATCGCTATTGTCCTGTCCCCACATGTCAATTGGCATGTGAGCGTGGGTCGGTCTCGACCTATGTGCTTCACCCATGTTGTATGTACTTCAACATGTTCCTTCATAGGGAAACCTTCTTCGTCGAAGATTGACATGACCTCTCCAACTGCGTGTGGCGGCAATGCGAAAGCTCTCGCAACCACAGTATTTTCTGGTACAGTCAATGGTGGACGAAGTGCTCTTGCCAAAACTGTTAATTCTGTATTTTTGTCCGCTGAGACAACTGTTGGATAGACAATGAGTCCAAGAATACTGCACTTATCTTGTCCGATTATCAAGAAATCTTGTTTCTTATATGAGTCCCCGCGGATACCCGTTGGTATCTCCGCATGACTTTCATCTAAAAAGCATACTAGTTTTGAAGCTGCCAATGCACACTGTGCCCCTGGTGGGAGGAGGTCTGGGTCACTGTGGAATCGACTGAGGGTTTTGCTGAGGGCATCTGCTTGTCGCTCGCTGATGATTGCCCTGTCTGCTCTTGTGACACCGCCAGTACTTGTGTCTGAGCACGCTGGCGAGTTACGGGCGCGCTGCGCTTCCCGTTTCCTGGATGCGGTAACGGATTTCCGTCCACGTCTGTCTGGTGTGGGATCTCAGCACCTCAGGATGGAGGTGCAGAGAGGCCAAGACCACCCTTGGGGGACTCGGGAATCCTGGAATGTTGCCAGAAGTGTCTGGTGGCAGGATTTTGATCCTACACAGGAGATGAGACCTGTATGAGGACTGGGAGGACTTCACTGGGTGAATGGTGAAGGGATAAGTTAGTTAAAGTGTAACACACAGGGTTTAGGATTTCTGTACAGGGGGGTCTAAAGAAGTAAGATGGAGGAATTGGGGCGTGTCCTGTTCTTCTTCTTCTTCTTCTTCTTGGCCTCCATCTTCTGTGGTGGTGTTGGCACTTTGGGATTGGTTATTACTAAAAGTGCACCGGTTAATAAGGGTAGAAGGTATTGGGGAGAAATGATAAATATTGTACACGTAACTTAGGGTATAAAGATAAGTGACCGCCCCGGGGGCTCTCAGTGTGCCCATGGCTGACATGCTGTGCAGACCTCTGTCGGGCTGAAAGAAAATCTTTTAGATAAACAATTAATAAACACCAAGACCGAGACAAGATCAGAAGTCTCTCCTCGTCCTTTGAAGCGTCAGCTCTTCAAGGCCATCCCTGAACCTAAACAGCCTAAACAGCCGAGAAACCGAGCAAATGTCATCCCTGAGCAATCTCAGGACATAAATCAGCCGGAAGAAACAGCTGGGAGAAAAATAAACTTTACAGTCTGGGAATAACATTCTTTCGCTGGGTGTCTTCCTCTTGTGCACCGCGCACAAATTGGCCTTTCCGCCTTCTGTGCTGGTGCTGTTGTATGTGTCCGTGGACAATTCCTTTTCATGTGGCCAAACTCCCCACATTTGTAGCACTGTCCTCTCGGGGGATTGTTCTTTTTCTGCATCGTCGCAAGAACTTTGTTGATGTTCTCGTCCTGCTGTTGCAGTATTTTTTCGAGCATCTTCTCTAATGTTTTGTTCTCTGTTTGCCTTTCTGAATGTCCCTTTAACTGTTCTTCCCATTCCTCTCTTAATTCACTCTTCACGATCGATGCGACATGCTGAGGTGTCCCCACCTTGCTGCATGCCTCCACCATCTCTGCCAAGGATGGCCGTCCTGGCATGGTGCTAATCACCCGTTGACAATCTGGGTTGGCATTGCCAAAAGCTAAACTCTCCAAGAGAGGCCTCTTCGCTTCTTCGATCGTCACCTGTTGATCCATGGCTTGCATGAGTCGATCGATGAACGACATGAATGGCTCTGTGGGACCTTGCCTGATGCAAGAGAACGGGACTTCTGGAGCTTCTGTTGGTGTGATTTGTATGATTGCCAATTGCGCTGCTTCTTTGATGTCGCTTAACACTCTTCGTGGAAGCCGCGCTGCTTGCTCCCCTGGGTTGTCATCTGGAGGATCTCCTGCTAACTGCCCTTCTGTGAGGTTCGCGTTTGGCCCAGCTTGATAACTGTTCCGCAATTCAGCAAGATATTTTCTCCACCTTTTTTCCCAGACAAGACTTTGCGTGTCAGTGAGAATCATTGCCACAATACTTCGAATATCATATGGTGTGAGGTCATATGTAGTGAATGTCCCTCTTAATAGCTGTTTGAAGTATTGTGAATTCAGCCCAAAAGTTTGAGCCACCTTCCCTAAGTCTTTGAGTGTCTCATGACCCATCCTTTCCCACGTTGGGTTCTGCCCCTGGGCATCATATGTCACTGGCATTGTCAGATCTCCTGATCCCAGAAATAAATGCTTTTCCTTTGCTAATGCTTTTCTAATTTGCTTCCAATCCATTGTCTTCACTGGCTCTTGAAATTCCTCTTCTTGAGGTTCCATTGGGATTTGCATGAATAATGGTGTTGTGGATGTCATCGGTGATTCATCGTGCCTCATTTCTCGCCTTGAGGTTTTTGGCCTCGCTCCTAAATCCGAAAAGGAAACTCGAGGATCCTGTTGATATTTCTTTTTTGCTGCATCAACTGAATGCAAGAAGCTTTTTGCTGCTTCTGCTGCTGACAGCATCCATGTTGGAACACCTTCCGATGCTGTGATCCTTATGACATCTTCTCCTTGTAGCTTTTCTTCATCTGAGCTTTCATCATCTTCATGAAATCCAGAAGTCGATGGATAATCCCTTTGTTGTGTTAACATTGTCTTCTTTAAAGTGCTTTTCTTTTTGTATAATGTTGGAAAAAATTGCTGCATTGTTGCAGTCTCGCCATGAGATGGCGCTGTGGCTCCGCCGAACCGTTCCGGCATGTCGTGCACTTCTGTCCTCCTGCCACTAGGTGGCGCTGTCACCGGCCTCCCCAGCTCGGATGACGGAATGAGCTGGACTGCCCCGGTTCCTCTTCCGGTCGACTGCCGTGTCGGCGATCTCATTTGAGACCGTGTTTGCTTGGCTTTTAATTCAACTGAAAATGGAGCTTGAACACCAGAATGTCTCCCTTGAAGGGAAGGGACTGGAACTCCAAGGGTTTCAACCAAAGGCACCGAATCTGGAGAGGGTGTGGAGCCCCGGGACGTAGAATCCCGAACACGGCCCCTCCTCGCCCGAGACGTCACAGGGGATCAGGCCCGCCCCCGCCCGCGCTCTACTCTCTGCGCATGCATGCTCTCCGAGCCGCTCCCTGTCTCTCCGGAGCTGACGTCACTCTCTCCCCCTCGTTCCACCTCCGAGGTCTCCTCCCCTCGGTCTGTCCCTGACTCTGTCTCCTCCTCCTCTGACGCTGTGTCCCTGGCTCCTCCCACCGGCATGTGCAGCCCGCCTCCCGCCGGCCCTCGGGCCCGCTCCGCGATCCGAGCCGACGTCCGCACCGGGTCTGATGTCACAACCGCACGCGTCCCGCGTCTCACTACGGTGGCCCTTTGGGACTGCGCAATTTCCCCCATTTCGCCGCCCGTGTTTACCGCCCCCGCGCTGGTATGTGACTCCCCCCCCGGGTTCTTGCGAGTTTTGCCCGCCACGCGCGTCTCCTCTACCCTGCTGGCTGGGGCGGCCGCCACCCCCGGTGCTGCGCTGACAAAAGCCACACCGGAACTCGTGTCTTCTATTATCTCTTCACCCGCGCTCCCCGCTTGCACCGCCGCAGCCTGGCCGCCCTGCCCTCTGCGAGAAAGCGCCCCCCCTGATCCCTTTTCTCCCCCCTACATCCCCCCTTCCGATCCTGACTCCCCTGTACTCTCCGGGGTTTCAGGACGCTTTAGGAGCTTCCTGGGGTTTCTGGGTTTTGGGACCGGGGGCTTTAATATTATTTCCTGCTCTCTTTTCTTGAGAGCCCTTTCCCCCTGGCTTCTTGAGGCCAGAGCTGATTTTTTCCTGGAGCTTTGCTCCCTCCCTCCTTCCAAGGGTGCCGCAACTTTTCGTTGCTCTTCCAGTCTTTTCGACTGCACCGAGATGCCTTCCAGCATCAATCTTGCCGGCGAGAGCAGCTTTAACACTGTCTCATCTTTTTTTGTTGCTAAGAGATATAAATGTCTGTTAATTTCTTGCCAAAACCCCACTTCGAATAGCAGGCATGTTTCGGCAAGTGGGTAGTTAAGCCTTGCCCACAATAATAACTGTTTTAAATCTTTCTTTGGGATCCCTTCTGTGTATGCTTGAGCCACGCCTTGTAAGGCAGGCAGAATTTCCCGTTGTTCCTGGGAGAGTGTGCCCCCCATGTTCTTATTTTTGACCTTCTCACCGAATCTGTCGTCAGAGCTGTCTGAAGGCTCCCGGTCTCTGTCCAGCAGGTCACAGGAGAAGGAATCCAGAGGCGCCTTCCAGTTCCGATCCCAGCTGCTCTGCTACGAACTGTCTTCGGCAGAAGCTGAGAGATGTAATTCTCAGTGACTGCTGTTTTTTGCAGACTCTTCTGGCCGTTTTTTTTTTTTCCTTTTTTCTTCAGGCTTCTCTCCTCAGGAGCTATCAGTGCTCTCCTGGGAATTCGTCCAAGACCGGCACTGGCCTCTCAGCTCTCTCCTGCTCTTCAGCTCTTCAGCTCTTCAGGGCTGATCCCCCCCCAAAAGGTTGGTGGGGAGTAGCCCAGGCAGCGAACGCCACTTGTCGGTTTCTAGGCTGTTTAGGTGGCCTGGAAAGGCCCAGGGATGGCCTTGAAGAGCCGACGCTTCAAAGGACGAGAAGAGACTTCTGATCTTTTCTCGGTCTCGGTGTTTATTAATTGTTTATCTAAAAGATTTTTTTTCGGCCCAACAGAGGTCTGCACAGCATGTCAGCCATGGGCACACTGAGAGCCCCCGGGGCGGTCACCTATCTTTATACTCAAAGTTACGTACACAATATTTATTATTTTTCCCCAATACCTTTTACCCTTATTAACCGGTGCACTTCTAGTAATAACCAATCCCAAAGTGCCAACATCACCACAGAAGATGGAGGCCAAGAAGAAGAAGAAGAAGAACAGGACACGCCCCAATTCCTCCATCTGACTTCTTTAGACCCCCTGTACAGAAATCCTAAACCCTGTGTCTTACACTCTAATTAACTTATCCCTTCACCATTCACCCAGTGAAGTCCTCCCATCCTCATACAGGTGTCGTCTCCTGTGTAGGATCAAAGTCCAGCCACCAGACACTTCTAGCAACATTCCAGGATTCCCGAGCCCCCCAAGGGTGGTCTCGGCCACTCTGCACCTCCGTCCTGAGGTGCTGAGATCCCACACAAGATCAGCATTCTCGGCAGGTTGGGGAGTGTTTGGTCGGTTGCTGTCCCATGGAGGCTGCCATCTCTGCCGCCCCTCTTGTGCCCTAGTGGCGAGGGGCAGGTGGGTTCTGCTGAGAGCCCTGCCTCTGATCCCCAGCCCGAAGGGGGTGTGGATGATGAAGTCATGGGGCGGATGGAAAATAAACCCGATGCATTGCAGAGGGAGATGGCACAGCTGGAGGAGACAGCTGGTTTGCTGGGGGAAACAAACATTTCTGGACCCCAGATGGGATTTCTGGGAAAAGTTTCTATTTCCTCACTACTGGCATGCCTCAGTGGTTTTGGGGAAAGGAAGCGTCTCACTACCCGTGCTGCCATTGTGCTGGCAGCAGGGTTCAGGCCTGTGAGAATGCAGAGCCTGCTTTATGGGTTTGGCCTGGGCCGTTGGGCTCAGAAATTTCCTGTGCTGGGCCCACTGTGTGGCCTCCTTATGTTTTTGGGGACTCTGGTTTCTCCTACCGGTCCTAGTCCCCCTTTGTGAGCCAGTTTTGGGGCTCCTGGTCCAGCATGGGCCAGGGCCCCCAGGGCCTTTTCATTCTCTAGCACTGCTCTGCTTGGCTGCTGCTCTTTTGCTTTTCGATTAAAAAAAAATAAATAAAATTTAAATTAAATAAAAAAAGATTGAAATGGCGGGCAGCAGCTATGAAGCATTGAAGGGCCAGAAAAGGACATTCCAGAAATTGTTTAAAAATTGTGTTATGACTGTCAATGGTTTTTTGATAACTATTGATGGAACTCTTTTGCAGAAGTTTGTTTTCAGGACCAAAAGGACTCTCAGATATTCCAGGGGAACAACTTCGGCTCTTGGACTGATCCTGAAACTCAGCTGCATGAACTTGAATTTTCTTTGCATTGGTTTTTTGCATTTTTCTTAGACTGTAGAATTGTTTTAGTGATTTGTTAGTTATTGTATATTCTACAGGTGAAGAAATTTCCTGTTCATTCCACATCATCATTTTTCTTTTATTTTATACAATTTAGAAAGGTGAGATGTCACAGACATTTCTTCACAGAAATCCTTTCTTTCAGATTTCTGCGTCTTCTGGAGGGCAAAGGCCTCCGAAGACAAGGTAAACAATTATTATCAGATGCTGTGGAATGTAACAGGAGTTTCTTGATTGGCTCATGCTTCTTGTTTATAATTAAGGGCCAATCACAAAGTGCAAGGCCGGGGACTGAGTCCTTGGGCCACAACTTTGTTATAGATTCTTTCTATCTATTGCTAGCCTAGCCTAGCAGCTCTGCAAACTTCTCTCTATATTCTATTTAGTATAGTCATAATGTATTATATATCATAGATCAATAAATCCAGCCTTCTGATCTAGAAACAAGATTCACCGTCTCTCTCTCACCACCAGCGACCCACACAGGGCGCAGTAATACTGGGGGACACTGGGAGAGAGAGGGGAGGGCTGGGATGGGCTGGAAGGGAACTGGGAATAGAGTGGGAGGAACTGGGAATAGAGTGGGAGGGACTGGGAATAGACTGGGAATTGACTTGGGGAGCATGGATGACACTGGGAAGGACTGGGAGGGGCTGTGGTGGCACTGGGAGGAACTGGGAATGAAGTGCGTGGCACTGGGTGGCCGCGTCCAGCGCGGGGCACTTGGCGCTGGGGATCTACCAAGGAACAGATGAGTCATCAGCGGTACGCGATCTCATTGGCTGGGAAGCCTCAGCTTAATGCGTCGCTGAAATGGACGCGGGAGGGAGCGCTGGGGGGCACTGGGAGGGAATAGGGGGAACAGGAGGCCCCGGGGATGGGCACAAGGAGGGCTGAGGGCTCTGGGGCGATTCTTGGGGAGGTTTTGAGGGGCTCCAGGGTCATTGGGAGGGCATGGACCAAGGGGACATGCTCTGCTCCACGCTCACCTCGGCGCTCCATGGTGATCGGAGCAGCAATCTCGTAGTTGTGCCGGCACCTGCCCACGTGAGCCCGCATGAACTCCATTATAGCCGGGTCGCTGTTCTACTTCTTGGAATTCTTCTCGCCTAAGGGGGTGAACCCCACGTGCAACCCCACGTCGCTGTCGAACATCACGAACTGCTCCCGGTTGTAGACGTACCTCTCCACGAACCTTACCGTTTCCGTGCCGTTAATGAAGTAACACTCGCACTTAAACATGAGCTGAAACACCCCTGTGTGTGCTGGACACAGCTCAGGGGCTGCCCCCTGCTCCGCACCCCCAGAGCTCCGGGGCTCACCCCGGATCCCCACTCCGCACCCCCTGTGCCCCACGGCCGCCATGGGACCCTCCTGCCCGCGCTGCCGCTTCCTCTTTGCCACCCTTCCCCCATTTCCCCTTCCACATCCTCTCCCCTCCCACCTCCGGCCGCTCCCAAAATCACTTTTGGGGTCCCATTTCCCCATTTTCCCACAAATCCCTCAATCTCCAGCCTCCCTCCCGCTCAGTTTTGAGGTTCCCCCGTCCCCTTTTCCCCCCTTCCCCACCCTCTCCCACCGCTCCCTCTCTTCCCCCCACCCCTCAGTCCCTCCCGCTCTCCCTTTGGGGGGTCCCTTCCTCCTCCCCCTCCGTTCCGGCCTCCCCCCTTCGCCCCCTTTTCCCTCTTCTCCCCCCCTGTCCCAGCGCCTCCCGCCCCCCACTCACCCGAGAGCTCCGCCCCCGCAGCCGGGGGAGCTCCCAGCACCACCAGTGCCACCAGCAGGGCCCCAGCTGCCGCCCCTCGCCCCATGGCCGGGGCCGGGCAGGGAGCAGCAGCCCCAAAGCAGCCGCGCTGTGCTGGGAGCGCCAGTCCGGAGCAGGGCGGGCTCGGCAGCGCCGCGCGCTCTCATTGGCTGCCGCCGCTTCTGGGCGGCGATCGGCCACGGGGCTCTGCCCGGCAACCGATGAGGCAACCGATGAGGCAATCCAACGCCCCGAGCTCTCATTGGCTGTACTGCCTCCTGCCTGCGCTGCCATTGGCTGAGGCCTTTCCGGGACGCTGCAGCCCCGGGCTGGGGATTTTTTGGGCAGGGGGAACCTTGGGGCGCTGGGCAGGTGGGAGCTCAGGTGAGCCCAGCAATGCGTGCCCAGGTGCGCGGCATCTCAGGGGTGTCCGTGGCGAGCGGTGACGCTGGCCCGATGCCAGGCACCCCCAGAGCCGCTCTGTCCCTACACTCCGCAGCCGCACAGGGACAGAAAATGGAACCGAGGGTTCCTGCGTGGGGACAAGGACCGGGAGATCCCTCAGCAAATCCCGCACGGGCACAACAGACCCGGCCTGGGCACACGGAGGGAATTTATTATCAACCAAATCACAGCAGCACAAGGAGAAGGGAAAGAAATCTCTCCAACACCTTCCCCCTGCCCAACACGGATCACCCAGAAAAGGGGTCACCAGGGCTCTGCCCAACAGGAGTCACTGGGGATCATCCAGCGCAGATCCTGCCATGGGGGATGGAGCTGGAGCAGCGCACAAAGCTCTTCCCACACTCGGGACACTCACAGGGCCTCTCCCTGGTGTGGAAGTGCTGGTGAGTGACGATCTCTGAATCCCACCTGAAACTCTTCTGACATTCCAAGCACTCCTAGGGCCGTTCTCCAGTGTGGATCTTGTGGTGCTTGCTGACGTCAGAGGTCCCACTGAAGCTCTTTCCACATTCCCCAAACTCACAGAGCCTCTCCCCAATGTGGATGTTCAGGTGTTCCATCAGGGTGGAGCTGGAGCTGAAACCCTTCCCACATTCCAAGCACTTGTGTGGCTTCTCCCTGCCATGAGGCTCCACCAGCTCTGAGCTCTGGCTGCATCTCCAGCCGCCTTCCTGGCTCAGGGGGGCTCTTTCCTCCCTGCAGCTCCCTGGGCTGGGTTTGCAGCCCCTCCTTGTGAGGGATCTCTGGGGCTTTTCCTCCTCCTCCATCTGGCCACAGCTTGGGAATGACAAACCCTGGTTTGGGGGAAACCAAGGTGGGAGCGCCTTGGAGTAGAGGCTCCTCCTGGCCAGGTCCATCTCTGGAACTCAGCAGGAGTCTTGTGTCCATGAAAAGCTCCACATATCAAGATTCAGCCCAAAAAAAACTCTCCCAGGAGTTCCCTATTGCAGATCTCTCCACTTTTGGGGTTCCAGAGGTTTCCTTTCCTTGGCATCACAGGGGTCCAATGGTTCCAGGGGTTCTTCATTCTCCAGCGTCCTGCTTAGGGATGATCCAGGGGCTTTTGGGACTCCATGGGGGCCCTTCTACCCTGATGCTCTGCTTTGACATCCCAGGGATCCCAGGGGTCCCTCCTCTTCAGGCTCCCCCCCCCTTTCCAGTCTGCCGGGGTCCCCCTGCTCTGGGATCGCCCCTCTCTGCTCTCCCCACTCTGGGGGTCCCAGGGGTTCCCCTCCTCTGCTCTCCCGGGGGTCCCCAGGACCAATGTCCTCCCCCGCCCATACTGGGCAATGGCCACGTGGGCCCCCAAAGATCCCCCAAGGGGCTCAGCTTTGGGCTCCTGCAAGATCCAAACCTACACACACAGAGAAAAAACCTCCCAGGGACACCAGATGATATTTGGGGTCAATTCCACAATCTGTGAGCTCCAAACACACCCCAATAAAAAACCCTCTTGGGGACGCCCCGATGGATTTGAGACGAGCTCCCCCCCCCCGCTCACCTACAGGACGAGCTGGGGGCGATGGTCCCGCAGCTGCAGCCACAGGGGGCACTGGAACCTCCTGTTCCTCCTGTTCCTGCTCCTGCTCCTCCTCTTCCTGCTCCTCCTTTTCCTCTCTCCATCCTCCTCCTCCTCCTTCCTAATTCCACCTCCTCCCCAGTTCCTGCCCTCTGTGTATTTAGAGTGGAGAACCTTGCTTGCATTTAGAACTAGAACAAAGATCCCAGACGGAACAAGGCTTGCTGCTTTTAGTCAGAAGTATCAGTGACTAAAGGTCATGTTTCCTTCGGTTTGGTGCCGTCCTTGTTCCTCCTCAGTGTTCAGGCTGGGCTATGGGGTGTCCTTGTTTGCTGCATTTTCCGAGTTCCTCTTGCACCCTTTGGGCCATAGGCTGTGCCCTGGGAGGGTTCTTTGTGCTCCTTTGTGACGCAGGAGAACCTTCCAGGCGGTTTTTGCGTGAGCTGCTGCTGGGATGTCACAGGAACAGCACCACGTCCCCGTGGTGTTTCCGTTGCTGTGGGACACGGAGGCCTCAGTGCCCAGAGTGTCTCTGGGCTCATTGCCGGAGGATCCTCCTGCCCGAGGCATTCTCAGCAGCCAGCCCAGGTGTCCTTCTGTGCTTGCAGGTGTTATTTTTGCCCAATTATCCCATCATAAAAAAACCCCAAACAATATTTAAGGTAGCAGCAATTTTAATTAAATAATTTAGAAAATATATAAATAAGGGATAATTTGGTTCAAATAATAGCGCATAAGCTAAAACAACCGCGGGGTACGGATGGCAGGGTTCAATGACCCTTGCCACTTCACGTACAAGCTTGCCAAGTGAAAGTCACCCCTTATATGCCATGCGTCAATGCCATCTCCTCCTATTTTCTGTTCGTCACTTTTCTGTCTCCGCCCTCCTCACCACCTTTACCACGCATGCGCCACCACTCGGTTTGGTGGTCGCACAAGTCTTTGGGGGTCGTCACTGATGAAGGCCCTATAGTCTTCTTCGTTGTCTTTTAATTCACCTTTGGGTTACACATGCACACCAAGGCAGTACAATGTAGGCCAAGACTAACGTATCACTGCATCTACATATCAAGGCAATAAATCCCTTATAATTAACATTTTCTGGGACTTACCACGGTTCTTGGTCATTTTTAGCAACTATATCTTCAGCTTCTTTCCTGTGGTCCTTGAAAAACATCTGCTGGGAAGGGGGGGTGGAGCCCCTCCTCTCCCTCTCCTCCTTGGCATTACAACTTTTAACTATTAACTATTTTATTATTCTCAAATATTAATTACTGTATCAATATTGATTTACTGTTTCAATTTTTATCAGCACGAATCATACCTATTTATCACAAATCCCCCATTTCTCTTTTTGATCATTATTATTTGTGCTGTATTTAAAAAGCTGTGCACTGATATCTTTTATGTTTTTCAGAATTTTTGTTTCCTCGTTGTCTCTATTCATCTTCAAACTTTTCCAGCATTTCTATTACTGCTTCTAGTCTTTCACACTCTCTTTCAAGTTTAGTTAGCATTTCCTGGTCTATTTCAATCTTTTTAGGTCCTTGTTCTTTAACAGGGGTCGATTTAGCTTTTAATAGCATTATAGATCTTGGTTTTCCTTTTTCTGCTGATTCTGAATCTAGAGACGTTGTAATCTGCATCTTTTGAATCACTGATTCAAAAGATTAGCCTAATAATTACAATATCATACAAGGCAGAAACAGAAGTCCCAGAATTGAGCATAACAACATGAACTCTAACATTTTTCTCCAAACACTTCCAAAGAGGTAACCCCACCAATCTGCTTTCAAAATTGAATTCCACTTTTGTAGTGGCACATGAGCCACTCTTTTAATTTCCTCTGCAAGTTTTGTGATAGCTTCCCCATAATCATCAATTTCTACACAGCACTTAAATTCATTAAATCTCCCACAAGCTCCTCCTTCTTTTGCTAACAGATAGTCTAGGGCGATCCTGTTTTGATACACAAACGCCCGCATTTGTGTATATTGCCTGGCCAACATTTTTAAAGCATCAGAGGTGTGATTTGACACCACTTCCACTACTGCTTGGAGCCTTATTAATTTATTCAACAGGTAAATTGGGGTCCTATATCTCCATGACCCATCCTGAGCCCATGTTGCTGGGTCATAATATGCTATAATTTGTTCTGCAGGCCATTCGTCCTCCTCCCATTTTTGATTCCCTCCTGCTGTTGGAAAATTTAAATTCAAATCTCCTTTATTCCACTGCAGGGTTTCATACAGTGGAGTTCCTAGCACATTGCTCCTAGACCTCAGTAGAACAAAGAAGGAGGGTTGTATTACTCCCAAAGTACAGGTTCCTCCCCATTTTTGAGGTAACACACTGTATCCTCGTTGCTCACAAATCCAATTTATCCCATCTGAGGCTTTCCATTTCTTATCAGTTTTCTCCAGTTGTTCCTAATAAGACCTCAGGCTGTCGATGGATTGGTGGGGGTTAGCTCCAGGACTTCTGTACCAGCATAAATTAATCTGTTCATCCCATTCACAATTTATTTCTTTTATTGGTCCCCAATATCCAATGGGGTTTTCAGGTTGCTAAATTTTTCAATGATTATCCGTATTAACCACCAGTGTGGATTTACAAGGAGTATGCCCTATTATTTTATTAAATTTCCTTCCTTCTCGAGTTATACAAATGATTCCAATTACTTGATGGCTTAAAATCCATCCTTCAGGTCTCTTCAATGTTCCAGAAATTTGGGTATGGTTCACATTTTAAAAATTCCTCTGGAGCTAAGCTCTCACCTTTCCATGGCCATCTTTCAGCCATTTTTAGACCTCCACAAATCCAACATTTTGATAATCCTAATTCTGTAGCAATCTCTTGTTGTAGTGTGTTCTGTTAGTTTGTTTAATTGCTCCCCCATTTTCTGTATTGCTCCCCCATTTTCTGTAATGGTTCTTCCCTCCCAGTTTTTCCCGCCTTAGCTTTGTCAGTTATTATGTTCCCATGGCAATTCCCGCCATGGTATTGTCTGTCATTTGGTTACCTTGGTTACTCCCGCCACAGTTTATGTCAACCCTCTCTGTTATATGATTTCCCCTCCCCTGTGTTTCCTTATATGTGAATTTGTTCTCCTCCCTGGGCCCAGTCAATCACTCCCCACTCCTCCTAGTTTGCCAGAATCTTCTGTGCTTAGGGAGACTTGATTGGCTGTGGCTCCGGGGCCCCTCCTTTACATTGTTTCTATTGGGTTTTTCCTCATGTCAGTTATCCTAAGTTCACTCCCCTACCTTACCCTATTGGTCCTTTGTAAACCCCTCCCTGGGATCCCTCCTCCCCTTTATAACCCTGTTGCACTCCTTGTTCTTGGTCACACGCTGGTAGACACGTTAGATTCAACACCTGGGTGTCTGTCACTCCCTGGTTGACGATAAATCTGACAAGTCCCCAAGTAAAGAGTGTCCAGACTCTTTACTCTCGTTGGCCAGCAGTGATTCCGTCCGCTGTGAGCACAGCCCGAAGCCTTCTGACGCCGAGGGGTGCTCCCACATTTGCAGCTGGGTGTTGGCCACCCTTCTGCCAGCCGGACACCTGACTTTAAGGCCACACCTTGCTGCAGTTTGGCGTCCAACGTTGGGGCCTGGATTACGGCCGGACGCCTTGCTGTTTGGACTGACGGACCCCACGGATGGATTCCTTAGAGTCCATTGGCCGCCGGACTACCCTCAGTTGCAGCAGACTCCGTTTTAGGGGTAGCGCTCCTGGGGGACCCGAAGTCGGAACTCCCCGCACCCATGGAGGACTTCGGAAGACGAGAGCCACTCGCCCGGGTTTTCTTTTGTGCCACCGCTGGGTCAGGTAAGCCCCAGACTTGGTGGTTTCCCCTCTGCCTTTTTAACCCCCCCTTGGAGTTTATGCCCTGCTCTGGGGACCACTCCCTACCCTTTTCCCTAGAGGGCTGAAATCCCAAGCGGTTTCAGCTCCCACGTGGCGATCATGTGCTGCGGGAAGCCCGGCGGATGCTGCGCGCCCTGTCTCCTCCGGTGCCGCGTGGCGTTACTGCGTGGCATGGGGGGGGGGGGGGGGGAGGGCCGGCAGATGCTGCCCGCCAATTCCACTTTTTGTGCACGCGGCTCTGCCGCTTTTCGTGCGCCGCGGGAAGCCCAGCAGACTCCGCCTGCTGCGCCACGCGGCGGAGCCCTCTGCTGCTTTTCGTGCGCGCGGTTTCCCTGTACGGCGGCACCGGGGCAGGCTTCGGGCTCTCTCGGTGCGGCGCCGAGCGGCTGCTGCAGGTTTTTCAGTGCGGGGCAGCTTTTCCGCGCAGGTCGGCATGGCGCGGTCATCCACCTCCCCCCCGCGCAGCGCGCCCCCCCCCCCCCACTGCTTTTCGCACGGTTTCAGAGTGGGGTGGTGTCGCCGCGGCTTTCAGCGCAGGCGGTACTGGTCGCAGTCTCCCCAGGAGCCCTGGCGGAGCCCTGGTCTTTTGGGGACAGCCCTCTCCCCCTAGTTTTTTATTTTTCCTTTCCCGTGGGGTCTGAATCCCCAGACCTGCGGCCAGACCTCACTGCCCAACATCCTTCCTTTCCTCGAGTTGAAACCCCAGACTTGGGGACAGTGAGGGGAGCAGGGGCCGGTGGCGTGTACCTAAGTGTTTTAGTTTTCGTTTTCCTGGGTGGGTGGGGTGCAACATCAAGAGTTCTAGATCCCTTTAAGGTAGCATTGTCTAGTGCTTCTTAGAGGTTAGACGATGGGTGCAGGTCTGATCAGGACTCAAACGAGAGTCTACTGTGTTGTTAAGGGTTTATTGCTTGGGGGAGGGTCTCAAGCCCCTGAAAAGGAGTTGAAAATGTTAATTAAGTGGGCCTTTTCTCAGTTCCCCGAGGTTTCCCCAGAAATTGCGAAGGAGCCACGGTTTTGGGCAGCTGTTGTAGCAAAATTAGAGCAGGCGGTCGACTCTGGGGAAACCCAATTATCTGTCGTGGCCTACTGGGTGGGCAGAGTGTTAACGTCACTACGACTACCCGGGGAACTGAAGGAAAGTCCATCGCATTTAAGTTTGGTCCCCAGTTCTCCCAGTTGTTGTGTTCCTATCCCTCATTCCTCACCCTCTTCCCTCAGACAGGAGCCCTTGGGAGGGATTCTTAAGGCCAACAAGAAGCAGGGGGTTCACCTTGCCCCTGCTCCCTCTCGACCGGCTCAGCCACCTCCTCCGAAGAGTCCTGGCCAGTCTCTTCGGAGCCCTCCTCCCTATCCCTCTGCCCCTCTCCCTAAGTCCCCAGTTGCCACTCCTAAGTTTGTCAGATTTGATGAATTGGCTCAAGATGGCTCACAGGGAACACAAAATGGCGGAGACCTCATGGTTTTTCCCGCCACGACCCCTTCTCCTTCCCACAATCCTTCCCTTGATCCATCCCCTTGTCCTGTTTCCTCTCCCTCCATTCCTCCCCCTGCTCCTCTCCCTACTCCACCCATGGCTCCGCCTCCCGCAAACTCCTGCCTAAACCCTCCTCCCTATTCCACCCTGCCTCTGAACTCCACCCCGGAGGTGGAGAAAACCAACTTGCCAGGCACAAGCCAGTGCCCCTCCCAAGTGCCAAGCCCCGCCTCAGCCTCCCTCCTTTCCGGTTCCCACGGTCCTCCTTCCGGTTCCCACGCTTTGTGTTCCAGGGTTGGCGGGGGGGGGGTGGGGGTGGACGCCCGAAAGCCAGGACAAGCACCTTTATTGGAAGCTGCCCTGGTTACATACCGCCTCAGTGGGGAGGGGAGTTCTCAGGCCCAATGGGTGCCACTTGTACAGGCCCAGATCAAGGAACTGTGCAAGGCCCAGAGGGAGCTCTTCCAGGAATCGGAGTATTTCCGGAGTCTCCTTCGCTCAGTCCTTGCTCCAGGAGACCTGGTGCTGGCGGACCTGAGGGCTCTCTTCTCTAGCCTTTTGGGGCCCATGGAGTTTACGGTCCGGGCGGCAGAATGGGGGAGGGAGATTGTGGAGGTTCTCCCAGTGCTCTGGGGGAGCCAGGCCATGTGTCACGATGCAGACGGCTTGGTACTATCCACGGACCATCTGGTGGGCACCAGGGCTTGGGCAAGCAGGACGATGCAGGCAAAGGTTTTGTTCTCTGCTCAGCTATTGGAAACCTGCAAGGCCGCAGAGCGTGCTTTTTACAAGCTCCCCTCTGCCACATCACAGCTAGAAGTGGAAGAGGTGAAGCAGGGCACACAGGCGCCTTATCTTGTGTTTGTTGATAGACTGTATTGGTTTGTAGGGGCTTAGGTTCCGGGAGAGCGGGAGAGAGAGAGGATGTTATGAGGCTGATGGCCTACCTGAATGCCAATGTGGCATGTAGGGGGGCCATCCGGTCTCTCCCCCTGAGCCCTCGACCTACAGTCGAACAAATGATAGAAGTCTGTGCGAGGAAGGTTCCCCTTCAGGACCTGAAGATGTGCCCCAAGAGAACATCAGTGGCTTTTGCAGAGTTTCCATTCATCGAATGCCCTGAAGCCGAAGCTGCTGCTGCGAACGGATGTTTAACACCAGGTTCCAGCAGGAGGACGACGGCAACCCATCCTTGTCATCTCTGTGTCAAGATGGGGCACTGGATGCTGCAATGTCCCCTGCGGCAAAGGTTTCTTGAGTTCAGAAAAAAGGATGGGGAGGGAGGTAGCAAACAAAAAAACTAATGAGCGCAGCCCCTCCCTGCGCCAGGACAAAAATAAGGCGGGCCAATTAACATCCAGCGGGGAGGGAGGAGTAAAGGGAGAGCCGCCATACACGCTACCAGATTTGACTTATCTATTATCAGATTTGACATTTAGCACTTGTGAGTTGCAGCCTAAACCTGTTCTTACCACCTTGTCTTCTGCTTCCCCTTACAGGCTGCAGCTAACTAGGGAAATCTATCTTCCCAACAGCAATTTTCAGCTGGTGTCTGCCGATCTGCAACATCTCAGTTGCTGGAGGAAATTAGGACGGTGCAGGTGGACCATTGTCGGTGATACAAAGCACACACCGCGTGACCTTCACATCGTCCTGGGGCTGGTTACTGCAGACCGGGACCGTTTCGTGGTGGGGCTGTACTGTGTCCGACCCCCACTCTTCCTCCCCAAAGGTCAGATTATTGCCCAGGCCATTCCAGTGCCGGAGGAGACGCACTGGCAAAGATCATCCAAGATACATCGCCTCCAACTGTGGCCTGGGCACAGGTAGTGGGGAGGGAGAAACCCCGACTAACTTGTCAACTTTCTTTAGGGGGAGATCGAAAAATAGTGAGGGATCTGTGGGACACAGGGGCAGATGTGACGATCATTCCCTCTCGGGAGCGACTGTCACATTGGGGCTTGCAAAACGTGGCTGGAACCATCCAAGGTGTAGGGGGTCTCCAATTGGCCAAGCAATCAAGGAGCATTGTACAAATTACGGGACCAGACAGGCAATTGGCTTCTGTGCGCCCGTTCTTATTAGATTACACCGAGCTTCTCTGGGGGAGAGACCTTTTAGCCCAGTGGGGAGCCAAAATTGACCTTCCCAAGGCTCCCCAGGTTTTTCGGGCAGTGGCCACTGAAGAGTGCCGGACCTGGAAGCTGGAATGGCGGACTGATGAACCAGTACAGGTCTTGCAGTGGCCACTAAACAAACAAAAATTGAAGGCGCTCAACAAGCTCGTTCAGGAGCAGTTACTTAAGGGCAGTATCGTGGAGACTATGTCTCCCTGGAATTCTCCAGTTTTTGTGATCAAGAAGCCCAATAAAGATAAGTGGCGGCTCCTGACCAACCTCAGCCAAATTAACGAAAAAATAGCAGACATGGGGTCTCTCCAACCAGGGATGCCCTCCCTGGCAATGCTCCCCCGAAATTGGAATTTGGCTGTTGTTGACATCAAAGATTGTTTCTTCCAAATTCCCCTACACCCTGACGATGCCCCGCGTTTTGTGTTCACAGTTCCTTCCATCAACCGTGAGTCCCCAGACAAGCGCTACCACTGGCAGGTCCTTCCCTAAGGAATGAAGAACTCTCCAGTGATCTGCCACTGGTACGTTGCTTCTCTGCTGTCCCCCATTCGTACAGCCCTCGGGGATGCCGTCGTGATTCATCATTATATGGACGACATCCTCGTGTGTGCGCCCGACGATAGTCTCCTTGCCCGTGCGCTTGACCTGACAACCAATGTGTTGGTTGCTGCAGGGTTCAAGCTCCAGCAGAACACGATTCAACGGATGCCACCTTGGAGGTACCTGGGCCTTGAAATTACCAAGCAGACCACTGTGCTGCAGAAATTGGCGATAAGGACTAATGTCCAGACCCTTGCGGATGTCCATCAACTGTGTGGGTCTTTAAATTGGGTGGGACCCTGGCTGGGCATTTCTACCGAGGACCTGGCCCCCCTTTCCAATTGGTTGAAAGGGGGAGAGGGGCTTAGTTCCCCTAGGACTCTCACCCTAGAGGCTCAGGTAGCTCTGGAGAAGATGCAAAAGGCTATTTCGGCCAGGCAGGCCCACCGTTATCACCCGGGCTTGCCATTCAAATTCATAATACTGGGAAAATTGCCACACCTCCATGGCATTATCCACCAGTGGGACAAGACGCTGAAGGACCAAGGCTGGGGAGATAAGCTCTTAATCATAGAGTGGGTCTTTCTCAGCCACCATCGGTCCAAAAGAATGACAAGGCCACAGGAGCTGGTAGCCGAACTGATCCTCAAAGCAAGATTGAGGATCAGGAAGTTGGCAGGATGCGATTTCGAATGCATTTACATACCAATTGAATTGGAGTTGGGCCAACTAAAAATATAGACCTTCAATGAACTGCTGCAAACTAATGAGAACCTTCAGTTTGTGTTGGACAGTTACACTGGGTGTATTGCAGTAAATCGGCCGGCCCACAAATTGTTTAATTCGGAGTTTAAATTATCACTCAAAAAGGTTCAAAGTAAGGAGCCTCTAGATGCCGTGACAGTTTTTACAGATGCATCGGGAGCATCCCACAAGTCAGTTATGACTCGGAAGGATCCTCAGACTCGGCAGTGGGAGACAGATGTTGCTATCATGGAGGGTTCTCCACAAATTGCTGAGTTAGATGCAGTCATCAGGGCATTCCAGAGGTTCCCTGGACCTTTCAATTTGGTAACAGATTCTGCGTACATCGCCGGTGTAGTGTCCAGAGGTCAATCAGCAGTACTGCAGGAGGTCTCAAACCAAAGATTATTAGAACTACTTACGAGGCTTGTCGATTTAGTCTCCTACCGCGAGCATCCGTTCTTTATAATGCATGTGAGATCGCATACTGACCTGCCTGTGTTCATCGCTGAGGGCAACCGTCGTGCCGATTCCCTGGCTGCAGCTGCAGTCACGGTGGGCCCACTCCCAGACGTGCTCGGCCAGGCTAAGATCAGCCACCAGCTCTTCCATCAGAATGCGCCTGGCCTGGTCCGGCAATTCCATCTGACCCAAGACCAGGCCAAGGTGATCGTGGCCACATGTTCCCAATGCCAGCGAGACCAGATGCCCACCATTGCCTTGGGGGCTAATCCCCAGGGCTTGGCGAGCTGTGAGGTGTGGCAGATGGATGTGACACACATCCCTTCTTTTGGTAGATTGTGTTACGTCCAAAGTGGATATCTTCTCCGGAGCTATCTATGCCTCTGCCCACACAGGGGAGAAGGCCACGGATGTCCAGAAGCATCTGCTTTTGGCGTTCGCTGTCTTGGACATCCCTAGGGCCATCAAAACTGACAATGGCCCAGTGTATACGTCCAAGGAACTGCGGAGCTTCCTGCAGCAATGGGGAATGGAACATAAGACCGGCATCCCCTATTCCCCAACAGCCCAAGCCATGGTGGAGAGGGCCTACCAGAGCCTGAAGAAGATCTTAGCTTGGCAGCAAGCAGCTGTGAAGGTGGAGACCCCCCACATCCGGTTGTCAAGAGCACTTTACACCCTCAACTTCCTCAATTGCTCTTTTGACAACCCCAACCCTCCGGTGGTCCAGCACTTCGGCAGTCACCAGCAGCTGCAGCCTAAAGCCAGGCCGCCGGTCTTTATCAAGGATCCGGAGACCTGGCGGATGGAGGGGCCATTTGACCTGGTGACCTGGGGGAGAGAATACGCTTGCGTGTCCACTCCCTCAGGCCCCTGCTGGATACCCTCAAAATGGGTCAGGCCCTTCGTCCCGAAGCAGGGGACACAGAAAGGGGCTGTGCCACAGGTCCAGGTAGTGTGTTGGTGGTGGCGGAGGAAACTCTCCATTATAACATCTTCCTTTTTCTCCGAACTTTCTCCCATTCCTGAAGCAGAGCCCTCTTCTCCCTCTTCTCCTTCTCCTTCTCCTTCCGATTTTCCATTAGTTTATGAGTCTCGACCCTCATCTCCTGTTCCTCCCCGTCTTCTTCAGATTTAAGTTGGTTGTTTGGGGCAAAACCATCAGAGTGATTTCCTTATACTTTCACCATTTCTCTTTTGTTTTAGTACATCTCCCCGATGGCCCCCGCATCGTCACCAACGGCTCCCAACCTGGGCATTCTACTGCTACTGCTGGCAACCTACGGACTCCTGCTGCCATCTTCGGAGCCATGGGTCATCCCCCAGCCAAAGGTCAATGTCTGGCATGCCTTGGCTCAGTCTTTGGGACAAGACCACATTTGCCTCGACACCAGCGCAGCAGAGGACCCGATGTCATCTTGTCTTGTGGGGATCCCTTTTGCTCCAGGCGAGTTTCCCCCCACCTTTCAGTCAGCCTTTTCCCCTATTTTGGCCCGGAGCCTTACTATCCTCCCCAGTTTTGGTTCTAGTAACACCTGGAGCGACGGAGGGTTTAGGCTGGATCCTTTAGCCTCCGAGCCCACAGAATTACATCTTCTCGGTTCTGCCAACTCCTCTATCTGTTTGCAGTTCAATTATACTTTAGCTCCTATAAAGAAGGGCGTGGAGGTGGTCCAGCAAACTAAAAAAGAATATCAAGTGAATCAGTGGTGCAGAGCCGTATTAAAGATCAGCGGTCCCACTACCACTGGACGGATCCCTTATGCCCTTCCCAGGGGAGCGTTTTTGATTTGTGGCGACCGAGCGTGGGCAAGCTTCCCCTCTGGTCTGATCGGAGGGCCGTGCACTTTTGGCAGAGTGACGCTCTTTACCCCCAACATCACCCAAATTGTCAATTGGAGAAAGACAAACGTCACGTCCGAATTGGCCAGGTCTAAAAGAGATCTTAAGGATCTCACTGAGGACTGTGATGACAAAATTACTCATTGGTCTCACTCAAAATCCGTCACTTTTACCATCCTATTGCCGTGGGTATCAGTGACGAAATCTCTGGGTGAATTGGGCTGCCTGGAGTGTTGGGTGGCTAAACAAGCCAATCTTACCTCAACTGCTCTATACGACCTCCTCACAGACAAGGAAATAACAAGAAAGGCGACGCTCCAAAACAGGGCAGCAATAGATTTTCTATTGCTGCTTCACCATCACCACTGTGAGGAGTTTGAGGGCCTCTGCTGCATGAACCTGTCCTCACGAGCTGAGGACGCCATGCACTGCATGAAATGCCTTCAAGACCTTCTGCATCAAATAAAACAAGAAACATCTGACTGGCTGGGGGACACCTTCAAGGGTTGGGGCCTTAGCGGGTGGGCCAGTTCAGTTTTAGAATCAGTTAGTAAGCTTATTTTAGGTTTGATTATACTCTTGATTCTTGTTACTGTGATCTGTGGACTGGTCAAAAGACTGATGACAAAAATAGCAACGCCAAGTGTGAACCACGCCACCATTCCCCTCAACGAGCCCGTCGAGTTGGAGGACCTCTCCTCAGAGGCCGGAGAAGCCATGGATGAGGAGGGGGCAACCGCGCCACCCTTCGACCACCTATGGGCGGACGGACTCCAAATTGAGGAGGGCAAGTCTTGGCTGGACCAGCCACGGGTCCCGGCAGTTTAAGTTTTATATGGACTTTTCCATTCTTTCTAATTTTATTTGGTAAAAAATAGGGAGATGTTGTGGTGTGTTTGTTAAGTTTATTGTATTACTCCCCCATTTTTGTATGGTTCCCCCGTTTTATGTAAATGGTTCTGCCCTTCCCAGTTTTCCCGCCACTTGTATTGTCAGTCTTTTAAGTTATATAATTCCTCCTCCCCCTCATCTCCTTATATGTAAACTGTAAACAGTCAATCACCCCCCACTCCTCCCAGGTTTCCAGAATCATCTTCTCTCTGGCGGTTGTGGTAGGCTGTGGTCCCGGGGCCCCTCCCTTACTTTATGCTTATTGGTTCTCATCTGTTGCTTGTCATGTTTAGTTCACTCCCTTCCCTTCCCTGATTGGTCCTCTGTAAACCCTTCCCCTTGATTCCTTCCCCCTTTATAAGCTTGGTTCGCCCTCCCCTCTTGGTCACTCACTGGTTGGTTTCCTTGGGCAATAAACCTGACTTCACCCCCAGTGAGTGTCCTGCTCCTTACTTGTCCTACCTGCAGCAAGATCCTGTCCGCAGCCAGCACAGCCTGAGGCCTTACGACTACGCTGAGGGGTGCTGGCAGGGAATGCAGCTGGGTGTCGGCCTTTACCTCAGCTAGCCGGACACTGACCTTTTAGGCCACATACACCTCACAACAGCTGTCCTCAAGGGATTCATCTCCTCCACTGCTCCCTCAGTTGCTTCGCTGCAGTGATCAGAGGGGTCAGGCTGGAGAGAGGCTTAGCTGATGATAAAAATGGGTGCTGCCCAAAGGATAAAAAGGAAAGAAATTAACTTACTTTCCAAAGTCAAGTTCCTCACAGGCTCTGTTGCAACAGGACAAAGGGAAATGGTTTGAAACTCAGGAGAGGGAAGCAGGCTCAGATGAGATCTAAGGAAGAAGTTTTTAACCAGCAGAGTGGGGAAACACTGACAGAAGGTACCCAGAGATGTGGGAGGTGCCTCCTCCCTGGAAACATCCAAGCTCAGGTCAGGCAGGGCTCTGGGCCCCCTGAGCTGCTCGAAGATGTCCCTGCTCGCTGTGGGGCACCAGGCCCAGATGAGCTCCAAAGGAGCCTGTCAAGCCACGGCAGGCGAGGATTCTTCTTGCTCTGCGTGTGGAACACAGCCAGACGGGAGACTGTCGGAGGGGGCCCCACAAGAAAACCCCTCGCTGGCGCTGCTGCTTCCTCTGCAGCCCTTGGCCCTCAGCTGCAGCAGCTCCTGGGCAGCCCAGCGCCGCTCCTCGTCCGGCTCCAGGCTGCACTCGAGGCAGTCCCGCAGCAGAGCCGACAGGCGCCGGGGCTCCTGCAGCTGCGGGGTCCCGTTCTGCCGGATCAGAGCGCAAGCCTGAAGGGAAAGCAAACTCAGCGCTCTGCCAGCTCCCTTCACACCCACACGGGCTCACATGCACCCCAGGGCCTCAGCCCCAGCTCCAGGGGCACTTTCCTCCCTGCCACAGATGCTGCTCAGAGCTCATTTTGCTATGCCAACCAAAAAACCCAAACCCTGGGGCTGCCACAGCCACTGCAACATCCAAATGATCTCGCCTTGAGAGCCAGTTTCATTGGCTGACTCTGTCAGTAGGAACCTCCATCAGAAATAGCACGTTTTGCTTCTCCAAATGTGGACACCAGCTTTACAGGCCATTTTCCAGAGTCAGTGTGGTCTGCCTGTGTTATTTCAGAGGATTCTTACATCAAGTGCATCTCTGCAGTGCCACTGACACTCAAGTAAATGCATTCCTGATGCCCCATCCCAGACACTGCCAGGCAAGAAACAGGTTTGTGATGCTGAAAGCTCAGGCTTGGTGACACAGAGAAAGTAGCTTGGACTAGGAAAGAAATATGTTAGACTTGGGGAATGTTAAAAAATCATCTTCATTTTTTCAACAAGTTTCCCAGTGAGAAGAATCAGGGGGGAAATCATCTCACAAAACTCTTTTAGAAACTGCTGCAGAAATCTTGTTGGGTTTGGGGGCAGGGTGTGGGGTTGGTGTGGGGTTTTCTTGCAAGGTAACATTAGAACTGATGCACTTGCTTCACATTTTAAGGCCATCCTCACAGCCAGATGAGCTGCAACAACATAAATCGCAAAGCAAATTGTTGCTGGAGACTGAAGAATATTCTTCTGTGTTGGGGGTGGAGTCCTCTGGGAATTCCCATGTGCAGAAACCTCCAGCTGCTGCTCCCAGTGCAGGGTCCCCCTGTGCTCACAGGCCTCTGCAGCCACTGCAGAATTTGCCTCTTACCATGGCTGCCGTTTCCCTGAAGTAAGGAGGTTCTCCTTCCACCATCTCGATGGTCACAGTGCCAAAGGCCCAGATGTCCACCTTGGGGCCGTAAGGAGATCTGGTCACAACTTCTGGGGCCATCCAGTGAGCAGTGCCCACCATGGAGCTGCGCTGGTCCTGCTCAGAGCTGAGCTGAGCGCAGAGGCCAAAATCAGCTGAGGACAGAAACAAACCCTGTCAAAGGCAGCTGCAATGAGGAAACCAAGCACCAAGATTCCCCACTCTGAGTCTGAGAGTGCAGTTGTGAAGTCATCTGGAAAAGCCCTCAGGGCTGTAGCCAAGCAAAGATGGAACTGGACCCTTCAAGAAACCATTGAGGAAGGTGTGGGGGATGTGAGAGAGAAGAGGGGAAGGAGGCGGGAGGAGGAGCAGGGGGGGATGGGGGGGGAGGGATTGAACCGGGGGAAGAGAAGGGGGAGTTGAGGAGAGGAGCAGAAACAAGAAAAGTAGCGGGGATCCCCCGGCCTTCATCGAGGTGTCCAGGGGGGGCCAGGAAGATGTGGAACCCGCAGCCAGGAGTGTTCCCAACACGGGGGACTCTGACCATGGGGGGCACTCGGTATTATCCAGCGTGGATCCTCCCAAGGGGGATGGAGATAGAGCGGTGCACGGAGCTCATCCCGCATCGGGAACTGCGGGATCCGCGGGCAGCGACCCCTCCCCCCGGGCCCAGCCCCCACCCTTTGTCCCCCTCCCTTTGCCCAAATCCGTCCCATGGCCCCCCCCAAACCCCTCCCCATCACCCCCCAATAAACGGGCCCGGGGCCAACTGGGAAGCTTTATTGGGAGCACTGGGTGCAGGTACTGGGCGGGGGCAGAGCGCCAGCGGGGCTGGGGAGGACACGGGACCCCCCAAAATCAGCGGAGTGGGGACGGAGCGGGGGGTCCCGGCCGGGCCCGAGCCCACGGGGAGGGGCTGCGGCCGCCGCCGGCTCAGGAGCTCTGTGGGCAGAGAAAAGGGGGTGACACTGGGCTGGGGGCCCCGGCCGGAGCGCACACGCTCCGCCACGGCGGGGACGCCACCCCCGGCACCCGCCCTGACCTTCTTGCGCAGGGAGAAGCCGAGCCCCAGCGCCAGGAAGACCAAGCCCAAGACGAAGCCCCCGATGCCCGTCAGCATCTTGCTGCGGGCGGCTGCGCCGGCGTCCGGCGTCCGGCGGCATCTCTGGGGGGTCCGCAGGGCTCAGCAGCCCCAAAACCTCTCACCGACACCCCGAGCCCCTCCCAGCGCCCTCCCTGTGTCCCCCAGCCCAGCCAGGACCCCCAGAAACCTCCCCCCAATCCCTTTTTGTCCTCCCCAGGAGCCACCAAAGCCCCTCCCGTCCCTCTCAGCATCCCACAGCCCCCTCCCAGTTGCCCCCCATCGCCCCAGGACCCCCAAAGCCTCTCGCAGTCCCTTGGCAGCCCCGGCAGGACTCAGCCAGAGCCCTCCCAGTCTGTGCCCAGCACAACCGAGCTCCTGGCGTGCCCCGCTTTGCCATCGTCGATCTCCTTCCAGCCCCTCTGGGCTCACTGCGATCCCTCCCAGTCACACCCAGCACCTCCAAACCCATCCCACCCTCCCCAGCATCCCCCAAACCCCTTCCCAGCCCTTGCCCAGCCCCCAAACCCTCTCCCAGATCCAGCCCGGCTCTCTCCAGCTCCCTCCCAGTGGCTCCCAGCACAGCCCAGTGGCTCTGCCAGCGCCCCCAGGGGCTCCCCCGTACCCCAGTGCCGCCTCAGGGGCTGCTCCAGGCTGACGTGCTCCACCTGGCAGCTGTAGCTCAGCCCGCGCCGGGGGGGGGGGGGGGGGTTCCAGCAGCACCAGCAGCTGGTAGGTCCAGTCCCCGTTGGGGAGCACGTCGGTGGCCACCACGTGCTCCGAGAGCTCCTGCTGGCCCTGGAACCACCTCACCTGGATGGCAGCAGGGTAGAGATCCATCACGGAGCAGAGCAGGCGGCCGGGGCCGGGCTGGGAGCTCGAGGGGGGCACCAGCGAGATGGACACGCTGCGGGGTACTGGGAGAGAGGGTGGAGGTCTGGGGTTGAAGTGGGAATGAACTGGGAAAAGAATGGAAATGGACTGGGAAGGACTGGGGAGGAATTGGAGACGGGCTTGGAGGGACCCCGGTGGCGCTGGGCGGAACTGGGAATGAAGTGCCCGCCACTGGGAAGCCGAGCCCAGAGCGGGGCACTCGGTACTGCAGGTTTGCCTGGCAACAGATGAGTCATCAAAGGGTCGCGTTCTGATTTGATGAGAAACGTCAGCTTTACGCGTGGCTGAAGTGGACGCGCGAGCGGGCGCTGAGAGGGACTGGGATGCACTGGGGGAGCCATGGTGGTCAGTGGCAGGGACAGGAGGCCCTGGGGGTGTTCACAAGGAGGGCTGAGGGCTCTGGGCTGATTCACAGCGAGGTTTTGAGGGGCTCCAGGGTCATTGGCTGGGCAGGGCCGGAGGGGACACGCTCTGCCCCGCGCTCACCTCGGCGCTCGGGGCTGAACGGGCGAACCCCATCGTAGTTGTACGGACAGACCATGTCCACCACAGTGCGTACGCCAGTGTGGCCGGGTTGCTGTTCCAGTCACTGGCCCACCCTTCCCCATAGGGGGTGAACCCCACGTAGTGCCCCACGTCTCTGTTGAACATCACGAACTGCTCCCGGTTGTAGATGTACCTCTGCACGAACGTCATCTTCTGTGTGCTGTTAATGAAGTGACACTCTGACACTGCCCAGAAATGGAACACCCCTGTGAGAGCAGGACACAGCTCAGGGTGTGTCCACCCAGCACCCCCCAGCAGCACCCCCAGAGCTCCGGGGGCCACACCGGATCCCCACTCCGCCCCTCCTGTGCCCCACGGCCGCTATGGGACCCCAATGCCCACACTGCCGCTTCCTCTTTACCACCTTTCCCCCGTTTCCCCTTCCACATCCTCTCCCTTCCCACCTCCGGCCGCTCCCCAAATCACTTTTGGAGCCCGTTTCCCCATTTTCCCAAAAATCCCCCAATCCCCAGCACCCTCCCGCCCAATTTTGGGGGCCCCCCTCCCCTTTTCCCCCTTCTGCCCCCTGTCCCAGCACCTCCCGCCCCCTGCTCACCCGAGAGCTCTGCGCCCGCAGCCGGGGGGGCTCCCAGCACCACCAGTGCCACCAGCAGGGCCCCAGCTGCTGCCCCTCGCCCCATGGCCGGGGCTGGGCAGGGAGCAGCAGCCCCAAAGCAGCCGCGCTGTGCTAGGAGCGCCAGTCCGGAGCAGGGCGGGCTTGGCAGCGCTGCGGCTCCTGCCAAGTGGCTCCTGCAATCTGCCATCAGGAACCTGGCCTGATGAGTTTTGTGTGAAAGGAACAATGGTGGCGTTGGTGTTCGGGTGCCTGTGGTGCTGAGTGCCCGGCCGTCTGCTGGGGTTCTGAAATCCAGGTTGCCCCTGCCCCGTCCCTCACTTCCCCCACTGCCCACCAGTGACTCCCTGCAGCAACATGTGGGATCCTGAATGCGGCTCTGGGAGACACAGACATTGCTGAGGGGCAAAGATGGGGGGCTGGACAGCTGGAGAGCCGACCCTGAGGGTTGGGGTGCAAAGGACACGGGGTACCAGGCAGGGTTAGGGTACACGTGCCACCCTCATGGTGGGACAGCCCCAGAGCCCGCCCAGCAGCTGCAGGCAGTTACCCCAATTGGAAGGCAGAGATGAGGTTTGGAGGCCACAGAGTTACAGGTAGGAGTTGAACAGCCTTTTAGGGGTTTTATTAGGGTTTTTTTTCAGGATTTTTAAAGGATATTTTAGGGGGCTTTTTGCAGGAGTTTTTTAGGAATTCTCTGGGAATGTTTAGGAACCTTTAGAGCTTTTTCAGGACTTTTAAAAGAACTTTTTAGGGCATTTTAAGGGCTGTCTTACTACTAATTGGAATTGTTAGGGGTGTTTTGGGATATTTTGGGGGTGTTTTTTAGGACTACTTAAAAGGTTTTAGGGCTTTTTGAGGAGTATGGAGGGTATACGGAGAACTTTTTTAGGACTAGGGTATTTCTAGGTTTTTTGGGGGAATTTTTTCAGGCTTTTTTAGGGTCTTATCAGGGCATTTTCAAGCTTTTAGGGGTATTCTCAGAGCTCTTTAAAAAATCTCTAAGTAGTCCCAAAAGGTTCTTTGGGGATTTTTAGGGGTGTTTTCAGGGCTTTTTAAAAGCAGGATGTTTTTAGTGTATTCTGAGGCTATTTCTATGTTTTTGAGGGGTGTTTAGGAAACTTTGAAAACTGCCTTTTTTAAGGAATTGAGAGGGTTTTTTTAGGGTCCTTTCAGGGCATGACAGAGGCTGAGGAGCAGCTTGAGGGGTACTGTGGGGGCTTGAGGGTGGCAGAGGCTGGGAGCTGAGGGAGGAGCAGGGAGAGGGGACAGTGGGTGACACACAGAGATGCTGAGGGTGGCAGGGGCAGCTGGAGGGTGACACTGAGAAGCTGGGGGCTGAGGGGCAAAGGAGAGGGATTAAGGGTGACACACAGGAGCTGAGGGGCATCTGAAAGGGGCCTTGAGGGGCATAGGGGGGGCTTGAGGGTGACAGACAGAGCCTGAGGGGTTGAGGGAGGGCTTGAGGGGTCAAGGGAGAAGGCTTGAGGGCTGCACAGTGCACTGGAGATCAGGGCTACAGGGAACAGCTTAGGAGGCAAGTTAGGGTACAGGTGCACCAGCCCTCAGCCCAGCCCTCACCTCAGCCTAAGCAGCCCCCCTAACAACAGCACAGCTTTTCCTCAACAGCAGCACAACACAGCAACCCTGACAGCAAGACCAGAGCGGAACCCACCCGGTGGGACAGGACAGCAACCCTCACACCAGGACAACAACAGAACTCTCAGAGGACAAGATGCACGGCAAAAAGGTAGGCAAGGCATCTGAGGGTTAGAGAGATAGGTGGGGTGTCACAGACATCTTTTCATAAAAATCCTTTCTTTAGGATTTTTCTCCCTTCTGAGAAGCTGTGGCCTCAGCAACAAAGTGTAAACAATGGTTATCTGCTCCTGTGGAATGCAGCAGCTGCATCTGTGATTGGTCTCTTGTGGATGTTTGGATTTACTGACCATTCATGGCAGAGCTGCTCTCACTTTCTGCCGGGACACAGACCTTTGTTATTCATTCTTTTCTATTCTTAGCTTAGCTAGCCTTCTGAGAACTTTTCCTTCTATTATTTGTAGTATAGTAATAACGTAATATATATCATAAAATAATAAATCAAGCCTTCTGAACATGAGGTCAACATTCTCATCTCTCTTTACACCCTGAAGACCCTTGTGACCACTGTGACAATTGGTGAACCCTGAGTGAGTGAGGAGGACAAAACCATCAATTGGTGACCCCTTGTCTGAAGAGCAAATTACTTGGAGAGACCCCCAGAGGAACAATTGCTGCACTGGGTAAACCCTGAATGTGTGGCATTGATGTTGCTTCACAAGTGACCACAGAAGTGGATTCTAGACAAGAGCTGAAGAACTGAAGATCCTGATTTGGAGTTCACAGCAAGGCTGACCACAAAGAGAACCTTCTGAAAAGCTCCAGGAAGGTGTTCGGAAAGCACAGCAGCACGATGGAGCTGGCCAGAGCATGCTGGACTCTTTCAAAAGGTACTGTTGGCTTTTCCCTTCCTGAAAATGCGGCCTTTGTAGTTTGTGGCTGCTGATGTGGAGGGCTTCCCCCATAGAGGAGGAGGTTCGGTTCTCCCCTTCAGAGGAGAAGATTATTGCCCTCTGTCAAAAATGGGGTGAAGAAGACGGACTTTGCCTGTTGGAGACAGATTTCTATGAGTTTTTTCGATGGGCAAAGATTTTTGGGTTCTTTACGAATGTGCTCTCTGCCCTTGATGCTTTCGTATGGGAGTGCATGGACTGCATTTTCCAATTCGTTTTGGACCATGGGTTTGGATACCCCCAGATTTATCCAGCATTTAGGATGTTCTTTCCAGTTTTGAACCGGAGAGCAGCTATTTATCCCTGGATTGCCAACTGCAACGGGCTCGTCCCATTTCCTCTGATTCCAGCAGGAGAAGATCCTTTGGAGGGGGATGATCTGTTGCTTCCCAGCCCCCCTGCATCCCAGCAGTGGGGGGGGAAGTTTCGCCAGGAGCCGAAGTTTTTATTACTGCGTCTTCGGAGCATGCTCAGATGCAGCCATCCCTTCCCCCCTTCTCTCTCTCCGGGGGGATGGGAGTGGGCTGCACCGCCCCTTACAGCCCTGCAGGCCACGCCCTGGCCAGCCTCCTGGGCCCTGCCCCGCTCAGAGATGGGGGCAGCACTGGTCTCCAAGGTCCCGCCTGCCTGTGGTAGCTAGGGAAGAGGCGCTGCGGAAGATTGCCGCGATGTCACGGAAAGCCAGGACCCTCTGTTCCCCATAGATAAGACCCTCAGTTACTCATAGATAAGAAATTAACATAGGAATGTGGCCCCACTAACAGTAGGAATGTTGCCCACTGAAGCCAGTAACTTTCCACTCCTTACCCAGTACTTTTCCATTCCCTACTAACCATAGGTAAGAAGGACAAACCCCTTTTTGACGTAGACACCCCCAAGACTATAAGACTCCAGAAGAAGAAGTAATAAACGCCTTTTGACCGTCCACCACATTGGTGTCAGCGTGTGTCATTGGCCCGAATGGCCCTGGAGAGTGGGCCGTCGAGCTGTACCTCAGAACCAGTCGCCTGCCTTGACATAGAAGGCAACATTCTGGTGCAGACACCCGGGACAGCGGCTTGCGCCCGGGGAACGGGGACACTCCTGGAACGAGGACGGCGACTGCGGCAGCAGGTCTGACCTCAGCGGGGAGGACGCTCCCGGACCCGCGTGGACGATGGAAGCCATAGCGAAGGTCGTAACAGAGATGCATGCACAATGGGGTATAGAATGTAAACTTAGGGACTTAACTCTCGCATTGTCGAGATTGATTAAGCTTGGGGCTATTGAAAGCCCCGTGGACGTCCTGCATTCGGACGTGTGGGATAATTGTACAAAAGCTCTGGCCGAGGACACTATGTCCTTGGGCTCAGGGAAAGCCCTAAAATCGTGGGGCAGAGTTGTCCAGGCTCTGCAAAAAGCTCGACAAGAGCAAGAAACCTGGAAAGCCGCTCGAACTTGTTTATTAGCCGTGCCGCAGTTGGGGGTGGACGCGGCGACACAAACCGCGGAGGTGCCTGATCCGGGCGGGAGTGCGGAGGCGCAAATGCCGGATCCCCCTCAGAGAGCGGACTCACCATCGGAGAGGAGGGAGCACACGCGGGCGTTCTGGCAGGGGCTTGCGGAGGAGGCGCGGAACGCGGCCAGAATGTCAGACCCCATAGGGACCGATAGAAACGCCCCCCCAACATATGCGTTTGAAAATGGCGCCGGACCGCATGGTCAGGGCGGAAAGGAGGAGGTGGGGTGCGGAAACGCAGTCAACTTGCTGAACAACGCATGCGCGGGCGAGCGGGGAGACGGGGCGGCCCCCGTGGAGGCGCGTAAGACCAATCAGAGCGCTTTATTCAAATTAAGTCCTTGTAGGGCAAGGACCTCCCCCAGCAGGAGGTGGGGGGACCCCAGGGCGAGGGAACGGCCCGACCCCCGCAAGAAGGGGCGGGGTCGGAGCCCGAGGAGAAGGCAGAGCAGCCCGGAAGCGTTTCTTTACTCGACTTCCGGCTCGGACTCGGATTCGAGCTCGGGGCCCGAGACAGGGTCGGAGGATTCCGGCTCAGACTCTAGCTTTAACGGAGAGAGAGCAGCGGCATGTAAGGTCACTAGCCACAGCGCTCCTGCATGGGTGAAGGGGTTACCAGAGAAAAACCGAACCCCGCTTACAAACTGGCGGAAAATAAAAATGGCTTGCGCGGAATGGGCTCCATCCGCCACTCTGGTGTTCCCGGTTCGTGTGGGGGGGGCAGGCGGAAACCAAAGGATTTATTCACCGGTCAATCCAAAAGATGTGCAGGCAATTGTTAAAGTGATTGCGGATAAGGGAATTAATGCTGCCATGGTTTGCACACTCATTGATGGTCTTTTCGGTGGGGACGACATGCTTCCCTTTGATATTAAGCAGACGTGTAGAATGATATTTGATGGTGCGGGGATGATCGTTTTTAAACAAGAATGGGAGGACAATTGCATTAAACAGCTAGCCTTGGTAACAGGGGCAGACCATCCACTGCACGGCTCCAGCATACAGAGGCTAATGGGCACAGACCCCACTATGATCACCCCCCCAGCAACAGGCTCAGGGCTTGCGGGCCCATGAGGTTATGACAACAACCCGTGCTGCCCGAGAAGCCATCCGTGATGCTTCTAAAGTGGTAGCTAAACCATCCCCGTGGTCTCTCATAAAACAGGGTGAGAGTGAGAGCTTCACTCAGTTTGTGGACAAACTTCAGGCCGCATTAGATTCCTCTGCGTTAGCCTCAGAGGCGAAGGGTCCTGTGCTGGCAGAGTGCTTACACCAGCAATGCAACTCAGCCACCAAAGACATTTTAAGGTCGCTACCGCAGGGGTCCAATATAGCTGCCATGATCAGACACGTTGCAAAGGAGGAACATCTAGCTCCCATCCAAGCAGCAGTCCACACTGCAAGAACCAGTGTGATGGCGTGCCTTAAGTGCGGCCAGGCAGGCCACTTGGCAGCAAACTGCCCCCAGCCAAGGCGCCCATCAGCAGATGCTCCACCACACCAAGGGGGAGGTAGAGGACCGTGCTGGGTGTGTGGAAGGAAGGGGCATTTAGCTAAGGAATGCAGATCCAGGTTTCAGGGAAACGGGAGAGGGAGGGGGCAGCCAGGCCGTATCCAGCCCCCTCCCACCTGGAATATGCAGCGGCCCAGCTACAGCAACCCCCAGTGGGGCAGGGGACCCTCATACCCTATGCCCCCACAGGGAGCAGTCACTTTTGCATCCCCTCCAGCAATACAATGGCAGAGTTCTGCAGCACCCTCAATACCTTCGCACCCCCCACCGCCACAAGCCGCGCCGGTGTCGCAGGAACAGCAGGGGATGCCCCAGAGCGGGATCCCTGGGTGGCTTGGTCATGAAGATAGGGCAGGAACCCCTGATGGTGTGGGGTACATGCCGCCTTCATGGCAGCCAGGATCCCCACGTCATAGGGTTTCAGTTTTGGGTGGACACGGGATCAGACTGCACGATTTTTCCCAAAGCACATTGGCCCGGGCATTGGCAATTCAAAGAAGTCCCCCCAGTGAACGGAGTGGGGGGGCAGTCCTGGGCATGGAAAAGCACCCAGCTGGTGGCTATAACACTTCACACAAAAATGGGACCAGAAAAGACAGTAGCAATCTACCCCTACATTTTGCAAAATTCTCCACCCCTGTTAGGAAGGGACGTCCTTTCCATGCTCGGATTTTGGATTACAAATTTATCCTGAGGGCCACTGCCGTACACCCTCCGCTGCCAATCAAACTGACTTGGAAATCATCAGACCCTGTATGGGTGGAGCAGTGGCCCCTGAAAGAGCCTCGAATGGCAGCCTTGCTGGAAGTGGTCGACCGCGAACTGCAAAAGGGTCACATAGAACCCTCCACCAGCCCATGGAACACCCCTGTATTCGTGATCCCCAAAAAGTCCGGACAAGGCTATCGTCTCGTCCACGACCTGAGAGAGGTGAACAAGACGATCCGACCCCTGGGTCCGGTCCAGACACTGCTACCCGCGAATTCAGCCATCCCCACAGGGCAGCCGTGCGCAGTACTGGACATCAAGGACTGTTTCTTTTCAATACCCCTGCACCCTGAGGACAGAGAACGATTCGCCTTTTCCGTGGCGTTTCGGAACGGCGAGCGGCCCAAACTTCGCTTCCAATGGAGAGTGCTCCCACAAGGTCTGGTCGACAGCCCGACCATATGCCAGATCACTGTGGACAAAGCACTGATGCCAGTCCGACACTCCAATCGCACCGCAACCATCATCCAGTACATGGACGACATCCTAGTTGCAGCACCTTCGACAAGCCAAGTTGATGACCTGGTGACCACAATCACAGAGACCCTTCAGGCCAACGGCTTCAAGATCGCGAGCGCAAAGATCAAGAGAGGACCCTGCGTGACCTTCCTGGGAGTAGGAATCACAAGCTCCTACGTGACACCCCCCAAGATGAAGATCAACCGAGAAGTCGAGATGCTCCACGACGTGCAACGCCTGGTGGGATCGCTGCAGTGTCTTCGCAATATCGTCCTGATTCCTCCCGAGGTCATGGACCCTCTGTACGACCTCCTGAAAGGGAAGAACCCCTGGGATCCCAAGGAGCTGATGCCGCCGGCAACGAGCTCCCTCGACTTCATCAAAAGCCAGATTCCACTGGCACGCTTGCCAGGTGGAACCCAGCCATGCCACTGGACCTGTACGTCCACTTGACACCGAAGGGGGGAGTGGGAGCACTGGCCCAAGGACTCGCTGAAAAGGCCCAACCGATCCAATGGGTGGTCCTCGGAAGACCCACTCGTGCATTTTCCCCGGGAATCGAATGCATCGCCAGCCTCATCATGAAAGGCAGGAGACTCGCCTTGAAACACCTAGGGACAGAGCCAACGAGCATCCACCTTCCATTTCGCAAGCAGCCGACCTCGGAGTCAGCCACAATATCGGAGTACCTGGCCCTTGCTCTCTCCGGCTTCGGGGGAGAAATCTCCTACAGTTCCAAGCCACCCTGGACGAAGCTGCTGACCGTAGTCGACATGGACATGCCACCGAAGGTCAAGGACAGACCGCAGCCAGGACCAACGGTCTTCACAGACTCTTCCTCCACAACTTCAACTGCAGCAGCAGTGTGGCAGGCAGGAGAGCAATGGCACTGCATCAAAGCGTGTGACCCCACACTGTCATTGCAACAGCTGGAGGCAGCAGCAGTGGTTTTGGCGTGCGGACTCTTCCAAGACGAACACCTCAACATCGTAACGGACTCTATATTCGTGGCAAGGCTCTGCCTAGCCATGGCAGGACCAGGAGTGTCGACATCAGCAGCAGCCCTAATGCTGGAAGAAGCGCTTTCCTCGCGACAGGGCACTGTGTCAGTCATCCACATCAACAGCCATGACCCAATCAAAGGTTACTTCCAGACTGGCAACGACAAAGCAGACGCCGCAGTGAAAGGCGTTTGGATGTTGCAAAGAGCTCGTCAACTGCACGAGTCGCTCCACATCGGAGTCAAAGCACTGGTGAAGAGATGCGGAATCCCGACGGCGGACGCGAAACACGTGGTAGCCACCTGCCCTCACTGCCAGAAGTCACCCCTTTGGAACTACGGAGTCAACCCGAGAGGTCTCAAGCCCTCAGAAATCTGGCAGTTGGACTTCACCTGGTGCAAACTGATGAAGCCCCGAGCATGGCTTGCAGTGACAGTGGACACTTATAGCGGAACGATCATAGCCACACAGCACCCCAAAACTAACTCTAAAAACACAATTCAGCACTGGCTGACAGCCATGGCTTGGCTTGGTATCCCCAAGCAGATCAAAACGTACAACGGTTCCAATTTCACCTCCAAACAAGTACAGGAATTCGCCGCGAAATGGGGCATCACATTAGTGCAAGGCATCCCATATAACAGTACCGGGCAGGCCATAGTTGAGAGAGCGAACCAAACCCTGAAAACCAAGCTAGAAGTGTTGGCAAAAGCAGAGGGCTTTGCCAATGCCATTCCCCCAGGAGATCAGGCACGCATGCAGGCAACCGCTTTGCTGGCACTGAATCAATTCCCTAGGGGAGATGAAACAAACAGTCCCGTCCAAAAACACTGGGCCCCTCGAGCGCTAGAAGAGGGCCCACAGGTGGTAATCAGAAACGAGTTAGGCGAGTGGGAACGGGGTTGGAGGCTGATGCTCACAGGGAGAGGGTATGCGGCTGTCAAAAAGGACGACAAAATCTGGTGGTGTCCACTTAAGTTGATTAAACCGGACCTTCATAGCGAGCAGAATGAGACTGACGAGAATTGCGAGTCTTTGTTTACAGGACCTGCTCGTGGGACGTGCTCATGACGCGTACATCCCGGTTCCAGACGAAAGCGACAGACCACCAAGCCGTCAGGCAGCACCCGAGAGACCCACATGGGTGAGACCCAAGCACCAAGGGTGTTTCTGTGTGATTTTGCTGTTGGGGCTTTGTGGAGAGTATTATTAATAGTTGGTTAGCTGAGAAAGGCCACGCTGAAATAATGCCGCTGGTTAAGCTGAAGGAGAAAAGCCAGCAGTCAGCAAGCTAAAAGGAAAGGTCAGCAGTGACCTTGCTGCAACATGAGGAAAGGGAGTAGAGATTAGTCCTGAATATATCCTGAGAATATGTGAAAAGTATCAAAAGTAGAACCATAGGAATGCAGAAGTAGGCGTAGGTGCTGATATGTAACTGACCAATACTGAGCTCAACTTTTGCAATATGTATGAAGCTCATTATTAACTGTATTTAACCCGCCGTACTGATCAATAAAATTGGGCCTGTGATGATCAAATTGATGTCTGGGTCTCCTTCCGTCGACAAATGGTGGAGAATGCGGGCATAACCGAATCTCTGCCCTTTTTCTCGGATTAAAAGAAAAAGGGATTACGCCACAGTCGAGGAAGTTGGGTTTGGGTCCTTGCAGCCGGGACGGTGCCGGAATTTGAAGCACCCTTAAGGTTCACAACGGTGACTTAAGCCAATACGTGTCCGCCGGAGCCTGGAGAGCTGCAACAGCGTGCGCTGATTAATAGGTATGGATAGGCAAGCGGCATATGATTTATTCGCCCCATATTTAGAGTGGCGAGAGATAAAAGGGATAGATTTAAAAAAGGAGTTACCAGGGTTATTAGCTTATGGCCATGCTTAAGGGTATCTTTTCTAATCCTCATACAGTTCATGATCTAGCAGAGTGGAAGAAGTTTGGGGAAATATTGTGGGATACAGTGCTAGACGATGATAAGTCAGCAAAGAAATTCGGGAAGTTTTGGTGGGTGGTGTATAACACGTTACTTCAGCAGGTCTCTGAGAGAAAGGCAGCAGAAAGGGCAACAGAAGCTCATAAGAGGAATATAGGGTATGGTCGTGAGGATGATCCCCTGGCACCTTCTGTAACTAAGATACTTATGCCTAAGGGTCCCCAGCAAAGTGGTGTGGAGGATTTTTCTATAGGCGCAGTGGAACCGTCTGCACCTTTCCTGTCAGAGGGGGAGGGCGAGTCAGATGGTGGGGGTAAGAGCAAACCAGCTTTGCCTCTGCCACCAGCTTCAGGCGGGTCGGATGGTGGGGGTGGGAGCAAGCCAGCTTCGCCTCCGCCGCCAGCCTTGCCTCCGCCGCTTCCCCTCAGCGAGCCGGCTCCGGTTATAGCTTCCGCGCGGGGGGGGCCCATTCCCCTGCCCAAGCCGGCTCCAGCGGGGGGGCTGATTGCCCCCCGCAGGCCGGCTCCGCTCAAGCCGGCTCCGGTTTCACTGTCAGCTCCAGCGGGGGAACCACTTCCCCCACGCGAGCCAGCCTCTGCTTCACTGCCTTCCCCGTGCGAAAACTCGGTGTCTGCACCGAAGCGCCAGCAGCATAGCACCCTTAAAGAGTCAGATCCCATCCCAGGGGCACACCGTGATCCATGGGGGGAGATGGCTAAACAAAGGAGGGAAGCTTGGGCTGCTTTGGCGAAAGAAGTAATGCAAATGGGGGATGGCGAGGCGATGGAAATAGCTTCTAGTCTTGCATGTCCGGTAACATACACACCACAGTATGATGCACAGGGGAACCTTACGCATAATATAGCAGAATATACTCCCTTAGATTGGAAGCTGTTAACTCAGCTACGTTCTACGGTTAGTCAGTTTGGAGTAAAAAGTGAACCTGTTAGGCAAATGCTAGATTATCTTTTTAATACTCAGGTTTTATGTCCTAATGATTTAAGAGGAATAGTTCGGTTGATATTCACTCAGCATCAGCCGTTATTGTTTAATGCACATGACCCATTACATGGAGTAACAGTAAAGGAGCTGATGGGCTTAGAGGCATTTTTACGTACAGAGGCACAGATGATATCGGGAGAAGATAAACTTAGAGAGTCTATGCGGTTAGTGCGTGCTGCAACAGACATGGTTAAAAAGCCAGGAGGGTTACCGGCTTATATGGGCATTAAACAAGGTAGAGAAGAATCATTTGGAAATTTTATCGATAGAACAGCTACTGCTATAGATTGGGCTGGTGTTGCAGGGCGCTATTGAAGTAGTGTGCTTTGCAAAATAGCAACCCAGCAACCCAAAGAGTGTTAGCTACTTTAGGGGCAAATTGGGCTATTGAGGAAGCATTAGAGTGAATGGCATTAATGCCAACAGCTTCACAGGCATTTATAGCAGAAGCCTTAAAGGAATTAGGATTAGGGTGGCAAAAGCAGAGTCCACTCAAAATCAGGTGCTAGCTGCTCTTGCTCCTCTCCGAAGCGGCTCACTGGCAGTCACGTAAGGAGGCTCGAGACCATTCATCAAGTGTTACCGATGCGGCAATGAGGGACAGACACAAGTTGCCGCCTGACATCGGAGACATCAGCTGCTGCCGTAACATCGTTGCTACCTCCTGTCTGCAACCCGCAACAACAGGGAGCCTCGGCTTGGACTTATCAGCAGCAGTAGACGTCACACTAATGACGAACCGGCCTGAGAGGATACCCACTGGAGTAAAGGGCCCTCTTATATTAAATGGACAAACATGTGGAGCATTATTGCTGGGATGTTCTTCTACAACTATGTTGGGATTATTTGTTTTGCCTGGTGTTATCGATGCGGACTTTACAGGGGAAATACAAATTATGGCTTACACCCTTTATCCTCCGATTAAAATTACAAAAGGACAACGCATTGCACAATTGGTACCACTGTCACAAATGACGTCAGGAATACAATCATTTACTGGACAAACACGGGATGAAAAAGGTTTTGGTTCTACTGGTGTTACACTTTTAACTGTGGATTTACAAAATAGACCAAAGCAAAAGGTTGAAATTACTTATGGGCATCAAAGCATAACCCTTTATGGATTATTGGATACAGGAGCAGATACCAGCATCATTTCTCCAGAAGCATGGCCACAACATTGGCCTCTATTTCCTTCATCAAACATGCTCACAGGAGTGGGAGGATTTACGTTGGCAAGCAGATCGCCGTCTTTGTCTGTGTGCATTGAGAATCAACAGATATCTGCTGTGTTTTCAATTGTTCAACTGCCTCCTACAGTTTCCTGCTTAATTGGAAGGGACATTTTAACACAATTGGGAGTGGTGTTAACTAATCAGCACCCTTTGGGGTAATTGCCATTGCTTGGACTTTCCCCATTCCACTCACCTGGAAAACGGATACACCGGTGATGGTTAAGCAATGGCCACTAAAAGGGGAGAGTCTTATGCATGCCCATGAATTGGTACAGGAACAATATACAAAAGGGACACCTACGTTTATCCACAAGCCCTTGCATATTCACTTGTTATTGCTGCAGAGAAAATTCAGACTACAAAGCCCTGGAAATATTTGGGATGGACTCTGACGGATCAAATAGTAATACCACAAAAATTGGAATTACAATTGGACATTAAAACTCTACATGATGCACAGAAGTTGCTGGGAGACTTACAGTGGCTGAAGCCTATTGTGGGAATACCAAATCATTTACTAGAAGCCCTACGGCCTTTGTTAAGAGGCGTGGACCCTACTACTCCTGTACACCTGACAAAGGAGCATCATCTTGCCTTGCAGCAAATTAGTAACTGTGTACAGCAAGGGTATGTGTCTCGTCGACAACTCGACCACCCCATTGACCTTACTATCTGCAATAGCCCTTGCCACTTGCTTGGTGCTCTCTCTCAGTTGCAAAAGAAAACGGGGGAGATACGGGTGTTGGAATGGTTATCACCACCACTACAGCATAAGAAAACAATATCTTCAAAAATTGAACAATTGGCTGCATTAATCAAAAAGGGGCGTCTCAGAATTCTTGAAGTGGATGGTAGAGGACCTGCTACTATTAGATTGCCTATGGAAAAGGAAACCTTGGACTGGTACTTGATTAATTCAAAGAATTTACAAGAAGCATTATTGATGTCACCTGCTAAAGTAGAGACTAGTAAGTTAGTGCCTAGAGTTTTGCAATGGATGACAGAATGGAACTGGATCACTCGACCTTTGAGAGAAGAAAACCCCATAGAAGGAGCTATTACAGTTTCTACAGATGCAGGAAAGAAATCAAGGCGTGCTGCTGTTACCTGGCAAGAAAAAGGACAATGGAAGCATCAACTCCTCACAGCAGACCCTGCAGATAGCTTACAAACTTTGGAATTGCTAGCAGTAGTATGGGCGGTGTCCAACTTACAGGAGCCTTTAAATGTGGTCACAGACTCTATGTATGTTGCAGGAGTAGCCAAACGAATAGAGGAAGCAGCAATTAAGGAAGTGAATAATAAACGATTGTATGAGTTACTGATACAGTTAAGGAAGGCTTTACAAGAAAGAAATGCAGCATATTCTGTGATTCATATTAGGAGTCATAAGTGGTCTGAAGGTTTAGGAGAAGGGAATGAACGTGCAGATAAATTGGTTACCCTACCCATTGATAATTCTTGTCCTATTGACAAGCACACATTGGCCAGAGAAGCACATAGTAGATATCATCAAAATGCAAGAGGTTTAGCAAAACACTTTGAGCTGAGTTTGTCAGAAGCCAAGGCCATTGTCAGAGCATGTCCAACATGTAGTTATCATAATGATGGGATAGGTCTAGGCATCGGGGTTAATCCTTGAGGTTTAGAAATAAATGAGAAATGGCAAATGGATGTTACACACATAGCCAGATTTGGTAAAGTCAAGCATGTGCACGTCACCATAGATACATACAGTCATTACATATGGGCTACGGCTCAAGCAGGAGAGAAAGCTATACATGTTATCAGACACCTGTTAAGTTGTTTCGCTGTTATGGGAGCTCCAAAGAGTATTAAAACCGATAATGGTCCAGCTTATGTAAGTGCTAGGGTTCGGAAATTTTTGAATCAGTGGTCTGTTAAGCACGTGACAGGTATTCCACACTCTCCTACTGGACAGGCAATAGTGGAAAGAGCAAACGGTACCCTTAAGCAGTATATTGAAAAACATCAAGATTTGGCAGATCCACAGGCATGTTTGGCTAAGGTTTTGTATGTGATTAACCATTTATGCATTTTTGGGGAAGATGATACCCCCCCTGCAATGAAACATCATCCGAGGTCAGGTCAGGAAAATACTAAGGAAACAGAGGTTTGGGTTAAGTATAAGAACCCAAGTACAGGATTATGGGAAAAACCTGCAAAAGTATTATATTGGGGTCGGGGGTATCTTTGTGTTTCCTCACCTACAGGGCCTTTGTGGGTGCCTGCTAAGTGGACTAAACCTGTTTTTGATGCAGCCTCTGGTGGATCACCTCACGGAGGAGGACAGGGAGCGACTGGGGAAGAAACTGCTTCTAGTCCTACAACCACTACTGTTACAATTGAAGGGGTACTCAGAAGCGGTGGACAGAGCACTGACACGTCACTATCGGACGGCCCAGGAGCTGATTGGTTTTATTGACTCATTATCAACTTTTTGCTTAACAAATCCAGCGAAACTACATTGCCTTGACTGTCACAATCCACATTGTGCTGCCTGGATAGCTCTACGTTGTGGGGGTTGTGAAAGAACTTTTTGGATAGAACAATCATTATTGTGGGATTTGTGGTGTCATACTTGTGAACACGAGCACACGTGGGGTAAAAGTTGGCAAGATGAATTAAGGAGACGAACAGGGCAAAATGCATATATAGCTTTAAATCTTTATGAGTCTCCTGAACAGAAAATTCTTGCTTATTATCGATGGGAAGTACAATGTATTGTGAATAGAATTAAGGTTCAAAGTAAATCACGTATAGTTTCTATAAGGTGTAGGAAATTAGTGCCTTTAACACAGCATTCAATTGTAGGACCCTTCAAAGGGGATCCTGATAGGGCATTAGATTGCTGCACTGACAAGCTGCAAAAATTGAGTTTGCAAGTGGCAGGACCAGTGAAATCAGGAGCAGCAAGATTAAAGACAGATAAGAAAAAGAAGGCAAAAAGGGAACGGTCTCATTTGAATAAGGGTATCAGTGATTGCTAATTAATTTTCTATGATTAGAACACTTTTACAGTTGTGGGACCCTCAGGAGGATATAGTTGTTGAGGAGGATAACGAACAAGAACTACAATTACGAAATAAGATATACCTTGTATTAAAGAAAGAGCTTGAACTATTAGCCTCATATAGTAAAAAAGCTGAAGAGGCTTTGCGATCACCACCATTGAATTGGTTGCTTTGGGTTGAAGAACCAGACTTTTATACTGGTCCTTACTTATATTCACTTCCTTGTTATGTTTGCAAAAGGGATAATGATAAATGCTATGCATGGGTAGCTTTGCATTGTGCAGATTGTAATCAGGTTTATTGGTATTCACAGAGGTCAGTAGATTATTTATGGTGTAACCCTTGTTCTGGAAGGTGGATTCGAAATTATTTCTGGGTTAGAGCTCTTGAACAAAGTACTGGCCTGCCAGGACGGACAGGATTACAGCTCTTTGAGAGTGCAGAACAAGTGATTATAGCATATCTTAGGTGGAAGTTGCAGGAAAACCTCAGAATATTGAAATTACTAAAGCCTCACGCATCATAGCAGCTCGCTGTAAAGCTGATTTGCCTTCAAACTTATCTCATGCCATACTTGTGAGCAAGGATGCTGATTTAGAATTAGATCAGTATATTCAAAAATTGACTCAGCCTTACAATAGACAATCTAACAAACCAGGGAAAAGACAGCGAAGAAAGGAAAAACAAAGCAAGCAGAAGGAAGGAAAAGAGAAGCAAAGTAAGCAGAAAGAAAAATGAGGTTTGTTCTTGTTATACTGCTCAATGCTGTGGCAAGTGAAGCAGTAGGAATAACACACTTTAGTCAACCAAGGGAAAATTTATGGGTGACACTTGCTAATCAAACTAACCAATCATCACTTTGTCTTAGTCTTGGAGGAGTCACTAACCCATTTCGAACATGCCTGGTGGGACTTCCGGTGTGGTCTCCTGGAGAATTTTGCAGTTTGATAAACAACCAAACCTTATGTATGTCTGTCTAACATGTCAAACATCACATTGCCAGTGCAACAAGGGTATACTGCAGGTCAGAGTGATGGCTATTGTCAATGCTTACTAATCCAATCACTTAACACCTCTTTGCATTCTCCTCCTGAGGAATTAGATCTTTTTGGAAGTACAAATGCCAGCGTATCTAACACTACAGCTGGTGGATGGTTTAGCTTCAGACTTTCGGGTGCTCAGAATTTAAACCAACCTAAAGAAACATAGGCCACCTTAGATTCATCCCTGAATGTGAGTGAATTCTCTCCACAGCATTACAGTCAATGTAACAGCACAAATATCACAGCACCAATGAAATTACCCACAGGAATATTTTTGATTTGTGGAGACAGGGCGTGGAACGGTATACCAGCTAAACCACAGGGTGGACCCTGTTTTTTGGGAAAATTGTCACTGTTTCACCCTAATGTGTCCTTGCTAATGCAGTTGAGTCAAAATTCAAACAGGAAAAAACGTAGCATACATGACTTGACTGCAGCAAGATAGGAGATCCACGGTTTTGGGGCACATTCAAACAGGTGGTGATTTCAAATATCTTGCCAGGAGGATCTGCCAATAAAGCTATGAATTTAGCAAAACAATTAGGATGCTGGGCAAGGGATGAGCTGAACAAGACATCACAAATTCTAGACATGTTAACTGCAGATGTGCAAAGTGTTAACCATGCTGTTTTGCAGAATAGAGCTGCTGTAGACTTTTTGCTCTTAGCACAAGGGCATAGATGTGAAGAGTTTGAGGGAATGTGTTGCATGAATCTGTCTGATCATTCGGTGTCCATTCACACTAAGATAAAAGAATTGCAACAGGGACTTCACAAACTTAAGGAAGAAGACGGTTTAGGAATTGACGAATGGCTTAAAGGCTTAGGACTTGGACCGTGGCTGAGGAACCTTGTGATCTATGCTATAGGCCTGCTGGGTGTAATCTTACTGTTTTTGCTTATTTTGCCTTGTATCTTTAACTGTATTCAAAACATGGTCAGCCGTACAATAGCAAAAACATGGCAAACTAATCTCCTTGCACAAGAAGAAAATGGGGGAAATGTGGAGAATATTATTAATAATTGGTTAGTTGAGAAAGGCCACGCTGAAATAATGCCGCTGGTTAAGCTGAAGGAGAAAAGCCAGCAGTCAGCAAGCTAAAAGGAAAGGTCAGCAGTGACCTTGCTGCAACATGAGGAAAGGGAGTAGAGATTAGTCCTGAATATATCCTGAGAATATGTGAAAAGTATCAAAAGTAGAACCATAGGAATGCAGAAGTAGGCGTAGGTGCTGATATGTAACTGACCAATACTGAGCTCAACTTTTGCAATATGTATGAAGCTCATTATTAACTGTATTTAACCCGCCGTACTGATCAATAAAATTGGGCCTGTGATGATCAAATTGATGTCTGGGTCTCCTTCCGTTGACAGGGCTTGTCACCAGAGGGCAAGCCAGCCCAGACCACTACCCCCATTGGCCGTTCAGGTGGGTCATGCGACACCTTAGTAGTGGCAAAGCACTCAGAGAAATCACCACTCCAAACACCCCATCCTTCGTGCTCCGCATCACCGACCTGTTTCCGGGACAGCCAAGGGTAAACCCCTATTCCCTACACGTCAAACACTCGTACCTATCCTACTGGTGCCCAGCTTCAAACCCTGGGAAAAGCTACTGCAATTACCCAGGATGGGGATATTGTGGGCACTGGGGCTGCGAAACCATAGTTACAGATGCCAGACCATCGGGGCCTGGGTGGGATCCACAAGAGCCAGACAAATTCTTACAGTTCACCTGGGCACCCATCGGCTGCAAAATACCCTTCTTCTTTCACGGAAACTTCCATGGAAACCAACATAAAATCCCTAGCTTTCGGGCATGCACTGATTACAACATGACGGTCTTGCAGCCAGATCACCCTAGCTGGGCCACAGGCAGAACGTGGACAGTGGTCCTTCAAGGGTCAAAAGAGAGGGTGAACGTGCAAATTATCAGGCTCCAGCCGTCAGCACCCCGAGCAGTCGGACCCAACAAAGTGATTAAAAGTGTGCCGAAAGGGAGAAACATAACCTACCCCAAAACCTTACCCACAGGGGTCAGCAATGTCCCGACCAGTCAAGTGGAAACCTTTCAGATGAGTCGCTTAACCGAGTCAGACGCAGACCCAATCCTTTGTATGTTAGAAGCTACCTTTGTATCCCTGAACGAATCCAACCCTAACCTAACCGAATCCTGCTGGCTTTGCTACGACGTCAAACCCCCCTTTTACGAAGGAGTCGCTTTAAACACTCCCTTCAGTTATTCCTCAGCCGACGCCCCTCACCAGTGCAGATGGGACACCCCTTGCAAAGGAATCACCCTGAGTCAAGTCACAGGCCGAGGCAGATGCTTTGGCAATGCAACCCTAGCTAAGCGGAAAGGCAATGTCTGCACCAAAATAGTCAAGCCCAACAGGAAAAACAATAAGTGGGCAGTCCCATCTGCATCTGGGATGTGGGTTTGCCAGCGATCCGGAGTGAGCCACTGTGTGTTCCTTCCCAAATTCAATGACTCTAACGACTTCTGTGTTCAAGTTCTGATTGTTCCTAGGGTCCTGTACCACTCAGACGAAGAGATGTACCATCTTCTTGAGGGGCCCAGCCGGATCCACAAAAGAGAAATAATGACAGGTATAACTATTGCAATGCTGCTCAGCCTGGGAGCAGCCGGAACGGCCACGGGTGTCTCAGCCCTAGCGACCCAGCACCAAGGACTGTCACAGCTGCAGGCAACGATTGACGAGGACCTGCAGAGGATTGAGAAATCCATCTCCTATCTAGAGAAGTCGGTCTCCTCACCCTCAGAAAAGGTCTTGCAGAACAGGCGAGGCCTGGACCTCCTGTTCATGCAGCAAGGGGGCCTGTGTGCCGCCTTGAAAGAGGAGTGCTGTTTCTATGCAGACCACACGGGAGTCGTGAGAGACTCCATGGCAGAACTCCGGAACCAACTGGCTCAGAGACAGAAAGACAGAGAAGCCCAACAGGGCTGGTACGAGTCCTGGTTCCATCAATCACCATGGCTAACCACTCTGATTTCTGCCCTGATAGGTCCATTGGCGATGCTGTTCCTAACAGTCACCTTCGGACCATGCCTGCTGAACAAGCTGGTCTTGTTCGTTCAGAGCCGCCTGGAACGGGCCAACATCCTGTTCATAGGGCGACGACAATTGCTGTGAATTCAACCAGGGAATTCAACCAAGGAACACTGCCAGTCACAAGATTTTCCAAACTTGTCTGGCAAAAGCTTACTCAGGTCTCCCAAAACCCCTTTCCCTTGTTAAGTTACAACCTCATACCTCATTTCAGCACCTATGTACATGACTACCTCGTTCATTTGTGAAAAGCGGGGGGGAGATGTGGTAGCTAGGGAAGAGGCGCTGCGGAAGATTGCTGCGATGTCACGGAAAGCCAGGACCCTCTGTTCCCCATAGATAAGACCCTCAGTTACTCATAGATAAGAAATTAACATAGGAATGTGGCCCCACTAACAGTAGGAATGTTGCCCCACTGAAGCCCGTAACTTTCCACTCCTTACCCAGTACTTTTCCATTCCCTACTAACCATAGGTAAGAAGGACAAACCCCTTTTTGACGTAGACACCCCCAAGACTATAAGACTCCAGAAGAAGAAGTAATAAACGCCTTTTGACCGTCCACCACATTGGTGTCAGCGTGTGTCATTGGCCCGAACGGCCCTGGAGAGTGGCCTGTCGACCTGTACCTCAGAACCAGGTCGCCTGCCTTGACATAGAAGGCAACACCTGCCAGGCCTGCAGGGCCTCCTCCCCGACCCGCCCCGCAGCCGCCTCCCCGGGTGGTCCTGCCCGTGGCTTCACCGGCTTCCCCGCCTGCGCCTGAGAGCTCAGAGACACCGCTCCCTGCGGCTGCGTTGCTGTTGGTAGGAGACGCCCTCGGCGACAACAGCGACTCGGCACCGCCCCCCCGGCTGTCCTGCTGCGTCCACCAGCCCCCTCTCCGGCCCCTCCGCCTCAAACCGAGCCAGTGCCTGTTGAGGATGATGCTGAAGACGGTGCCGAACCCACGGGACCCTCGGAGCAGCCCGCAGCGACTCCTGCACCCAGCGTGGCTTCCCCCCCGAGTTTTTCGGGCTGTCCCGGGGCTGCCCCTGCGGGGGAAGCTGGGACAGGGGAAGAGGGCGCTGGCCTCCCTTTCCATGGAGGAGGCATGGCTCGACAGCTGGCTGTGGGTGCAGCCCGTCTGCCTGCGTTCAAAATCAGCATTCTTGGCGGGTTGGGGGGTGTTTGGTCAGTTGCTTTCCCTTGGGGGGTGCGAATCTCTCTGCTGCCCCTCTCGTACCCCAGCGGCGAGGGGCAGGTGGGTGCCGGGAGTTCTGCCTTTGGTCCCCAGCCTAGAGGGGGTGGTGCCGTGAGGCAGATGGGAGACACACCTGTTGCATTTGCATTGCAGAGGGCACAGTGGGAAGCGATCATGGCTTGTTTGCTGTGGAGAAAAAACATTCCTAGACACGAGATGAGGGTTCTTGGGGCTTCTTCTATTTCTCTGCTGCTGGCATGCCTTGGTGATTTTGGGGAAAAGAAGCGTTTGGTCACCATTCCATTGGCAGTGTGGGGCCAGGATGTGGGAAGGCAGAGCCCGCCTGCCATGTTGGGCCTGGGCTGTTAGGCTCGGGTCCCTGGGCTAGGGCCACCTCCCGGCCTCCTGATGGGTTTGGTTTTGCTTCTCCCTATCGGTCTTGGCCCGCCTTTCTGTGGGCCAGATCTGGGGTTCCTGATCCCTCCACATGGGCCAGGGCCCCCCAGGGACTTTCTTTGGCTGCTCTGCTGCTGCTGCTCTTTTTGATCACCAAAAAAAAAAAAAAAGAAAAAAAAAAAAAAAAGAGTTGAAATAGCTGGCAGCAGCTCTGAAGCATTGAAGGGCCAAAAATTAGCTTCAGCCCAAAGTTATTCAATAAAGGGCTGTGGCAGGACATTCCAGAAGTTGTCTCAAATTGTTTGAAATTGTTTGATGACTGTCAATGGTTTTGATAACTATTGATGGACTTTTCTGTAGCAAGCCTGTTTCAGGACCAAAAAGGACTTTCAGAGATGGCAAAGAGGAACATCTTCAGTCCATGGACTTTTTCCTGAAACTCAGCTGTTTGGGCTTGAACTTTCTTTGCATTGTTTTTGCATTTTCTTATATTGTAAAATTGTTTTGGTGATTTGATAGAATTGTATGTTCTACAGGTGAAGAGATTCCCTGTTCATTCCACACCAGCACTTGAGTGAAGTTTTGATTGGCAACAGATAACCACAATAATTTTCTCTGCACAGCAGAGAAAATTACAAACACTTTTTCTTTTTAATTAAACTAAATTAAAAAGCTGACATGTCACAGACATCTTTTCATTAAAATCCTTTCGTTAGGATTTTTCCTGCTGAAGCTCAGAAGTTTCAGCAACAAATGTAAACAATGGTTATCTGCTGCTGTGGAATGCAACAGGTGGATCCATGATTGGTCTCTGGTGCATGTTTGGATTTACTGACCACTCACGGCAGAGCTGTTCTCGCTTTCTGCCGGGACACAGCTCCTTTGTTATTCATTCCTTTTCTATTCTTAGCTTAGCTAGCCTTCTGAGAACTCTCTTTCTATTCTTTTTAGTATAGTCATAATGCAATATATATAATAGAATAATAAATCAAGCCTTCTGAACATGAGGTCAACATTCTTGCCTCTCTCTTCATCCTGCAACCCTTGTGACCACTGTCACACACCATTTCTCCCATACAAGCACTGAGCAAAGAAGCTGGGTTCCCAATGTTAGTTACCGCAATTTCTACATCATCCTGTTCCCCCATTGTGGATTGGTATTTCAGGAATCTCTGTGGGGAGAGCCAATGTCCCTCCTTTACTTCCAGCACTGCAGACACTGTGTGGAACACCAGCACAGTCATCTTCTGGCCTAGAGTGAACTTGTGTGCTTCCTGGATGTTCACTGCCACTGCCAAAACAGTTCTGGGGCATCCTGACCACCCCTTAGCTGCTGCATCCAGCTGCTTAGAGAGGTAGGGTGTCGCAATACTACACAAAATGAACGACACTCACACCCTGAGATGTCCAAGGCAAAAAAGGCACATTTTTTTCTGGACCTCGATATTTATAAAATTCCAAAAGCATCCATGGATTGGAAGATGAAATTGCCACCTCTCCAACCACACTGGTCAAACCAACAGTCCATCAATTTTCTCCTCCTCCAGAAAGGACTGCAAAACAATCATTATTTACATGGAAAGTGTGTAAAAAACTCCATTACAAAAATGTAAACATCAGAAGGCTTAGAATAACCTTCAAAGAACAGGGTGACATCTCACCCTTTTTCCTTTAGAAAAAAAAAAAAAAAAAGAAAGAAAAACAAACAATGTTAAAAGGAAAAATGAACAACATTCAGTGCACACTCATGGAGGAATCATCAGAGTGATCACTCACACCATCTGTATCTGAGTCATCACTCAACGATTCATCCACTTGATGACTTTCAGTTTGGTCACGGTTTCCATTTTGCCCGTGTGCTGGATTCTGTCTCTGCAGTCGCAGGTCAGGACGAACACACTTCAAAGGTACCCAGCGTACCCCAGTATCTGTGGATACACAAGCATACCCACGCCCCGAAGTGATAAGGTCATAGAGACCTTCCCACTGTTTGGTGACTAAATTCCACATCTGAACCTTCGCTTGAGGCTGACGTGTCTCATCCAGAGCCTGCAACGAAAGGTGATGATTCAAAATGACAGGATTTTTTGAGTTCTGTGGCACAGTAAGATGATTGATGGTGTACAAAGCTTTTGCCAACTGACTGTGTGGGGTTTTACCCTACATTCCCCATTTTTGTTTCTGAAGAACCCGCTTCAGAGTACCACAAGCATCTTCTACAATAGCCTGACCAGTTGGAGCATGAGGGATACCAAACCTGTGTGACACACCCCACAACTGAAGGAACTGCCACATCTTCTGTGATGCATAAGCAGGACCATTGTCTCCTTTCCATAAATCATACAGAGGAGACAGTTGTGTTTTGGTCAGTCCCAAGTACAGACGTAACCAAGTGATGACACCTACCAGTTTCTGGGCATCATTCAGTGTCTTCACCAAATGTACAAATTGCACCTCCTGGTGTCGGATTGTCTATTCCAGAATTTTGACCCCCAAATACTTCCAAGGAGGTTGTTGTTGAACCTTTTCTGGAGCCACCTGCAGCCCATGAGAATACAAAGCATTGAGCAACTGAGGCTTAATCCTCAGAAGCTCGTCCTGGATGCAGCCACTAAAATGTCGTCCATATAATGATACAGACGTGCATCAGAAAACTGCTTGTGAACTCCAGACAAGACACAGGCCACATACCATTGGCATATGGCCGGAGAATTTCGCATTCCTTGGTGCAAAGCTTTCCATTGATATCGCTGTGTGGGCTCAGCATTGTTAATTGCTGGCACTGAGAAGGCAAATTTTGGTCTGTCATCAGGATGCAAAGGAATTGCAAAAAACAATCCTTCAGATCCACGATGAGGACTGGCCAGTTTGCGGGAAGCATGGTGGGCGATGGCATGCCCGTCTGCAATGTTCCCATGCTTTCCATCATGGCGTTGACCTTTTGGAGGCCTTGTAATAACTTCCATTTCCCGTATTTTTTCTTGATGCAGAAGACAGGAGTGTTCCAGGGACTGGTAGAAGTCTCCAGATGACCCTGGTCCAACTGCTCCTGTACCAGATTTCGAAGGTGTCCTAGGGTGACATTATGATGCTTGTGTCCCCATTCATGTGTTCTGTTAATGCTGGATATCACGTTCTGTGCCTTTAAGACTGGCTCTGAAGAGTGAAAGTTTTGTTTGGGTATTCTTATCAGCCTGGCAGGACACAGAGAGACTGCGGGTCTTGATTTTGCTGCTTTTGCTTTTTGCTTCGCTCTCTCTCTCTCTGCTCTCGCTTCTGCTTGCTTTTGCTCCTGCTCATTAACTTGTTTAGCTAAACAGTCCAAATTCCTTCCTGGACTGTTTGTCCTCTCCTCTTTTTCAACCTTCTCGAACCTGCTCCAGACTGGGACCTGGGAACACCGAGAGTTTGCACCTTGTGGTTGCAGCAGCTGCCCCAGCGCCGGAGGGACTGAGAACAGAGCGACCACCCCCGAGAGAGACTTTCTGAATTTGTCACATTTTTCAGAGCGGTGTCATCCGGTATTGTTCATTCTGTGTGCTGGGGGTGCTGTGCCTGTTAAATAAACAGGTTCTTTCCACTTCTCTCTGAGGAATCCTTCCCAAACCAGTTGGGGGGAGGGGCCATGTGGATTTGCTTTCTGGAGGGGCCCCCTTTGGAGATTCTCTACCAAATTTGCCCTAAACCAGGACAAAATTTGGCACCCAACACATGGGGCTCGAGAGAGAGTGGAAAAACCCTGTTTTGAGTGCATTTTGGTTGCCATTACTCTGTGTTTTTATAAAGCATTCAATAGCCATGCTTTTTGAATTCATAATGTCTGTTGGGGTGAAGGTTTGCATGCATTTCTGGTCCCTAGGGTTTTTTGAGATTTTAATACCTCTGTGGTCCATAGGTTTATTTTCTGATCCAGAAATAGCTCTAGTATTGTCCCTAATATGTAGTTTTTATAGCAGAGGGGCAGTGACCAGAATAGCTATCCTGCTGGGCTTGGTGGTAATGATGTGTAAAAAGTTTATAAACATGCTGGGGTCTGCTCCAGGTATGAATGGTTCGTGGCTATGGTTATGCATCCAGTTTGTTAGAGGAGGAGCAGCAGGGGATCAGGCTTTTCAGCCTTTGCTTTCCTTCTTCTCCTATGAATATGTTGCATCAATATTGAAGGATGTTGAGTTTCCCCTGAACATTAAAGAGACCATCTTTCTGGTATTGAGTCTGGTAACCTTCGTCTATACAGCCTGCTGCTTCTCTAGGATGAGGGCTGAGATTTCTAGACGGGCTGATGAGACTCCTGACTCAGGAGTTGACCCCGGTGTGGAAAATCCTAAGTGGTGTGGGAAATGGGAGGATATGGGCCAAATCCTGAAGGAATTCTCTGACCCTATAGTCTGGGATTTTCCCCATGAGCAAATTCAGAACCCAGCTGAGGTGGGAAAATATCTGAAAGAGAAGTACCAGGATGAACCTAAGGAGAGGAAGGTCATTGTAGTGAGCTGGGCCCTGGGTTGTGCTCATCGCTCACTGCTAGATCCTGTCGGGCAGCAGACAGAGGCAGGGGGGCAGGGAGATAAATCAGCAGCTATCCCGGTGACTCAGGCTGCAGCCAACAGCCCAGTCTCAAAGCCAGCAGCCAAACCAGATAGTGAGCCTAAGCCAGCAGCTAAACCAGAAAATAAGCCTCAACCAATGGCTGTTGCTGCCAGCACTAGAAGTGGGAAATGCATGGACAAGACCAATTGACCGTGGATGATGATGATGATGATGATGATGATGATGAAGAAGAAGGAACCTCAATGCCTCCTGACATAAAATCAGGAGTCAAAGCAGCAGGTGCAAGATCAGATGCAAATATTGAGTCCTTTTCCCTGAAGGACCTTCATGGCATATGGAAGGATTACATGTGGGGACGGGGTCTGTTTCTATTGCTGGTGTGACAGGGGGATCACAGGATTTTACTTTGGTGGAAGCTGAGGTGAGCCTGACTGGAAATGATTGGAAGAAACACCCTATTGTGACTGGCCCAGAAGCCCCATGCATTTTAGGTATAGACTTCCTCCGAAGTGGCTATTTCAAAGACCCAAAGGGACTCAGATGGGCATTTGGAATAGTTGCTGTAGAGACAGAGGGTGTTAAGCAGTTGAACAGCTTGCCTGGACTGTCAGAAAACCCATCTGCAGTAGGACTTCTGAAGGGAGAAGAGCAACAGGTGCCAATTGCCACTTCCATAGTGCATCAACAACAGTATAGAACCACTCGAGATGCTGTGATCCCCATCCAAAAGGTGATCCCCATCCAAAACATGATCCAAGAGCTGGAGAGCCAAGGGGTGGTCAGCAAGACCCATTCACCCTTCAACAGCCCCATCTGGCAAGAATGGAGATTGACTGTGGACTACCGTGCACTGAATGAAGTGACTCCACCACTGAGCGCTGCCGTGCCAGACATATTAGAGCTCCAGTACGAGCTGGAGTCCAAGGCACCGAAGTGCTTTGCCACTATAGACATTGTCAATGCATTTTTCTCCATTCCTCTGGCAGCAGAATGTAGGCCTCTGTTTGCTTTCACCTGGAGGGGTGTGCAGTACACCTGGAACCGACAGTCCCAGGGGTGGAAGCACAGCCCCACCATCTGCCATGGACTGATCCAGGCTGCACTAGAAAGGGGAGAGGCTCCAGAACATCTGCAGTATATTGATGACATCATTGTGTGAGAGGAACACAGCTGCGGAAGTGTTTGAGAAAGGGAAGGAAATCATCCAAATCCTCCTGGGAGCTGGTTTTGCCATTAAAAAGTCAAGGTAAAGGGACCAGCTCGTGAGATTCAGTTCCTGGCAGTGAAGTGGCAAGATGGACTGTAGTAAACCCCATACATTTAGCAAAAGCACCATGGAGAATCTAACAAAAGGAATGCTGACACAGCAGCAAGGAAGCTTCCTGACTCCATGGACATCTGCCCTATAAACTATCTCTATAACCATGTAAGGCAATGCCATGGTAGCCTTTACCTATCGGTCATTTTATGGTCCCCCTAATCCCTTGCCATTGGTCAAGTTTGGATACTTGCCAAGCCTATAAAAGTAGCATGCTGTACCCTACTAGCTCAGAAGAAGAAGAGCTGAGACCTTCGTGGACCCCCAGATAAAGCCTTCTCTGTGGAACAGCTTCTGCCTTCTCCTTCTCCTCTCTCCGTCTGCTGCTGCCTCAAGCCCAGGGCTCCACGACCTAGCAAGCAAAGACCTGAGGTCCTAAGAGCTGCTAATCACTATAGAGCTGAATATCACCAGGCTTGCTAGAAAGGTAGCCCCGCAGCATTGGCCTGAGCTGGCTTCAGGACCCGGTCCCTCCTCAGGGACTGAAATCCTGAGCACCAAGACTCTGCTTCATGATAAGGCTGATCGGAGGCCTTATTAATGGACGGCATCAGATTCCTACAGACGTAATCAACAAGATCACAGCAATGTCTCCACCCACAAATAAGAAAGAAACACAAGCTTCCCTAGGTGCCATAGGCTTTTGGAGAATGCACATTCCTGAGTACAGTCAGATCGTGAGCCCTCTCTACCTGGTCACCTGCAAGAAGAACGAGTTCCACTGGGGCCCTGAGCAGCAACAAGCCTTTGCCCAGATCAAGCAGGAGATTGTTCATGCAGTTTCCCTTGACCCAGTCAGGACAGGACCAGAGGTGAAGAACGTGCTCTACTCTGCAGCCGGGAACCATGGCTTGTCCTGGAGCCTTTGGCAGAAGGTGCCTGGGGAGACTCGAGGCCGACCACTGGGATTTTGGAGTCAAAGCTACAGAGGGTGAGAAGCCAACTATACTCCCACAGAGAAGGAAATCTTGGCTGCCTGTGAAGGAGTCCAAGCTGCCTCAGAGGTGATTGGCACGGAAGCACAACTCCTCCTGGCACCCCGACTACCAGTGCTGGGGTGGATGTTCCAAGGAAAGGTTCCCACCCCCACCACACCACTGATGCTACATGGAGTAAACGGATTGCTTTTATCCCACAGTGCGCCCGTATTGGAAACCTGAATCACCCTGGGATTTTGGAGATAATTACAAACTGGTTGCAAGGTGAGAACTTTGGTCTGACTGATGAAGAGCAACAAGAACCAGTGACATGGGCTGAAGAGGCTCCTCCCTATAACCAACTGCCCCCAGAGGAAACGCGCTACGCTCTTTTCAGTGACGGTTCCTGTCACATTGTAGGGATGGACCAGAAGTGGCAAGCAGCCGTATGGAGGCCCACATGACAGATGGCAGAGGCCACTGAAGGAGAAGGTGGATCAAGTCAACTTACAGAACTCAAAGCTGTTCAGCTGGCTCTGGACAATGCTAAGGGAGAGAAATGGCCAAAGCTCTACCTCTACACTGATTCATGGATGGTAGCCATTGCTCTGTGGGGATGGCTGGAGAGGTGGAAAAAGCCCAACTGGCAGCGTAGGTGTCATGGTTTGATGCTGGCACAATGCCAGTGTCCCCATGAAAATATATGCTCCCTGGTGTCTGCTGTGAGATGTGACCAGGAATAAGCAAAGCAGGCCCCCATTTAGAAATAAAGAAAAGAAACCTTTATTAACTAAACTACAACTCTAAGTAACAAGAAACACACAGGGAAAATGAAAACTTTCCAAAAACATTTCCTCCCCCTCCCACCAAATTTCCAATACATCTATCCCCCAAATCACCAACTCTCGGTCCATCACCACCTTTCAGACAGTCAATTCTCACTTCATGAAGGGGTGAGGAGTCCTTCATGTGCCATAGGCTTCCCCAGGAATGTTTGAGAATTTTGCTCAGACATGGCTTGAAGGAAAATAAAAGGCCATGAAAATATACAGCTGATGGAAAAGTAAAAGGCAACTGTAAGCAGCAAATTCTCAAGCCTGATCCTGTAAACAACAAAATTCTCAGGCACATTTCTGTAAACAGCAAGAGTTCTCAGGCTTGTCTTCAATAACAAGTAAATATTTGTCCTTGGATGGTTATGGGAAAGCAGAATGACAAACATGGAGGCCTTGAGAACCGTTCATAACAGGATGAGAAAAACAAGTCTTGGTCTCAATAACAAACCACAGGTATTGAAAACAAAAGGAGGGGTTGGTGTGTAATCTGTAACCAATGATGAGCTCAGGTTTTGCAATATGTATGAACTTAATTAACACGGTTATAAAATGTGCATGTTGGATCAATAAATCGGAGTTCGATGATGATCAAACGATGGGTCGTCTCCTTTCGCTTTCTACAAATGGTGATACCCTGACGTGATACGGCAACACACCACGGAGGAGCGAAGAAACGGGTCAGGTCCGAGCAGCCGGGACGGCAGTAAACGCAACAAAAGGAAAAGGGATAAAAAAGAAGCTGAGACGCGTCGTGGCTTGGGTGTCATACAGGCGAGCCCGACTGATATGTGCTGCACGGACCTTGCAGAGGCTGCAATCAGCGCTGACTATTTTAGGTATGGAAAGGAAAGCAGCATATGAACTATTTACTGCCTTTTTACAAAAAAGGCAGGTTAAGGGGATAGATTTGCAAAAGGATTTACCAGGGCTTTTGGCTGACGGCTATGCTAGGGGAGTTTTTATTAACCCCCATATGGTTTACGAGTTAACGGAATGGCATAAATTCGGTGATTTATTATGGGAGGCTACTTTGGATGGTGATAAAACTGCCAATAAGTTAGGTAAATTATGGTGGGTTGTTCGCAATGAATTACTGCAGTTTCAGGCCGAAAAAGAGGCTGCCCAGCAGGCTAATGCCACTCATGGGTGTAATAAAGGATATGTTCCGGACAGGGGATTACCATTAGCCCCTGCAATGAGGATGGTTTTTTTACCTGCTTTGCCGCCCTCTTCAGCAAGCCAGGCTACACAGAGCGCTTCTGAGGCTTCCGCACCCCCTGAACAACAGCAGCCATGGCCGAGACCCCCTGATCAGCTCCTGAAAAACAATGAGCTGATCCCTGGGACGGAAAACGACCTAGCAGGGGCTATTGTAAGGGAACAGAGGTTGGCCTGGGCTGCGCTTGCCAAAGACGCTATGAATAAGGGGGAGGGGGAGCTTATCAGCGCTGTTACCCAGCTTGCTTGTCCTGTTGTATCCACTGCGCAGGAGGGAGGGGGCATGCAGGCTACTATTACAGCTCTTAATTGGGAATTGCTGTCTCAACTGAGGTCTACTGTTAGCCAGTTTGGAGTGAAAAGTGAGCCAGCCAAACAGATGTTAGATTATATTTTTGATGCCAGTCTTCTTCTTGAGAACGATTGTCATGAGATAGCTAAATTGATCTTTACTAAGCCCCAGCAATTGTTATTTAATGCTCATTGGCAAGGGCTCATAAATGAATGCGTAGCACAATTAGGGCTAGGGACCTCTCAGAATCAGGTGTTAGCTGCTCTTGCACCTCTTCAAGCGTCAGCTGCACTGGCATCAGCAAATAGAGGAGGCCGCATGAAATGTTACCGATGCGGAGGCATGGGTCACAGGCGCTGGGAATGCCAGGCTGCAGGACTCTGGTGCCGGAGATACCAATCGGACACTCATAATACGGGCGCTTGCAGACGGAAATCGGGAAACTTCCCCAGGCGTACGAACTGCAGTGACCACGTACTGGCTCAAGTCGTCGCTGGAGCATTAGCACCCTCTCCTGTCTCCAACCCGACACCACAGGGAACCGCCGCGGGAGGAGCAGAGCAGCCGTGGGGGGAGTGACCCACGGCTGCAGCGTGGATGGAGCGCGCGCCGCACCCAGCGCGGGGGGGTTCGCCCGCTCCGACACAAGCGGCACAGGACCAGAGCGCTTTTCCAGTGCCAGCGTTTCTCCCTCCGCCCCGCAGCCGGTAAAAAGCTTCAGTTTTAGACCTAACAGCCGTAATAAATGTGACTCTTGTCAGCCAAAGAAAAGATCCCTACTGCAATTAAGAAACCAGTGATAATAAACAAGCGACACCAAGGAGCATTACTATCAAGACGTTCCTTGCCTAAGTTAAAAGGACTTTTTGTTCTTCCTGGCAGAGACTGTGAAAGTCAAATCAGAGTACTGAATGCGTGGGTCAAATTTCGGCCGATTTGGCTTAGCATCCGTTATGCTGTTAGAATCACCTGCATTAACATGGCTCGGTTGGTGGAACATCAAATTCTGAAATTGTATTTTGAAAAATTTAAAAATGTTAAAGATGTGTTGAAGCGATTGTATGGGTGAGATGTAGTGAGTATGCTTTTTATGTTCTTTGAGATTTGTTTAGATGTGATAGATGTAAAAGCAAGCACTGAACTCAAAAGAATTTTTCCACAGGTATACCTTGAACAAACTTCCTATGTTTAAGTGCATTCAAGTATAAAAATGCTGCAGCAAACACGTGAAGAAAGTTGTTTCATCTTAGTATTTTAGAATCAGGCCTGTAAGTAAGTTATAGTAAATGCTATATTCTATTTCTATAGTAAGTCTTATCCGTTGCTAAGTAGTTTAAGTTAAATTATCTATTAAGTGCCATTAAATGTTAAATATTGTTAAGGTTAAGTTTTGTTAAGTTTATGTCCTGTTAGGTTTAAGTGCGGTTCAGTTTAATTTCTGTTCAGTTTAAGTGTTATTAAGTTTAAGTGAAGTTAGATTCTGTTAAGATTAAATTATATTAGGTTTAAGTTATGTAGAATTTAAAGTCAGTTAAGTTCTGTTAAATTTAAGTGATTTTACATGTAAGTTCTGTTGATTTGAAAACCTGTTAAGTTTAAGTTCTATTAAGGTTAAGTTTTGTTAAAGTTAAGGTCTGTTAAACTTAAGTTCTGCTAAGTTAAGTTCTGTTGAGTTTAATTTCTGTTAAGTTTAAATGATGTTGAGTTCTGTTAAGTTTAACTATTTTAAGTGCTTTAAGTTTAAGTGCTGTTAAGTTTGAGTGATGTTAGATAAATTTATGCTGGATGTTTATTTTATGATCTGCATTGTTGGGACTATTTGTTTTGCCTGGTGTCATTGATGTGGACCATATGGTGATGGCATATACCCCTTTTTCCCCACTTCAACTCAATAAGGGACAGAGAACTGTTCAGCTGGTGCCATTTGAGCCAAATGACTAAGGGATTACAGACTGTAAAAGGACAAGAGAGGGGGGAAATGGTTTTGAATCCACCAGAGGACTTACCTTACTGACTTTGGACTTTTCTGAGAGACCCAAGGAAAGGGTGGAAGTGGAATTTCAAGGACAGAAAGGATCATTTTCAGGCTTGTTGGACACTGGGGTCCATTCCAGCATTATTAGCCCTAGCTGTTCGCCTCCTCTCCGGGTTGGCATGAATGAAAACAGCTAACAGCCTTCTTTTCTTAGTCAAATTACTACCTACACTGCAATGCCTGATAAGGCAGGACATTATGGCTCAGTTGGGGGTGGTTTTAACCCTTCGGGGCAAAAGCCATTGCTCGGACCGTGGCTGGGGAACCTTATAGAGATACTGGGTGTGCTTTTAAATGCTTTTACTTATTTTACCTTGTCTTTTTAATTGTATTCAAGATATGGTCAGTAGAATGATGGAAAAACCCTGGCAGACTAACCTCTTTGTGCAAAAAGGAAAAATGGGGAATTGTTGGACAATTTTGCTCAGACATGGCTTGAAGGAAAAAAAAAAGGCCATGAAAATATACAGCTGATGGAAAAGTAAAAGGCAGCTGTAAGCAGCAAATTCTCAAGCCTGATCCTGTAAACAACAAAATTCTCAGGCACATTTCTGTAAACAGCAAGAGTTCTCAGGCTTGTCTTCAATAACAAGTAAATATTTGTCCTTGGATGGTTATGGGAAAGCAGAATGACAAACATGGAGGCCTTGAGAACCGTTCATAACAGGATGAGAAAAACAAGTCTTGGTCTCAATAACAAACCACAGGTATTGAAAACAAAAGGAGGGGTTGGTGTGTAATCTGTAACCAATGATGAGCTCAGGTTTTGCAATATGTATGAACTTAATTAACACGGTTATAAAATGTGCATGTTGGATCAATAAATCGGAGTTCGATGATGATCAAACGATGGGTGGTCTCCCTTCGCTTTCTACACAGGAAGCACCACTGAAGCCTCATGTGTTTCCATGTCACTCGTGGCACCGCCTGGAGAACATCTGCAAACGTGACCTCTTCCTTCCATGTCCAGTGCTCTCACCACTGCACATGGACCAGAGCTGCTTCTAGGGCTGTCCTTTTAAGGATGCTTTGTCCCGTTCCAAAAAGGGCACAGTCTCACCTTTGGGACACTTGTGCCCCCCAGATTTCACCCCCTGGGGCCAAGGGGTACCAACACTTAACCCTCTTGGCTCTGAGCCATTGCCTCCCCCTGGATGCAGTCTCTGTGTCACAGGAAAAATGGTTCTGTCCATGGCTATACAGGAAAAGTCCAGCTAAGGCCACTCCATCATCTCTTCCCACCTAAGATTCTTCTCTACTCTCCTGACATCTTTCACTTGCCCAGACCTTCACACTTGCACATTTCCTTCCTCCATTTAATCTCTTATCTCTCTTCTAGGAAAGGTTAATGTTCTGCAAAGTTTTCCTTGTCCAAAAAAGGGTTAAAAGCTCGGGCTTTACCCGCCCAAAGCTCCCACAGCTGCCGGACCCCTTCTCGCTGCATCTCCCCCCCCACCCCCACCCCCCCGCCCTTCTCCGCCAGCCGGGCTGTGTTGCCAGCACAGGATATCGAATTTCACGGTGGCACAGGCGTTCCGTCTCTCTCTCTCTCTCTCCTGGGGGGGAGGTGTGGCTGCCCGATGCCTCTCGGGGCTCTTCCACCCTTCCATCCTCGGGCCAGGCCTACCTCACCCAGCCCCAAACCAGCCAGGAGCTGGGCAGGGGAGGCCCGACCTGCTTCCCTCGCTGGAACCCAAGAGAGCTTCCCCCGGGAGTGCTCTGCTTTTTAACCCCTGAGTTCTCAGAGGCGTATCCAATGTCCCCAGTGGCCATACCAGGTGCCAGTATTCAAATGTGAGCACCTACTGGCCTGACCACTTCATATCCCAGAAAACTAACTTCCTCTCAAACCATGACATCTATATAATCTCAGTCCAGTTTATCCCAGTCTGTAGGAACCCAGTCCATTTGATCCCAATCCATATTTGATCCCAGTCCATATTTAATCCCTGTCCATAGCTTATCCTAGTCCATATTTGATCCCAGTCCATAAAATCTGTCATATTTGATCCCAGTCCAAAGTTGATCCCAATCCTGATTTGATCCCAGTCCAGTTTATCCCAGTCCATAGTTGATTTTAGTCCATATTTGATCCCAGTCCATTTTTTATCCCAATTCATATTTGATCCCAGCCTGTATTTGATCTCTGTCTATATAAGCTCAGTCCAGTTTATCCTACATCGTAGAATTCCAATCAATAATTGATCCCAGTCCATATTTGATCCCAGTCCGTGTTTGATCCTAGTCCATATTTGATCCCAACCCCTATTTGATCCTAGTCCATGTTTGATCCCAGTCCGTATTGCCCTGCACACATTCCAAAAGTCTGCAATTCCACCTTCCAGCCAGGAAAAGATGTTCCTGCCCTTGAAGGGAAATGGAGCAAAATCCTACAGAGACATTTCCCTGCCAGCCTTCAGGACTTCAGTTCCTGGGACTGGGAATTAAAATAATAATTGGGAAATAAAATAATAAATAATCAGAGGAGGGTCTGTGGGGACAGAGGGGTCATCTAAATCAGGGCAGGGGTCAAATAAATCAGGGGAAGGGGAATTAAAACAGGGAAAGGTAAATTAAATCAGGGAAGGGGTCAATTCCGGGGAGGGGTCAATTAAATCAGGGAAAGGTCAACTAAATCAGGGGAGGGTCTTTGGTGGCAGGGGTCAATTAAATCAGGGGACGGGTCAATTTAATCAGGGGAGGGTCTTTGGTGGTCACTGGGGCAATAAATCAGGGGAGGGTATTGGGTGGTCCCTGAGGCAATTAAATATAGGGAGGGTCTCTGGTGGTGCCTGGGTCAATTAAATCAAGGCAGGGTCTCTGGTGGTCCGTGGGTCCAGGGAGACACTGAGAGAGAAACAGAGCAGGCAAAGAGAGGCAGGAGAGAAAAGGGGACACCAAGACAATGAGCTGAGAAGGCGGCACTCTGCAAACAGAACTGCAACAGACTGAACATGAACGGGAGAGAAATCAGTAAGTCTCAGAGTTTTATTTGCTGTCAAATACATCCCACACACCCAGCCCCACACAATCTCCATCCCACCACTCTAATTGAGATCCCACGACTCTAAATCATTTCCCAACTTCATCTCAGCCTGATGGCTGCGGAATTGAGTGAGTTTGGCATGGGATTGAGGTTTTGAGGTGGGTTTGAGCTCTTTTTGGGGTAAGATTGAGCTGTTTTCAATGGAATTTGAGTGGTTTGGAGGTGACAGATCCATTCCTCTTGGCATTTGCAATGCAAAGAGATGGAGAATAGAGAAAAATTAGGGTGAAATTAAAAGGCGAAGCAGCCAGGTGTGTTCTCAACATGGATCACAGGGAATGTGAGTGACCAGGGCTGTGCCCAAAGTGCCTCCTCCAGTGGGGGATGGAGCTGGAGCAGTGCACGAAGCTCTGCCCACACTCAGGGCACTCACAGGGCTTCCCTTAGTGGTGCCTCCATTGGTGTTGGGTCAAGCTAGAGCTGCTGGAGAAGCTCTTCCCACACTGGGGACACTCATAGGGCCTCTCCCCAGTGTGGATGCGCCGGTGGGTGATGAGGTTGCAGTTGTACTTGAATCCCTTCCCACAGTCGGGGCAGCGGAAGGGCCTCTCCTCTATGTGAATCCGATAGTGCAGAAGGACACTGGAGCTGGTCGGAAACCTCTTCCTGCATTTATCACACTCATAGGGCCTCTCCCCCGTGTGGATGCGCTGGTGGGTGATGAGGGTGGAGTTGTGCTTGAATCCCTTCCCGCAGTCGGGGCATTGGAAGGGCCTCTCCTCTCTGTGAATCCGATAGTGCTGGAGGAGAATGGAGCTGGTCTTAAACCTCTTCCCACACTTGGAACACTCATGGGGCCTCTCCCCAGCGTGGGTCCTCTGGTGCGTGATCAGGCTGGAGCTCTGACTGAAGCACATCCCACACTCGGAGCACTTGTACGGCCTTTCTCCAGTGTGGGTCCTCTGGTGGCTGATCAGGTGGGAACTCTGGCTGAAGCTCTTCCCACACTCCCCACACGCATAGGGCTTCTCCCCAGTGTGGATCCTCTGGTGCTGGTTCAGGCTGGAGCTCCAGCTGAAGCACTTCCCACACTTGGAACACTCATAGGACTTCTCTCCAGTGTGGATCCGCTGGTGCCTGATCAGCCTGGAGCTCACGCTGAAGCTCTTCCCACACTCCTCACACTCGTAGGGCCATTCCCCAGTGTGGATCATCTGGTGGCTGATCAGGCTGGAGCTCCGGCTGAAGCACTTCCCACACTCCCCACACTCGTAGGGCCGTTCCCCAGTGTGGATCCTCTGGTGCCTGATCAGGTTGGAGTTCCACCTGAAGCTCTTCCCACACTCCACGCACGTGTGGGGCTTCTCCCCATCATGGAGCTGCTCATGGAGCACCAGCTCCGAGCTCTGGCTCCATCTCCGGCCGCCTTCCTGGCCCAGGCTGGCTCTTTCCCCCTCAGATCCCCACCAGCTGCGTTTGCAGCCCCTCCTCGTGCGGCATCTCCAGGGCTTTTCCTCCCCATTGGCTTCCTGCGCCGTGGAGCCGCTCAAAACAGCCTCGTCCACCAGGTTCTGCCGCATTTGTCCTCCCTGCTCTCCATGCTCAGCTCCTGCTCTGGGGGAGGAAGGACAAGGACAGGATGGGATTTGTCTCTGTGTCACAGGCAAGGGCAAGGAGATCCCCCCAGGCCTGAGCTGCAGCCGGGGCCGTGCTGGGCTGGGAGATGAAGCAGCACAGAGGGGAAAGGGGCACTGAATTCCTCCTCACCTGCCTCAGTGTCCTGGGGCATCTTCCTCTTCCTCGCAGCGTCCCAGGCCTTGGCAATGGGAAATCCTGGTTTGGGGAAAACAAGGGATGAGCACATTTGTAGGAGTGTCGGGGGATAGGACGGTCGGGACGGACGGAGACGAGAGATCTCTGCAGCCAGGTCATGGAACTTGCGGTTTATTGCAAAGGGCCTGGGTGCAGGGCCCTGCTTGGAGCTGCCAGGCACAGCTCGGAGCAGGCCCGAGAGAAGAGAGGGGTAGAGAGGGTGAGAGGGTAAGAGAGTAAGAGGGGAAGAGCATAAGAGAGTAAGGTTCCCATTACAATACAATAAATCTTCTGTGTTGAATATTCTATTTCTCACTAACCAATCTAGTACAAGATACAAATCCTATAGCATTTACATACAGCCTGTAAAAATCATTACATCACCATACTGTGTTACATTTTAAACCCTAAAAACTCCTCTTTGGACCCCTTCTATTGAGCTAGTGGGGTCTGCTCTGACCCTTGGATCTGTCTGCAAGCAGAGGGAATTGTTTCATCAAAATGGGGATTACCTTCAGTTGGGCCACACCATTGTTTTCCAGTTGTTCACTAACTGCGGTATCTCAGAGCTTGCTTTCATTTTAATCTTCCTTATACTTTTTATGTTCACAAAATCTTTTGCCAGACAATCGTATTTATAAGGCTTTCCTGTTTCATCTTCCCCAACACACATTGAGTTTGAAGGTCGCTCTGCCCAAGTCCACCTCTACAAGTCACTGGCCATCAGGGCTCTAGAAAAACCTCCCAAATACCCAAGATTCAGCCCTGAAAAAGCCTCCCAGGAGTCCCCCATCCCTGGTTCCTCCCCTCTGGCGTTCAGGGGTTCCCCCTGTCCCAGCTGTTGGGGGTCACGCTTGGATTGGGGGTCCACCTTGTGCCTGGTGCCTGCCCTGCCCAGGCTGCTGGCAGTCCCAGCAATGCCAAAAGCTCCCCCTGCTTCACTCTCCCCATTTCAGGATGCCGGGGCTGTTTGGGCTCCCAAGCTCCCTTCTCCCCTCATTCTCTGCTCTGGGCTGTGAATGAGACGAGGGCTGGTTGTCCCAGACCTGCCAAGTGAGTGCTGGAGTCTCCCACACGGCGTTTCCAACTTTCCTCAGGGGAAGCAGCCAGTAAAGAGACACAGCGAGTGAGAAGAGGAGTGAGAGAATCCCCTGGGGTAACTGGGACTGGGTCTCAGAGAGGGGCTGGACCCCTCGGAGGAAGGGAGCAGAAGAGTTTCCGAGCCCAATCCACTAGGAAATGGGACAAAAGGGGCTCCTAAAAATTCTGCTGGATTGAGGGATAAGAGAGCCCAAGAGCATCCAGAATTAAAACCTGCTGGGTTGAGGAATAAACATTCCAAGAGCATCCACGGTTGGGCAAAATTCTGCCGGATTGAGGATATGCTCAAGAGCATCTGGGGTTGGGCAGCACAGCTGGGTTGAGGGATATCCAAGAGCACAGGAACTGGCAAGAAACACCTAAACTTGTAATAGGTGATGTGAAAGTGTAGTATATGGTAGAGATAATTCATGCTATTAACGTATAAAATATTGTAAAATCCACATTATGTCTTTTGACCATCCTGGCAGGAGCAGTGTCTTATTCATATACATCTAGTTCCTGGACTTGGCTGAGATAAACATCGGGGTTTTTAATGAAAGAATAGAAGCTTCCAGGGTGATAATCGCTGGCTTCCCCGGGTCACCAGGTCCACCCAAGAGTGATTTTCGTCTCGACGATTATACAGCTACCACAATGATCCACCGCCCCACCCTGATCCATGTGAATGCTGACTTCCCCGGAGTCTACTAACAACATCAGACACCTGGACTGAGTCTTTGTCCACCTCTGCGCAGGTAAAGACACGGTTATGCATGGGCAGAGACACAAAGAACATTCAGTCATCTCTGCCTCGAGCAGAATAAACTGTAAAAGAACTCACTGCGTCAGGCAGCATTTGTGAACGGGGGGAGACTCTGACATTCAGAGCTCAGATCAGTTTTCACCCAGCACCGAACCCGGGCTCGACGCTGACCCTTGGCTGTGGTGGTTTTGACGACCGAACTTCAGTCGCACAGACAAATTAATAAATCTTTGCTAAATTTTCTTATAAGTTTGGCTCTCGATTTGATGATTTATAACAAAAGGTACCTTATTGTTGCCTTGTTGTGTGTGAGAGCGAGTCACACACAAAATCAGCCTCAGCTTCCCGGGCGGGTGGGAAGGGGGGCTGTGGAAAGAGGAGTGTGTGACCCACAAATAAGCAATTGTCCCTTGGGTGGGTGAGGACTGTGGCATAAGATACAGGTGACCTGCATACGGGCCATTGTCCCCAGGGCGTGTGAGGGGGCCGTGGCTAAAGAGTGTGAGTGACACACAAATCAGCCTCACAGGTGAACGGCACCGGAGGCAGCAGAGTCAGGGCCCTCCCAGGAGGCCCGGAGATACTGAGACCCAGAGGCCAACCCCAAGGTGAGGGGGGCCACAGTGACCCGCGATTCTCTGTCAACAGGGATCCACTCTGTGTCCTGAGGGTGGGAAAGAATGTGTGGGAGAGAATGGGAAATAAAAGTGAGTGAATGTAGATGAATGAAAGTATAGGTAATGTGTATTCTGTATTTTAAGCTTCACTATATCTCCTTGGAGGGAGGTGTATTGTACTGAAAGTAGTGTGAGAAAAATGGGTTTTTTTGTGTGTGTAGTTGAAAGAAAAGTGGTATTTAGGTTGTTAGTGAATGTGAAAAACAGAGGCAGAAGATGAATAGATAAGATCTTGAAAAATGAGACAGAAAACCAGTAAGTTGGATACAGGGAAAAAAACCAAAAAAATAGAGATACAACTCCTTGCAAAAGGAGAAAATACAGGGTATGCAGTAGTCGATGGCAAAAAACATGCAAACTATGGAAAAAGGGAAATTAACCTTAAACTAGTAAGCTCAAACTTGTGAATTATATACTTTAAAAAGAGCACTAGAATATTTAACACAAAATAAAGGAACTATATATAGTGATTCAAGGTATGCCTTTAGAGTAGTACATACCTTTAAAAAATTTGGAAAGGGAAAAGATTACTTAATTCAAGAAGAAAAGGATTTGTACATGAGGAACTTATTTTAGAGGTTTTAGAGGCATTACAATTACCTAAAAGAGATAGCCATGGTACATATAATGGAACTCCAAAAGGGAAAGACCCCAGAAAGAAGAGGAAATAATTTGGCAGATCGCAAAGCTAAGGATGCAGCAGAAAATGGAGATGAAAGAGTTATGTTAATATTAACTCCAAATGAGGAAAAACCGGAAATTCCAAAGTTTAGGGAAGCCGAGAAAAAAGACTTAAACAAGACAGGAAGTGAACAAGATAAATCAGGGAAATGGAAACTTCATGATGGAAGACAATTACTTAATAAAATGTGCTTCTAAGAAAATATTAGAAGACAGGCATCAGAAAAACCACTGGGGAACTCAAGCTTTGTGTGATCATTTTTTAAGGAACTACGGGTGCATTGGGATTTTTGGATTTGCAAACAAGTAACTGAAAGATGCTTAATTTACCAAAGGATAAATAAAAAGGTGAAGGGAAAAACAGCATTAGGACGTCATGAGTTAGCTCATTGACCATTTCAATGTATCCAAGCAGAAGTTTAGATTTGCTAGGCTCTGGATTTATTTGAAAAAAAAACCATTTAATCTAGAAGAGAATATGCCATATGTTAGACATGAGATTTTAGAAGAAAAAAATCTTTAAAATATCAGAAACCTCCAAGAAAAAAAAAAAAGAAAAGAAAAAGGGAAACGAAAGGGAAGGGAACAAGAGGAAAAATCAGAGAGTGGGATCCTCTGCAGGTCTTGCCCCCTCCGTTCGCGGCCGAGGCGCCTGTCCCGGGTCCCGGCTCGCTGCCCGCCTCAGCTCCGCCTGCCCCGGTTTCCATCCCAGGTGCGGCCTCACTGCCCAGGGCAGCTCCACCTGCCCCGGCGCTGTCACTCAATTTGTGTGCCCTGCTCCCACTGCCTGGCCCGCGGCCGCTCTGCCAGCCATGCTGGGGAAGATGGGGGTAGCTCTGTCCTGCCGCCTGCTCCGGGGTCACCGCGCCCACCGCACCCAGGGGGGGTCCCAGCCATCCCATCCCCGGCTGCCCTGCCCGTGCCACCTGCGCTGGGCACCGCCGCTGCTGCCGGGCTCTCCCACCTGCCTTTGCTCTGCCGGCAGCTGCCGGATCAGCCGCCATCAGCCATGTGGGGGCTACCCACGCTCCGCCTTGGGCTCCACGGGAAGATCCCCCTCTGCCGATTCCAGGAGCAGACCCTGCCCACACTCCCACCGAGCCTCGGCGGGATATCCTCCCCTGACCCCGTCCTGCTCTGAGTTACGTCCCCTTGGTAACCACAGCTCCAGCTGCTCAGGGAAACTCTCTCTCTCTACAGGAAGCACCTTATTGAAACACTAGGAACTCAGTTAAAAGGCAGCCCTCTCCAAATTCTTTCTCAAAACACGGGAGAAAGGCTATAGAAGGTAAAAGAGTGAAAGAGTTAGATGAAGGGATTGCTCTATTCCCGTTCAGAGAGGTTCCCATGGGAGGGATGCGCTGCCCCGCCCCGCGGGAGCCACCAGCGCCCCTGCCGGCCGTGCCTGGAACTGCACCCAAGGGCAAAGCGCCGCAGCCCAAAGGCCGGGACTGGGTCCGGGCTCTGTTTGCTGTCAGTGCCGCAGCTGTTGGTGGTTGTTTATTTTATTATACACACTAGTAAAGAACTGGTATTCCTATTCCCATATCTTTGCCTGAGAGCCCCTTGATTTCACTACTCTAAAAATTAAGAGGGAGGGGGTTTGCATTCTCCATTCCAAGAGAGGCTCTTTCTGCCTTCCCGAGCAGACACCTCTCTTGTAAAGCAAGACAAGCACCCACAGGCACTGAGGGGGGCTGCAGGAGGGGCACAAGAAGGCCCTGCAGCACTTGGGCACAAAGGCACAGCAGGTGAGTGCAAGAAGGGAGCAGCAAAAGGCCAAGCTGAAGGCAAAGGCCAGGGCACAGTTCCTACAGCCCCTGAGGGATCAACCCCAGGGCCCAAGGCGGCCCCAGCACCCAGGGCAAGGCTCGGCCACAAGCACCTGGCAGAGGCATTGCCCTCCTCGGCAGGGGAGAGCCCACCCAAACAGCCCCTGGCAAGGAACCAGGGCTCCAGCTGCAGGGCACAAGGACACTGCAAGCACAGACAGCAGCACCCTCAGGACCAGCAAGTCCACCCCTTAATGGACATGGATTGCCAGGGCTAGCACAGCTCCCATCACACCAGGGACCCTCCACACTGGAGCCCTTGAGAACATTCAGGGTGGGTCTGCATTGAGAGGAGGCATTTCCTGATGGACACAGGGGTCTCTAAATCCACACTAAATCTTAGACCTAAGAGGGGGAAAATGCTAAAAATATGTTTAATTAGTGAGGGGATAAGTGGGAAAGATGTATGGTTTTATTTAATCACTGTAAGTAGATCCGGGAGATGGGTTTGAAATGTGTGAATTATTATTTGCTCCTAATTGTTATCATGATTTACTGGGAAGGGATTTGATCGCTAAACTCGTAACACAAATTAATATTATAAAAAGGGATACAGAGGACGGTTCTGTTGTACCTCTGTGTCAAATGTCTGATGAGGCCTATCTGAAGTGAGCCCAGAAGTGTGGGCAGCCCCAGGAAAATAGGGAAAATTAGATATGGAGCCTCTCCAAAGTACTCTGAAGTAACCAGGACAAGTGGCGTCTAAAAGCAACACCCTGTTCCAGGGGAGGGAAGGAAGGGGAATCAGACACAGAGCAGGTCACCACCCCATGCTCAGCTCAGCCCACGCAGCTGTGGGTGCTTGTGAGAGCCTGGCACTGAAATGCCCCGAGCAGGAAGGCTTCAATATCTTCTGCTGACACCATGGCACCTAACAGGCAGGCAAAAGCAATTCTCACTGCTTCAGCAACCATTGGAGCAGATATCAAGGCACATTCTTCCACAGGAAGCTGGGCTGGCACACAGCCTGCCCTGGCACTTTGCTGCTGCCAACACCCAGCCAGGACATCGGCTCCTGCCTAAGGAGTGCCAAGCAGCACCACTGGTGGCCAAGGGGCCCATGCCAAGTGTCCCTGAGGCCAGAAACAGCCACCAGAACAGCTCAACACGGGGGGACCCCTCAGCCTGGCCTCAAGGGCTCTGAAGCCCCGGAGATTTGCACTTTCCGCTTGCAGCAGGAGGATGGGAGGCCGCCCTTGAGCCTGCCCTGAAGGCAACGCAGCAGCAGCCAGGGCTCCACAGCGGGCCAAGCCCCTGCGCCTGCCCACAGATCCTCGGCTGGAATCCTCTGCAATCCTGGCCACCCTCCTCTGCCATCTCCAGCCACTGGGGCCAAGCCTTGCTGCCACTGCTGCAGCTTCAGCGCTGGCTGGGCCTGCACTGCCACAGCTGCTGGGGAACACCACGGCACAATTCCACTCTGGGGCTCACTGACACCCACACTCTGGGCTGCCTGCCATTGCACTGCTGCAAAATGTACCGATTTTGCTCCTTTTAAATCTTATTTCTCTGCTCAGGCTTGGTTTTCTTTGCCTTTGGGAAATGAATTTTAAAGGTTTTATTTAATGAGTGTTATACCACTCAATGGAGATGAGTTTAACATCTCAACAGACTGGGAATACCCATCAGCAAACAACAACCAACAGCTACCCCAGGCACTGCCCCCAGCAGAGCTGGAGACACCTGGGCTGGAAAAGGCTGAGAAGCAAATTCAGGAGTGTGGACTGAATTCACACATCAGAGGGGAAGAAATCCCGGTCCAACAGGAAACCAAATACTAACAACTTACACAACTTGGAACAATCTACGTTAAAGCAGTGGATTTAGATTGGTTCAGACTACATAAAGTTCAGGAAAAATCCAGTAAAACTCACATGGCATGGAATGATTTTCTCTGTACAGCTGGGCTATTTGTGAAAGAAATTATTTCTGTTGCACATCCTGGCCAGAACCATGGAATGCTTTGACTCTCTAACACTAAAGAGATTCTTGGATAGTTTTTGTTTTCCCTGCAGTTTCAATGACAAAATTAAAACATGTGAAAAATTTTTCATAATATTCCCACTTTATATTGCCAGGTAGGTTTGGGACAGAAGTGTGAGATTCAATATGTGGTCTGGATTTTTCCACATTCTCCTTTATGTTGCATTTTGCAAAATTCAAGAGATTTAACTGTAATACTTTGAACATAAATAGTTAATACTTTTTTTAAAAAAAGCATATTCTTGGGGGGCCACATGTGACTCACCAGATGGCTGCCCTGGAAGAGAAGCTCCATTCCAGGCAGCCTGCAGAGGAGTTTTAGAAATGCAAATGAACACTGCTGGGCAAAGTGTGGACAATGCACCTGGGTCCCTTGCCTGGGGCAGGAATTGGGCTGATTCCCTCTGCCCCTCACCCCAAGCTCTGCCTGCTGGCACTGATGGAATTTGCACAGCTCGAGGCAGAGCCCAGGGTGAGTGAAGTAAAGTGAAAATTTTTCAGGATAGAAATCCATTTTAATTTAAGTGAAATGTACATTTTCGAGTTGAGTCTGTAGTTAGAAACCATAGTTATTTAGCTAGACTGCAAGGTCTAAGCTCAGTGAAGTTACTTCAGCAAAGGACAGAGATAAAGGGGGGGGAGACAGAAGATGATAGAAGGAGACAGAGACTGCTGTGAGGGCAAGTCAACCTGACCTCGGAATTTTTTCTGATACAAAGGAACTAGTGGTAAATGTCACACGAAACCCATAAAAATGAATATGTATGAACCTATTGTGAAACTGTATGCATATGCATTTAAGAGAGAGATAAAAAGAGACCTGAAGTTCTCAGAGGTACGCATGCCTTTTTTCGAAGAGAGCAATCTCCGCATGCATCCAGTGCTGTAATAAACATACCAACTTTACAACTTTGACAAAGTTGTAGAGTTTTCTTCTTTTCTCCGCAAAACATTATGGCGAGCCAAGCAGCAGTTCTCTGTCCCTGCAGGGGCGGGGGGATAGACAGACCTCCAAGGCGCTCCCTACGATTTTTTCCCTGGTGGGCCTTCGCTCGTCTCGACTTGCATCCTGCGAGGACAGACAAGGACCTGCTGGCTGCGGAGGAAGATATGGTATGTACTGAGGGGCCCCCAGGGGAAAAGGAGAGCTAGGGAGTAAATCACTCAGAGACGTCTGGGTGTAGCTGGTAGAGCAGCTGGATTAGAGACGGGGGTTCATTGTTCTGATAGAGCAGCTGCTAGCAACCCTGGGGGTGGGTCGAGTGGACATCTATGTGTGTGTATGTGTGTAGTGTCCGGACACTGTAATCGGGGTTCATTGTTCTGATGGAGCAGCCACTAGCGACCCTGGGGGTGGGTCAAATGAATCTCTATATGCGTGTGTGTGTCAAATACTGTGTCACTGTATGGTTAATGCATTGTGTGGTCAGTGCACTGTGTTTCTAATCGTGCAAGTGTATAAGTGTATGCTGTATAAAAGAGAGTAGATCTACAGTGCTCTACAGTGCGTGGGGAGTGAGTACTACCCGTGTTTGAAGCAGTCGAGTAAGGTCTGAGGCGCCGGCTGCAGCAGGCTGCGGGGCTAGGGAGAGAAGTGCCCCGGGGAGAAGCGGATGGAGAAACATCAGTGACGGTATTTCTTGTGTTTAAATGCAGTGATTTGTGTAGATTTGGTACATTTTAACCGTGAGTACGAGCTCAGAGAGTTCCTTTGCCCTGAATGTTTGGACTTGATCTCTGGACTGTGTGCTGTTATTTTGATTTGTGTCCAGGGAAAACTGATGTGAGTAAATGCTGAATTATGGTATGCTATGTTGTGTTGAGAAAAGTGTGGTAGCTAGGGAGAGGCGCTGCGGAAGATTGCCGCGATGTCACGGAAAGCCAGGACCCTCTGTTCCCCATAGATAAGACCCTCAGTTACTCATAGATAAGAAATTAACATAGGAATGTGGCCCCACTAACAGTAGGAATGTTGCCCCACTGAATCCAGTAACTTTCCACTCCTTACCCAGTACTTTTCCATTCTCTACTAACTATAGATAAGAAAGACGTAGAGACCCCCAAGACTATAAGACCCCAGAAGAAGAAGTAATAAACGCCATTTGACCGTCCACCACATTGGTGTCAGTGTGTGTCATTGGCCCGAACAGCCCTGGAGAGTGGGCTGTCGAGCTGTACCTCAGAACCAGGTCGCCTGCCTAAGTATAGAAGGCAACATTCTGGTGCCGACACCCGGGACAGCGGCTTGCGCCCGGGAAACGGGGACACTCCTGGAACGAGGACGGCGGCTGCGGCAGCAGGACTGACCGCAGCGGGGGGGGACGCCCCCCGGACCAGCTTGGACAATGGAATCCACAGCGAAGGTCGTAAGTCAGGCTCATGAGCGATGGGGAATTAAAGGTGAGCTCAGGAATTCTAATCTTGCTATTGCAAGGCTCCTAGAGCTGGGGACAATCGAACGTCCGGTAAATATATTATATTCGGAAGCGCGGGAGAAGTGCACTGCCGCCTCAGCAGAGGACTCTAAGTCCGCAGGCAGTGGTAAAAACCTCAAAGCGTGGGGGAAAGTAGAAGAGGCCCTACGCAAGACGTTAGAAGAACAGGAGACGCGGGAAGCCGCGCATATACGTTTATTAGCTACACCAAAGCCGGGGGTGGGGCCCACAACGCAGACCGCCTCTGAGAGCGATCGGATTGAAGGCGGGAACATGCAGGGGCCGGGCGCGTTCCATCCCCTCCCGAGCCCGAGCCCAGACCCCCCAGAACCCCCAGGAGACCCCCCGGAACCCCCAGGGGACCCCCCGACCTTCCCGCGGAGCCCGCCGGGTCCTAGCCCCCCCGCGGAACCGTCCGAAAAATCCGCGGTTTCTCTATCTGTCTCTTCCCCGCTGGCCGCCGGTCCGGCGCAAGAAGCAGAGCAGCGCGCGCGATGCTTCTGACAGGGACTCGCGGAGGAGGCGCGGAACGAGGCCGGATTGTCGGACCCCACCAGGATCGGTAAAAACTCTCCCCCGCCATGTGCGTTTAAAAATGGCGCTGAACCACATGGCGAGGGCGGAAAGGAGGAGGCGGGGGGCGGAAACGGAGCCAGCCCGCTTAACAACGCATGCGCGGGTGAGCGGGGAGACGGGGCGGCCCCCGCGGAGGAGCGTAAAACCAACCAGAGCGCTCTATTCAAATTAGGTCCTTATAGGGTAAGGACCTCCCCCGGCAGGAGGCGGGGGGAGCCCAGGGGGAGGGAGCGGCACCACCCCCGAAGGGAGGAGCGAGGTCAAAGCCGCACAAAACGGCACGGAGCGCCGGAAGTGTACCGGCAGTCAGCTTCCGGCTCAGAGTCAAGTAACAGCTGCTCAGACAGCTCGGAAGAGCCGACCGAGCCCGGCTGGGATTCGGAAACCGAGAGAGCAGAATTGGTGCGGTTTTGAGCGAAACCGAATAAAGCTTTAAACAATATCGGGAGGCAATCGCAACACAAACTCACCGATTGGGGAAAAATAAAAGAAGCCTGTGGGGACCGGGCACCGGCAGCCTCCATGCACGCTTTCCCGGGGGGGGTTGCCAGAGCGTGGGGGAGCCAACAAAGGGCATATACCCCAGTTAACCCAAAAGAAGCCAAAGCGATTTCAGAAATAGGGATCAACTCAGCGGTAGTACCCACTCTCGAGGACGACCTTTCTAGCAATAACAATCTGCTCACTTTTGATATTACGCAAATAAACTGCATGCATTTTCATGGGGCGGGGCGGATTGTATTTAAGCAGGAATGGCAAGACGACCGCGTTAGCCCAGGCTTCCAGGGAAGGGCAGCAACTCAGCGAGCTGTTCCCAGCCGGCACAGCTTTCCCAGGCAGCACCCGAGAGACCCGCACGGGTGAGACCCAAGCACCAAGGGTGTTTCTGTGTGATTTTGCTGTTGGGGCTTGTCGCCAGAGGGCAAGCCAGCCCAGACCACGACCCCCATCGGCCATTCAGGTGGGTCATGAGACACCTTAGTAGTGGCAAAGCACTCAGAGAAATCACCACTCCAAACACCCCATCCTTCGTGCTTCGCATCACCAACCTGTTTCCGGGACAGCCAAGGGTAAACCCCTATTCCCCACACGTCACACACTCATACCTATCCTACTGGTGCCCAGCTTCAAACCCTGGGAAAAGCTACTGCAATTACCCAGGGTGGGGATATTGTGGGCACTGGGGCTGCGAAACCATAGTTACAGATGTCAGACCGTCGGGGCCTGGGTGGGACCCACAAGAGCCAGACAAATTCTTACAGTTCACCTGGGCACCCATCGGCTGCAAAATACCCTTTTTCTTTCGTGAAAACCCCCATCGAAACCAACATAAAATCCCTAACTTTCAGGTGTGCACAGATTACAATATGACGGTCTTGCAGCCAGATCACCCTAGCTGGGCCACAGGCAGAATGTGGACAGTGGTCCTTCAAGGGTCAAAAGAGAGGGTGAACGTGCAAATTATCAGGCTCCAGCCGTCGGCACCCCGAGCAGTCGGACCCAACAAAGCGATTAAAAGTGTGCCGAAAGGGAGAAACATAACCTACCCCAAAACCTTACCCACAGGGGTCAGCAATGTCCCGACCAGTCAAGCAGAAACCTTTCAGATGAGCCGCTTAACCGAGTCAGACTCAGACCCAATCCTTCGTATGTTAGAAGCTACCTCTGTATCCCTGAACAAATCCAACCCTAACCTAACCGAATCCTGCTGGCTTTGTTACGATGTCAAACCCCCCTTTTACGAAGGAGTCGCTTTAGACACTCCCTTCAGTTATTCCTCAGCCGACGCCCCTCACCAGTGCAGATGGGACACCCCTTGCAAAGGAATCCCCCTGAGTCAAGTCACAGGCCGAGGCAGATGCTTTGGCAATGCAACCCTAGCTAAGCGGAAAGGCAACGTCTGCACCAAAATTGTCAAGCCTAACAGGAAAGACAATAAGTGGGCAGTCCCATCCACATCGGGGATGTGGGTTTGCCAGAGATCCGGAGCGAGTCCCTGTGTGTTCCTTCCCAAATTCAATGACTCTAACGACTTCTGTGTCCAAGTTCTGATTGTTCCTAGGGTCTTGTACCACTCAGACGAAGAAATGTACCATCTTCTTGAGGGACCCAGCCGGATCCACAAAAGAGAAATAATGACAGGTATAACTATCGCAATGCTGCTCAGCCTGGGAGCAGCCGGAACGGCCACGGGTGTCTCAGCCCTAGCGACACAGCACCAAGGACTGTCACAGCTGCCGGCAACGATTGACGAGGACCTGCAGAGGATCGAGAAATCCATCTCCTATCTAGAGAAGTCGGTCTCCTCACTCTCACAAGAGGTCTTGCAGAACAGGCGAGGCCTGGACCTCCTGTTCATGCAGCAAGGGGGCCTGTGTGCCGCCTTGAAAGGGTTTCTATGCAGACCACACGGGAGTCGTGAGAGACTCCATGGCGGAACTCCGGAATAGACTGGCTCAGAGACAGAAAGACAGGGAGGCCCAACAGGGCTGGTACGAGTCCTGGTTCAATCAATCACCTTGGCTAACCACTCTGATTTCTGCCTTGATAGGTCCATTGGCAATGCTGCTTCTAACAGTCACCTTCGGACCATGCCTGCTGAACAAGCTGGTCTCGTTCGTTCAGAGCCGCCTGGAACAGACCAACATCCTGTTCATAGGGCGACAACAATCGCTGTGAATTCAACCAGGGAATTCAACCAAAGAACACTGCCAGTCACAAGATTTTCCAAACTTGTCTGGCAAAAGAAACTCAGGTTTCCCAAAATCCCTTTCCCTTGTCAAGCTACAACCTTATACCTCATTTCAGTACCCACGTACATGACTACCTCATTCATTTGTGAAAAAGGGGGGGGGAGATGTGGTAGCTAGGGAGAGGCGCTGCGGAAGATTGCCGCAATGTCACGGAAAGCCAGGACCCTCTGTTCCCCATAGATAAGACCCTCAGTTACTCATAGATAAGAAATTAACATAGGAATGTGGCCCCACTAACAGTAGGAATGTTGCCCCACTGAATCCAGTAACTTTCCACTCCTTACCCAGTACTTTTCCATTCTCTACTAACTATAGATAAGAAAGACCAACCCCTTTTGACGTAGAGACCCCCAAGACTATAAGACCCCAGAAGAAGAAGTAATAAACGCCATTTGACCGTCCACCACATTGGTGTCTGCGTGTGTCATTGGCCCAAACGGCCCTGGAGAGTGGGCTGTCGAGCTGTACCTCAGAACCAGGTCGCCTGCCTAAGTATAGAAAGCAACAGAAAAGTGGGCACTTTGAGAGATATGCCCTTTCCCAGTGATTTTGTGTGGTGATTTTCTTCCACTGCACTGTGGTAATTTGATTCTCGGATTGTATAATGGTGTTTGTGGAGATTTTCAGATTTTGTTTGCAACAAGAGTAGCATTTTACACAGAAGAACTATGGTTTGGTGATTTATGTTTAACTATAGTAAAGCAAATTAAAGGAATTCCAAGAATTCTCCCCTCACAGCAATTCAAGCCCTGGCTCTAGTGAATTTGAGATAAAGGAGGTGGTGCGTGTGTCTGTGTCTGTGGGCGCATCAGAGTTTCTGCTGTGACAAACACAGCCTTTTTGCAAGGCAGTAAAACGAGTGTAAGTAGACACAGTGCTTAATTAGATTGTGCAAGAAGAGAACTAGAAAGGACTGATATTTTGTAAAACGGAGTTTAGATAAAAGAGATGAATGAGTTTACGAGACTTCAGCTGGTACTGTAGTAAGTCTGGACTGGGAACAGCCTGCTGTAGGGATTTAGAGTTCTCTGTAATAAACAGAATAGCCTGCCTCTGCGGGCAATTTCTTCGGTGCATCAAGAGACTGGCACACTGCGTTAGTATTATTGCAGTGCGGTGTTTGTGAGAAACGCTGGTATTGCTGTTCTAATAAGCGTCAGGGCACATGCCCCGAGTGTAAATTAAAGGTTTCTGATCAAGCTGATTCAGAACCTAAGATCTTAAAGCTCGTGTGTGGGAAATCACATCTGATACCTGCCACCTGGAGCTCTGTGTGTGTGTGTAGGAGAAAGACTGAGAAAGTACTGTGAAGCTTTGTAAAGAGAAGTTTGGGTGGAAGCAAGATAGGGCAAGGAGGAAGAGATAATGAGAACTGACCAGAGCAAAGAGGTTGCTAAATTAGCCCCTTTTAGGAGGGGCTCACTGGGAGAAGGCTGCCAGTAGGAGCAGCTCAGAAAATAAGAAGATTTATAATACTTCATTGCAGTTAATACTGTTTTAAAATACGAAGGTAAATGGGATGGGGTTTTGTATGCTGATATGTCTTTTTGTTTTAGGAAATCACCCAGAATGGCAAAGAGACTGTGAGATCAGACTGCCCTCTGGTCTTGGCCCTTGAAAAGGAAAGACAAGGCAAAGAGAAAGCGAATCAAATGTGTTGTTCAGCATGCAGCATAAGATAGCAACATATGAAGTCAAACAAAGATTATCATGCTGAAATGCAAAGTGATTACAGTTCGCAAAATGAGTACATATGATTTGTTAAAGGCTCCTCCTAAGGTAAGGGAGGAAGGATAAAGATGACATCTCCAAAAGGGAAGAAGGCTTAGGCTCCAAAATATACTCACTTGAATCCATCCTCCTCCTAGCAGTTCAATTTCATCCAGAACTAGGATGTAACAGACCCCTCTGCAAGAGGCAGTGAGATCAGAAGAAAGAAAAGGGTAGAATTTTAGTCAACACAAGGGCCATATATTCAGTTTTAAATAAAACTTTAGAACTTGTGGAGAATGTTTAGGTTGTAGTGTGGGGAACAACTGGCCAGTCTGAGAAGGCATACTTTTGCAAACCCTTAAAGTAACATGTGTACTATATGTACTTAGAAGCTTTTGTACAATTCGCTCAATTCGCTAAACATTCTCAAATAAGAAAGGTTACTCTGGAGGCAAATGACATAAAGATGTCAGGCTTCACATTAACAGCCATTGAAATTAAGGAAGACATTAGTAAAGAGATACTAGAAAAAGTAAATAAGTGTTTTTGAGGGTATGGGCCTCTGCTGTACCAGGGAGGGTGAAAAATGCCCCCCACATAGCAATCAAGCTTAAGGAAAGAACATAACCAGTGAGAATTGAGCAGTACCCTCAAAAGGAAGATAGGGAAGGAATCAGCCCAATAATTGATAGCAGTGGATTGAGGGCTGTCAATAACACAGAATTTATACCCTGTGGTAGCAAATCCATATACTTTACTAACTTGTTTAACACCTGAGCTAACCTGGTTCACTGTTTTAGGCCTAAGAGATGCCTTCTTTTGCCTCCCTATCCACAAAGCCAGACAGGAAATTCTTGCATTCAAACACAACTCACATGGTCCATGTGCCTGAAGGCTTCAAAATTCCCCACTCTGATTGGAGAACAGCTTGCGAAGACCCAGAATCCTGGGAAGCTCCACAAGAGGAAAGGAGGCTGTTGCAGTATGTGGATGATCTAGTAGCCACTTGGACAAGGGAAGCCTGGACGGTAAGCCTTTTGAATTTCCTAGGACTCCAAGGACACAGAGTCTCAAAGAAAAAGGCACAGGTAGTGAAACAGAAGGTAATCTACCTGGGGTAAGAAGTGAGTGCTGAGCAGCAGGCTTTAAGGCAGGGAAGCCATATGCCAAACCCCAAAACCCCAGACAACGAAGGAACTCCCAACTTTCTTAGGCATGGCAGGGTGTGGGATCTCAGCACCTCAGGATGGAGGTGCAGAGTGGCCGAGAACACCCCTGGGGGGCTCGGGAGTCCTGGAATGTTGCTAGAAGTGTCTGGTGGCTGGACTTTGATCCTACACAGGAGACGACACCTGTATGAGGATAGGAGGAATTCACTGGGTGAATTGTGAAGGGATAAGTTAATTAGAGTGTAAAACACAGGGTTTAGGATTTCAGTACAGGGGGGTCTAAAGAAGTCAGATGGAGGAATTGGGGCGTGTCCTGTCCTTCTTCTTCTTCTTCTTGGCCTCCATCTTCTGTGGTGATGGTGGCACTTTGGGATTGGTTATTACTAAAAGTGCACTGGTTAATAAGGGTAAAAGGTATTGGGGAAAAATTATAAATATTGTATACGTAACTTCAGGTATAAAGATAAGTGACCGCCCCAGGGGCTTGCAGTGTGCCCATGGCTGGCTTGTTGTGCAGACCTCTGTCGGGCTGAAAGAAAATCTTTTAGATAAACAATTAATAAACACCGAGACCGAGACAAGATCAGAAGTCTCTCCTCGTCCTTTGAAGCGTCGGCTCTTCAAGGCCATCCCTGGGCCTTTCCAGGCCACCTAAACAGCCGAGAAAGCGACAGCAGGGTGGTGGCGGCTGTGGGTTTATAGTTATGCACTGCTCGTCAGACCCCTCTATGCTCTTATTGCCGATGGAAACAGAGATCTTCAGTGGACAAAAGGAGCCACACAGGCCTTTCACCAGCTAGAGAGTGTCCTTATGTCAGCTCCAGCCTTGAGACTTCCAGATGTAAGTAAACCATTCTTTCTATTTTTCCATGCAAGGAATTTCCCTGGGAATACTGGCTCAAGACTTGAGTCCATTCCCGAAAGGCAGTTGCTTACTTCTCTAAGCAACCAGATGCAACAGCCAAAGGATGGCCAGGCTGCCTCAGAGGTGTGGCAGCAGTTGTGCTGAATATTCAAGAAGCACCCAAGTCTACCCTAGGAAAAAAATGACTGGGCTAGTGTCCCACACAGTGTCCACAGTACTGGAAGTAAAGGGTGGCCACTGGCTTTCACCACAGAGGTTTCTGAAATACCAGGCCATCACGATAGAGCAAAATGATGTAGAGATAGTGGTGGCTAATATTGTCAACCCAGCTTCTATTCTCAGTGGAATCAAGGAGAAGCAGTACACCATGATTGCCTGGAGTCCATTGAAGCTACCTACTCCAGCTGCCCAGACTTAAAGGACACTCCTTTGGACGATGCAGAGCCCTGGCTCACTGACAGGAGCAGCTACATTGCCAGTGGAAAGCGACATGCAAAGTACACAGTGACTACCTGCAGAGAGGTAATAGAATCTGGACCCTTACCAACAGGTACCTCTGCACAGAAGGCTGAGATAAATGCATGGACCCATGCCTTAGAAACAGCAAAAGGCATTCAGAGTCGTGCATGCGCATGGAGCCATCTGGAAGGAGAGGGGACTGCTGACCTCACAAGGGAAGAAGAGACAAACCGGCTGCTGGAAGCAGTTCAGCTACCTGAAAAAGCATATTAAGGCACACCAGAGAGTGAGCTTAAAATTGGAGGAAAGAAATGAGCTGGCGGATAGAGAGGCAAAGAAAGCAGCAAAGGGTGAGGTAATTATGGACAGATTTTCCTTGAAGGTAAGCCATAATACAATAATACTAATCAAAACAGGCATACAACTACAAGGGGTGTGTCACCCTGGTTTTTTAGGATTTTCTATGCCTTATGATGTTGACATTCTTGTAGTGAACTTTCTCACACTTTCTGTAAATAACTCATTGTTTTGCATTCCTTGATGGAGGAAGAGAAGAGTTGATGGACTGTTGGTTTAACCAGTGTCATTGGAGAGGTGTCACTGTCACCCTCCAATCCGCTGTCACTTTTGTAAAACTATAAATATTGGAGTCAGAAAATAAACTTCCCTTTTTTCCTTCACCTTGAGAACGGTGGTGTGCTTGTGTTCTTTCGTCTCCTACAGCAACATCTGGTGACCGCCCAAGTGCTCCTCACCACCTTTACTGCAATCATGATTAAGGAACAAAGCACCTAGATCCATCATTCCTGAGTGAAGAAGGCTCCTGAGGGACTTTAGAAAGTTACAATGGGTAACAACAAACTGAAATTAAAACTTTCTTGAGAAAATAAATAGAGTGTGAGTAAAATGATAAGCACAGTGTAATAATCCCCCAAAGAACAGAACGACTTGTCGTTGAAATAGATAATCAAGTAGGTGTAGCTTAGAGAGTTGTGGCAGTTATGATTATTGCTGTAACCACAGCTAATGCAGCACCACATCCATATCATGTGTGTGGTAGCTAGGGAAGAGGTGCTGCGGAAGATTCCCGCGATGTCACGGAAAGGCAGGACCCTCTGTTTCCCATAGATAAGACCCCCAGGTACTCATAGATAAGAAACTAACAATAGGAATGTGGCCCCACTAACCAGAAGAATGCTGTCCCACTGAAGTCAGCAACTTTCTATCCCTTACCCAGCACTTTTTCACTCCTTATCCAGTACTTTTCCATTCTCTACTAACTATAGATAAGAAAGACAAACCCCTTTTTGACGTAGAGACCCCTAAGACTATAAGACCCCATGAGAAGAAGTAATAATTGCCTTTTGACCGTCCGTCATATTGATGTCTGCGTGTGTCATTGGCCCGAACGGCCCTGGAGAGAGGGCTGTTGAGCTGTACCTCAGAACCAGGTCGCCCCTGCCTTGATATAGAAGGCAACATTTTGGTGCCGACACCCGGGAAAGCGGCTTGCGCCCGGCGAACGGGGATTCTCCTGGAAAGAGGACGGCGGCTGCGGCAACAGGTCTGACCTCAGCGGGGAGGACGCTCCTGGACCAGCGTGGACAATGGAAGCCATAGTGAAGGTCGTAACAGAGATGCATGCACAATGGGGTATAGAATGTAAAGTTAGGGATTTAACTCTCGCATTATCGAGATTGATTAAGCTTGGGGCTATTGAAAGCCCCGTGGACGTCCTGCATTCGGACGTGTGGGATAATTGTACAAAAGCTCTGGCGGAGGACACTATGTCCTTGGGTTCATGGAAAGCCTTAAAATCGTGGGGCAGAGTTGTCCAGGCTCTGCAAAAAGCTCGACAAGAGCAAGAGACCTGGAAAGCCATGCGAACTTGTTTATTAGCCGTGCCGCAGTTGGGGGTGGGCGCGGCGACACAAACCGCGGAGATGCTTGACCCGGGCGGACGCGCGGAGGCGCGAATGCCAGATCCCGCTCAGCAAGCGGACTCACCATCGGAGGGGGGGGAGCACGCGCGGGCGTTCTGGCAGGGGCTTGCGGAGGAGGCGCAGAACGCGGCCAGAATGTCGGACCCCATAGAGACCGATAAAAAAGCCCCCCCACCATATGCGTTTGAAAACGGCGCCGGACCGCATGGTCAGGGCGAAAAGGAGGAGGAGGGGGGCGGAAACGCAGTCAGCCCGCCTAACAATGCATGCGCGGGCGAGCGGGGAGATGGGGCGGCCCCCGCGGAGGCGCGTAAGACCAATCAGAGCGCTTTACTCAAATTAAGTCCTTGTAGGGCAAGGACCTCCCCCAGCTGGAGGCGGGGGGACCCCAGGGGGAGGGAACGGCCCGACCCCCGCAAGAAGGGGCGGGGTCGGAGCCCGAGGAAAAGGCAGAACAGCCCGGAAGCGTCTCTTTACTCGACTTCCGGCTCGGACTCGGACTCGAGCTCTGAGCCCGAGATAGGGTCGGAGGATTCCGACTCAGATTCTAGCTTTAACAGAGAGAGAGCAGCGGCATGTAAGGTCACTAGCCACAGTGCTCCTGCATGGGTGAAGAGGTTACCAGAGAAAAACTGAACCCCGCTTACAAACTGGCGGAAAATAAAAATGGCTTGCGCAGAATGGGCTCCGTCTGCCACTCTGGTGTTCCCGGTCCGTGTGGGGGGCCAGGCGGAAACCAAAGGACTTATTCACCGGTCAATCCGAAAGATGTGCAGGCAATTGTTAAAGCGATTGCGGATAAGGGAATTAATTCTGCCATGGTTTGCACACTTATTGACGGCCTTTTTGGTGGGGACGACATGCTTCCCTTTGATATTAAGCAGACGTGTAGAATGATATTTGATGGTGCAGGGATGATCGTTTTTAAACAAGAATGGGAGGATAATTGCATTAAACAGCTAGCCTTGGTAATGGGGGCAGACCATCCACTGCATGGCTCCAGCATACAGAGGCTAATGGGCACAGACCCCACTATGATCACCCCCCCAGCAACAGGCTGAGGGGTTGCGGGCCCATGAGGTTATGACAACAACTCGTGCTGCCCGAGAAGCCATCCGTGATGCTTCTAAAGTGGTAGCTAAACCATCTCCGTGGTCTTCCATAAAACAGGGTGAGAGTGAGAGCTTCACTCAGTTTGGAGTGAAGGACAAACTTCAGGCCGCATTAGATTCCTCTGCGTTAGCCTCAGAGGCGAAGGGTCCCGTGCTGGCAGAGTGCCTACGCCAGCAATGCAACTCAGCCACCAAAGACATTTTAAGGTCACTGCCACAGGGGTCTAATATAGCTGCCATGATCAGACACGTTGCAAAGGAGGAACATCTAGTTCCCATCCAAGCAGCAGTCCACACTGCAAGAACCAGTGTGATGGTGTGCCTTAAGTGCGGCCAGGCAGGCCACTTGGCAGCAAACTGCCCCCAGCCAAGGCGCGCCTATCAGCAGCTGCTCCACCACGCCAAGGGGGAGGTAGGGGGCCATGCTGGGGGTGTGGAAGGAAGGGGCATTTAGCTAAGGAATGCAGATCCAGGCCCCAGGGAAACGGGAGAGGGAGGGGGCACCTGGGCCGCAGCCAGCCCCCTCCCACCTGGAATATGCAGCGGCCCAGCTACAGCAACCCCCAGTGGGGCAGGGGACCCTCATACCCTATGCCCCCACAGGGAGCAGTCAACTTTGCATCCCCCCCAGCAATACAATGGCAGAGTTGCGCAGCACCCTCAATACCTTCGCAGCCCCCACTGCCACAAGCCGTGCCGGTGTCACAGGAACAGCAGGGGATGCCCCAGAGCGGGATCCCTGGGTGGCCTTGATCATGAAAATAGGGAAGGAGCCCCTGATGGTGTGGGGGACATGCCACCTTTACGGCAGCCAGGATCCCCACATCATAGGGTTTCAGTTTTGGGCGGACACGGGATCAGACTGCACAATTTTTCCAAAAGCACATTGGCCCGGGCATTGGCAATTAAAAGAAGTCCCCCCAGTGAACGGAGTGGGGGGGCAGTCCAGGGCATGGAAAAGCACCCAGCTGGTGGCTATAACACTACACACGAAAAAGGGACCAGAACGGACAGTAGCTATCTACCCCTATATTTTGCAAAATTCTCCACCCCTGTTAGGAAGGGACGTCCTTTCCATGCTCGGATTTCGGATTACAAATTTATCCTGAGGGCCACTGCCGTACACCCTCCGCTGCCAATCAAATTGACTTGGAAATCATCAGACCCTGTATGGGTGGAACAGTGGCCCCTGACAGAGCCTCGAAAGGCAGCCTTGCTGGAAGTGGTCGACCGCGAGCTGCAAAAGGGTCACATAGAACCCTCCACCAGCCCATGGAACACCCCTGTATTCGTGATCCCCAAAAGGTCCGGACAAGGCTATCGTCTCGTCCACGACCTGAGAGAGGTGAACAAGACGATCCGACCCCTGGGTCCAGTCCAGACACTGCTACCCGCGAATTCAGCCATTCCTGCAGGGCAGCCGTGTGCAGTGCTGGATATCAAGGACTGTTTCTTTTCAATACCTCTGCACCCTGAGGACAGAGAACGATTCGCCTTTTCCGTGGCGTTTCGAAACGGCGAGCAGCCTAAACTTCGCTTCCAATGGAGAGTACTTCCACAAGGCCTGGTCGACAGCCCGACCATATGCTAGATCACCGTGGACAAAGCACTGATGCCAGTCCGACACTCCAATCCCACCACAACCATCATCCAGTACATGGACGACATCCTGGTCGCAGCACCATTGACAAGCCAAGTAGATGACCTGGTGTCCACAATCACGGAGACCCTTCAGGCCAACGGCTTCGAGATCGCGAGCGCAAAAATCAAGAGAGGACCCTGCGTGACCTTCCTGGGAGTAGGGATCACAAGCTCCTACGTGACACCTCCTGAGATGAAGATCAACCGAGACGTCGAGACGCTCCACGACGTGCAACGCCTGGTGGGATCCCTGCAGTGGCTTCGCAATATCGTCCTGATTCCTCCCGAGGTCATGGACCCTCTGTACGACCTCCTGAAAGGGAAGAACCCTTGGGATCCCAAGGTGCTGACGCCGCAAGAAACGAGCTCCCTCGACTTCATCAAAAGCCAGATGTCCACTGGCACGCTTGCCAGGTGGAACCCAGCCATGCCACTGGACCTGTACGTCCACTTTACACCGAAGGGGGGAGTGGGAGCACTGGCCCAAGGACTCGCTGAAAAGGCCCAACCGATCCAATGGGTGGTCCTCGGAAGACCCGCTTGTGCATTTTCCCCAGGAATCGAATGCATCGCCAGCCTCATCATGAAAGGCAGGAGACTTGCCTTGAAAAACCTAGGGACCGAGCCGACAAGCATCCACCTTCCGTTTTGCAAGCAGCCGACCTCGGAGTCAGCCACAATATCGGAGTACCTGGCCCTTGCTCTCTCCAGCTTCGGAGGAGAAATCTCCTACTCCTCCAAGCCACCCTGGACTAAGCTGCTGACCGTAGTCGACATGGACATGCCACCGAAGGTCAAGGACAGACCGCAGCCAGGACCAACGGTCTTCACAGATGCTTCCTCCACAACTTCAACCGCAGCAGCAGTGTGGCAGGCAGGAGAGCAATGGCACTGCATCAAAGCGTGTGACCCCACACTGTCAGTGCAACAGCTGGAGGCAGCAGCAGTGGTTTTGGCATGCGGACTCTTCCAAGACGAACACCTCAACATTGTAACGGACTCTATATTCGTGGCAAGGCTCTGCCTAGCCATGGCAGGACTAGGAGTGTCAACATCAGCAGCAGCCCTAATGCTGGAAGAAGCACTCTCCTCACGACAGGGCACCGTGTCAGTCATCCACATCAACAGCCATGACCCAGTCAAAGGTTACTTCCAGATCGGCAACGACAAAGCGGACGCCGCAGCAAAAGGCGTTTGGACCTTGCAAAGAGCTCGTCAACTGCACGAGTCGCTCCACATCAGAGTCAAAGCACTGGCGAAGAGATGCGGAATCTCGACGGCGGACGCAAAACATGTGGTAGCCACCTGCCCTTACTGCCAGAAGTCACCCCTTTGGACCTACGGGGTCAACCCGAGAGGTCTCAAGCCCTCAGAGATCTGGCAGTCGGACTTCACCTGGTGCGAACTGATGAAGCCTCGAGCATGGCTTGCAGTGACAGTAGATACTTATAGCGGAACGATCATAGCCACACAGCACTCCAAAACTAACTCCAAAGCCACAATTCAGCACTGGCTGACAGCCATGGCTTGGCTTGGTATCCCCAAGCAGATCAAAACGGACAATGGCTCCAATTTCACCTCCAAACAAGTACAGGAATTCACCTCGAAATGGGGCATCACGTTAGTGCAAGGCATCCCATACAACAGTACCGGGCAGGCCATAGTTGAGAGAGCGAACCAAACCCTGAAAACCAAGCTAGAAGTGTTGGCAAAAGCAGAGGGCTTTGCCAATGCCATTCCCCCAGGAGATCAGGCATGTATGCTGGCAACCGCTTTGCTGGCACTGAATCAATTCCCTAGGGGAGATGAAACAAACAGTCCTGTCCAAAAACACTGGGCCACTTGAGCGCTAGAAGAGGGCCCACAGGTGGTAATCAGAAATGAGCTAGGCGAGTAGGAACGGGGTTGGAGGCTGATACTCACGGGGAGAGGGTATGCGGCTGTCAAAAAGGACGGCAAAATCAGGTGGTGTCCACTTAAGTCGATTAAACCGGACCTTCATAGCGAGCAGAATGAGACTGACGAGAATTGCGAGTCTTTGTTTACAGGACCTGCTCGTGGGACGTGCTCGTGACGCGTACATCCCGGTTCCAGACGAAAGTGACAGACCACCAAGCCGTCAGGCAGAACCCGAGAGACCCGCACGGGTGAGACCCAAGCACCAAGGGTGTTTCTGTGTGATTTTGCTGTTGGGGCTTGTCGCCAGAGGGCAAGCCAGCCCAGACCACGACCCCCATCGGCCATTCAGGTGGGTCATGCGACACCTTAGTAGTGGCAAAGCACTCAGAGAAATCACCACTCCAAACACCCCATCCTTCGTGCTCCGCATCACCAACCTGTTTCCAGGACAGCCAAGGGTAAACCCCTATTCCACACACGTCACACACTCGTACTTATCCTACTGGTGCCCAGCTTCAAACCCTGGGAAAAGCTACTGCAATTACCCAGGGTGGGGATATTGTGGGCACTGGGGCTGCGAAACCATAGTTACAGATGCCAGACCGTCGGGGCCTGGGTGGGATCCACAAGAGCCAGACAAATTCTTACAGTTCACCTGGGCACCCAGCGGCTGCAAAATACCCTTCTTCTCCCACGGAAACTTCCATCGAAACCAACATAAAGTCCCTAGTTTTCGGGCGTGCACAGATTATAACATGACGGTCTTGCAGCCAGATCACCCTAGCTGGGCCACAGGCAAATCGTGGATAGTGGTCCTTCAAGGATCAAAAGAGAGGGTGAACGTGCAAATTATCAGGCTCCAACCGTCGGTACCCCGAGCGGTCGGACCCAACAAAGTGATTAAAAGTGTGCCGAAAGGGAGAAATTTAACCTACCCCAAAACCTTACCCACAGGGGTCAGCAATGTCCCGACCGGTCAAGTGGAAACCTTTCAGATGAGCCGCTTAACCGAGTCAGACTCAAACCCAATCCTTCGTATGTTAGAAGCTACCTTTGTATCCCTGAACGAATCCAACCCTAACCTAACCGAATCCTGCTGGCTTTGTTACGATGTCAAACCCCCCTTTTACGAAGGAGTCGCTTTAAACACTCCCTTCAGTTATTCCTCAGCCGACGCCCCTCACCAGTGCAGATGGGATACCCCTCGCAAAGGAATCACCCTGAGTCAAGTCACAGGCCGAGGCAGATGCTTTGGCAATGCAGCCCTAGCTAAGCGGGGAGGCAACATCTGCACCAAAATAGTCAAGCCTAACAGGAAAAACAACAAGTGGGTAGTCCCATCCACATCGGGGATGTGGGTTTGCCAGAGATCCGGAGTGAGTCCTTGTGTGTTCCTTCCCAAATTCAATGACTCTAACAACTTCTGTGTCCAAGTTCTGATTGTTCCTAGGGTCCTGTACCACTCAGACGAAGAAATGTACCATCTTCTTGAGGGACCCAGCCGGATCCACAAAAGAGAAATAATGACAGGTATAACTATTGCAATGCTGCTCGGCCTGGGAGCAGCCGGAACGGCCACAGGTGTCTCAGCCTTGGCGACACAGAACCATGGATTGTCCCAGCTGCAGGCAACGATTGACGAGGACCTGCAGAGGATCGAGAAATCCATCTCCTTTCTAGAGAAGTCAGTCTCCTCACTCTCGGAAGTGGTCTTGCAGAACAGGCGAGGCTTAGACCTCCTGTTCATGCAGCAAGAGGGCCTGTGTGCCGCCTTGAAAGAGGAGTGCTGTTTCTATGCAGACCACACGGGAGTCGTGAGAGACTCCATGGCAGAACTCCGGAACCGACTGGCTCAGAGACAGAAAGACAGAGAAGCCCAACAGGGCTGGTACGAGTCCTGGTTCAATCAATCACCATGGCTAACCACTCTGATTTCTGCCCTGATAGGTCCATTGGCGATGCTGTTCCTAACAGTCACCTTCGGACCATGCCTGCTGAACAAGCTGGTCTTGTTCGTTCAGAGCCGCCTGGAACGGGCCAACATCCTGTTCATAGGGCGACGACAATTGCTGTGAATTCAACCAGGGAATTCAACCAAAGAACACTGCCAGTCACAAGATTTTCCAAACTTGTCTGGCAAAAGCTTACTCAGGTCTCCCAAAACCCCTTTCCCTTGTTAAGTTACAACCTCATACCTCATTTCAGCACCTATGTACATGACTACCTCGTTCATTTGTGAAAAGCGGGGGGGAGATGTGGTAGCTAAGGAAGAGGCGCTGCGGAAGATTGTCGCGATGTTACGGAAAGCCAGGACCCTCTTTTTCCCATAGATAAGACCCCCAGGTACTCATAGATAAGAAACTAACAATAGGAATGTGGCCCCACTAACCAGAAGAATGCTGTCCCACTGAAGTCAGCAACTTTCTATCCCTTACCCAGCACTTTTTCACTCCTTATCCAGTACTTTTCCATTCTCTACTAACTATAGATAAGAAAGACAAACCCCTTTTTGACATAGAGACCCCTAAGACTATAAGACCCCATGAGAAGAAGTAATAATTGCCTTTTGACCGTCCATCATATTGACGTCTGCATGTGTCATTGGCCCGAACGGCCCTGTAGAGAGGGCTGTCGAGCTGTACCTCAGAACCAGGTCGCCTGCCTTGATATAGAAGGCAACACATGTGACCAGTATATAAGTGCCAAGGGAAAGCCTATGATTTTTAACTCCCAAAAGTCTCTGGGTCAAATGCTAAAAATAACAAATGCAACTGTGTAAGAAAGAAGAAATGGTTGGGGATGTAAATCTGTGTTTGTCCAAGACAGATTCCATGAATCTCATCAAGAATTCTAAATACCGTGACAAATGCTTAACTAACTGCTCTGAGTTAAGACTTAGATACAAAGCAAAGTATTTATCACTTTGAAATGCATCCCATTAACCAGATAACCTTGCCTGTGTGTACAAAACAAAGTTGTATCTGCCTCAGAACAGCATGCCCCACCATAATAGTAGATGAGATCACAGTGAAGGACACTCAATTTAACTTGTGCATTTGTAACTTTGTCAAAATCAAAGGATGCACTTTTTCCGATCAGGCACCTGTCGTATCATACCAACATAGAAAGGCAAATTTTATCACTGTCCAAGAAATATTGTCTGTGCCCATAGGGATGAACTTAACTTTGGTTACCCAATTGTTAAAACATTATGAATTCAAGAAAATTCTTAAAAAAGTTAAAGATAAAAGGAAAAGAACTTTGATTACAATACACCATGACACAGAGACTACACGGAAAGTATTTAAAAGATTGGAAAAAGGCCCATCCCATCATTAGTGGGATGTGCTTTGTGAGCAGTCTCCAATGGCAGCTGACTTGCTCAGTACCTTCATTCATCCAATTAGTGTTTTACTTCTCTTGGTTAGTATAAGTTTGATTTTGTCTATTACAGTACTTATTTAGAATTAGAGACTGTTGCAGCAAGTAGCAGCTTTAACTTCAATATTGAGAACATATGGTACGGTTTTAAGAAACACTTACCACATAAGTTGGCTCAATAAAGAAGAACCTATATGTTAGTAAAAGAATTTACCAACCTTGAAGAAGGAGTAGGGATTGAATTATGATTTAAAAAATTTAAGATTTTAACTGAGGGTTAGAACCAATTCATATTGAAGTCAGATACACCAACAACTGGTTAATGATTATTAGATGCTTAAGTTGAAGCTAATTGTTACATTATGAGCTCATTTGTAGAAGGAAGAGGAGCAAGTGAACCATTACAGGAACATATTGAAACCAGCAGAACAATGCCCAGCACCTGGACTCTGTGTCAATCCATCACGAAGCAGGGGGCCTTGGATTGTGCCAGAGGGTCACAGAGATCTGATGAAGACCTTCCTGACTTCATCCCAGGGACCACTGACCCAGTTTGGGACCACTGACCCAATTCAAGAGAAGAATTGCGCACACGTGAAGGACTAATAACCTCATTTTAATACAAAGCGGGGGTGGGAGGTGCTGGGGTTATGCATATGTATTATTTTGGGAAATAAACAGAAGGCAAAAATCCTTGTGTGGTGCAGTCACGCATTTCAAGGATGACCCCTTCCAGGCCACCCACCAGAGTAATAAACATACCACTTTCTAACTTTAACTAGTTAGAGAGTCTTTGTCCCTGATTTTCAGTTTTAATGATTAAGTGACAATGCTATAGACCCAGAACTGACTACATCTGGGACTGCACAAAAGATTATGTGCATACAAAATAATAAGAAAGGCCACTTGGAAGAAGTAAAAATTATTTATGAAAAAAAAAGCAAATAATGGAGGATAGAAAAAAAGAAATACTGCTCAAGCCAAATTATTTGTAAAAAGGGAAGAGGAAAGATTATTATAGGTGCTTATTATATTGTTATATTAAGAGGAATTTTATATGTACAATGTTAAAATAACTATGCTTTTATTTCTGCTGTTAATAAAAACTTAGACATGGAAGTAGTGGTACCTGATCTAGTCAGGAGTGAACTGTCTGCTTGGTCAGGATAACATCCAGTGAACACCATGAGCACCCTGCTAATGATGTGCCAACTATCAGCATCTGCCGTAAGGCCCAGAGTGGAAGTGATCAAGAGAGGGAACCAAAACCACAGCCAAGAAACACACATGCTCTAAAAAGGCAGAGCTGAGGAGGAGCCATGCTAAACAGTTCCTGGAATATGTAAACTAGATGGTGGATATGCATAAGAGTATGAATATGCAACAGGCTGATGTAATAGAAATGGTATAAAAAGGGTGTTTCCCAAACTAGCAGGGGTGCTCTTGGCTTAGTACCAAGATGCACTGAGCCGTAATTTTTGTTTTACTGTCTCTGTCTCCTACTGTCCTTTATTAAAGTTTTAAATTTTAACAGGAAATTGAACCGTGTTTTTCACAAGGGAAGATGGAATCTTAACGTGTATCGGTCCCTGGTTGCCAACTGCTGGTCGTAGTGGGGATTGTAAAACCGGTTCTTTTCTCATTTTTTAGCTTGTACGTTTCACTATGGGGCTACACTCTTTGACGGCTTTTCTCACGATCTTTGCCCTCCTTCGCTTGCTCAAGGCTGCAATGAGTTCATCAATTTCACCTTCCCCGGTAGCTGCTGGAGCAGGAGCTCTCTGGTTCGGCTGACCCTGTTGTACCATATAATCTATTTTGCCGACCCCCGATCCTAGGGAGCCCCACGCGGGATTTGCTGCGTCTTTTAACCCGGGCTGCGCGTCCGCCCGCGCCGGTGACATCATCCCCCGAAGCCGCTCCCCGGCGTTCAGGGTTGCCATGGAAACTGACAGGGCTGGGAGCGGAGAGACCCCGCCCCCATGGGAGGTTCCCTCTCCGCCCTCCCGGCACAAGGCTCCGCCCCCGGCTCCTCCTCCTGGCCCGGGGCCGGCGCCATCCCTGCCTGGCCGCGCTCGCCTTTCTCCTCCTTCCCCGCTGGGCCCGGTCTGAGCTGCGCCTCCCCCGCTCCCCGATCGTGTCGGCGGTGGCGGCGGCAGCGGCGGGGGGGCGGTGGCGGCGGCGGGGGCGCGCCTTGGCCCGGACCCGACCGACCCCACCCTCAGGGCGGGAGAGACTCGATCTGAACCTTCTTCCTCCCTTGTTTTACTTTTCTTTGCCAATATTGGCTCTTTTTTCCCTTTTCTCCCCTTTTCCCTTTCAGACTAAGGTTTGCTCTTCCTTTTGCTTTGCTGCTGGGCTCCGCTGACATGCTGGCACCATAAAGAGCCTCGCATACTCCAGCTCACCTGAGCACCCTGAGGATTTATCCTCACGTCTACGGGAAATCAAACTTGATATTAATCTCTTATCCCAACTACCAAACTGGGGCCTCGTCTGATTGTCCTCTAGCGCCTCTATACCGTGACCAGATCTTTTCTGAGTCCAATAAGTTTGCATTTGAAAAACAAGGCTCCCCCCGGTAAGGGATCCCCAGTTTGTCAGTGCTAATCTCAGGGGACTGTCTCTCGGGATATTATCACTACAGCACTCGCAGCAGAATATACACACGGAATTTTAACAGCTCTGAGCAGAAATTTAAAGAACCAACGAGAGAGAGAAAGAGCGAGATTCCGATCGCGGCGCTCCGGAGCGGCGCTGCGGGAACGATCCCTGCTCCAGCACTGCCGGCCCCAGGCCAAGCCCAGCCCCGCAATCCAACCCCGCTGCTCACAGCGCCCGCCCTCCCCGGCCCGGGGCACAGCGAGCCCCGCACCCGCTGCGCCCCCGAGCACAAAACGCCCCTTCCCACCGCGCTCACCCGATAAACACAGCGCCCCTGCAGCCGCTCACGCCTCTCTCGCTCCTCCCGAGCTTCTCGGCCTCCCGCACCCTCTGCCCCGCACCTGGGCCCCGCCAGTGCCGCGGGCTGGCGGCAGCAGCTGCACCTTCCTCTGCCTCTGCTCCAGCCCTGCCCAGGTGCCTCGGCTCCCTTCGTGCTCGCCACAAACTGAGGCCTTCACAAGGCTGACCTAGAACAGAGGCCAGACACGGTTACACAATAAAGCAGGCATTTGTTAAAAGGCCTCCGTGGATACACCTTGGGCAGAACAAGAGCCCAGCCAGGGCTACGCCCAAGATGCACCAAAATGGCCACAAAATGGACGGCCGGTCACGAGGTCTGTCACTTTTATAAGTTCTGCTCCATTTGCATATTGGAGTTAATTGTCCAATTATGTCTTTAGATGATGAAGTCCCATCCTTCTTGTTTTTCTCTCTTCAGTGCCTGTTGTTTATGCTCTTGGGCCTGAGGTTTGGATTATTTGTCCTTGGGTACCCAGCTAGAGCAGGAATTGTTTTGTCTCCCTGCTCTGTGAACAGAGCTCAGCATCCCTTAATATGAAGCCCAGACCCACAGAGTAAAGCAGCACAGAATCTGAAAAACAGAAAAGCCAAAACCTGAGGCATCAAATCCATGAGAGCCCCCCACACACTCACCACGCCTCCCCCTCGGCACCCCCCAGGCCCTCCCCATTGATTGAAGCTCCCAAAATGCTCCCAGGCCTGAGCCCCTCAGCCCCCCTGAACCCCCGGCCCATGTTCTCAGCTGGGAAACCCCAAATCTTTGGGAATTCTCAACTGGGATTACCCAATTCCCTGGAAACCTCACCTGGGACCCCCAAAACCTCACCTGGGACCTCCAAACCTTCCAGGATCCCCCCAACCCCCCCAGGACCCTCCAAACTTTATCTGGGATTTCCCCAAACTCCCCCGGGAGCCCCCAAACTCCACCTGGGACCCCCCAAACGCCCCAAAATACTGGTGACAGTGGGACAGAACTGGGGCATTGGGTTGCTGACACTGGAATGCAACAGGGGACACCGGGTTGGTGGCACTGGAATGATGACACAGGGGTGGTGGCACTGGGACAGCCTTAGGGACACTGGGGTGGTGACAGTGGGATAGAACTGGTGGCACTGGGGTGGAATTGGTGGCACTGGGCTGGTGGCACTGGGGTGGAATTGGTGGCACTGGGATGGAACTGGGGACACTGGGACAGGACTGGTAGCAGTGGCACAGGGACACAGGGATTGAACTGGGCTGGGGGACACTGGACAGGTGGCACTGGGCTGGTGGCACTGCCGTGTCCCTGGTGCCACCTGTCCAGTGTCCCCATGTCCCTGCAGTGTCCCTGCGGGTGGCCGAGGATGGTCACCTGTTGCTGGCCCTGGCCATGGTGGCTGTTGCCTGGCTGGCAGCCACCATGGCCTCTCTCCTCACCTGGGCTCCATGCCCGGCCACCACCTCGGCCCCCTCCTCCCCGCCCAGGGCCTGACCCAGCTCCACCATGTTTTTCTGAGCTGTCCCATCATGGGCAGCCACGTCCTGCAGCTCCCTGGCCCGGGTAGTAGACGCCTCAGCAGCCACCTCCCTCCCGGTGTTGCGGAGCTCAGAGGCCTTCCTGGCCAGCTCGGTCCAGCTGTCCACAAATGCAGTCACCAACCCCTGCCACTTGCTGCCCATCATTGTCACACGGTTCTGGGAGATCCATGGCATGCTCTTGCAGGCAGCCAGGGCTTGGCTCAGGGAGGTGACAGGGTCATCATCATTCACAGTGACATTCTGGTACCTCCAGGTGTCATCAATACAGTACAGGGTGGTCCAGAGCTCATTGGTGAATTCCTCCAGGTCCCACTACAGGCGCAACGGGGACACGAGCAGCAGCATCTCCTCGTCCCGACAGGGCAGGGTGGCCAGCAGCTCACCCAGGATGGCCACCATAGTGACCTGCGGCTGCAGCAGGGCGGGGGACAGCTGGGGAGGGGACAGGGGAGGTGTCAGGGACCTGGTGGCACTTAGAGCTTCCTGGGGTGGCCTGGCCACCACCTCGGCCCCCTCCTCCCCACCCAGGGCCTGACCCAGCTCCACCATGTTTTCCTGAGCTGTCCAATAATGGGCAGTCTTGGCCTGCAGCTCCCTGGCCCGGGCAGTGGCGGTGGCCACCATGTCGGCTGCCTTGGGGGCCAAATCCCTGCAGGCATTGGGGAGCTTGGTGGCCATCCTGGCCAGCTGGGCCCAGCTGTCCTTGAGTGCAGCCGCTGACCGCTGCCACTCCCAGGCCACCATTTGCACATTGAACCTGCTGGTCCATGGGGTGCTCTTGTAGGCGGCCAGGGCCTGGCTCAGGGAGTCGGGAGGGTCATCACCATCAGAGGTGAAAGGGTCATCATCATTGTAGGTGACATTGCGGTGCCTCCAGGTCTCACCAGTGCACAGGCTGTCGCGCAGCACATTGGTGAAGTCCATCAGGTCCCAGTACAGGTGCAATGGGGACACGAGCAGAGTCATCTCGTGCAGGCTGGGCAGGGTGTCCAGCAGCTCACCCAGGATGGCCACCACGGTGACCTCTGGCTGCAGCAGGGCCGGGGACAGGTGGGGAGGGGACAGGGGAGGTGTCAGGGACCTAGTGGCACTTACGGCCTCCTGCGATGACCACTGTGCCCTCCCGGGCTCCCCTTTGTCCCCTCCCTGGAGGGCTCTGCTGTCCCCTCTGTCCCTCTGTCAACCCCCCGACCCCTCTACTACCCCGCACTGTCGCTCGCGTGTGCTCCCCATTCCCCACTGCCCCCTCCCCCACCGTCGCACCTCTTGGGGCTCCATGCTCACTGGGGACACCCTGGGGACGCTCCGCTGGCGAAGGAGCCCCGGCACCAGCTCCGGTCCCGGCCCAGAACAGGCCCCGGGGTCGGCGCCGGGAAAAGGCGGAGCCGCCTCAGGAGGGGCCGGAAAAGGGGTTGGGCGAGGTGACGTCACCGCCCGCCCTTTCCAGTACCGCCCCTATCCATGGAAAGCGCCTGGATTTGGCCGTTTTGGTTGAATCCCAGGGGATTTAGGCTCAGTAGAAGGGGATTTAGGCTCCATCCCCAGGGGATTTAGGTTCCATCCCACCATTTCTAGGCGGATTCATTCCGCCGTTCCCGGTTGGATTTACGAGGGAACGTGGAGCGCTCTGAGGAGCCCACAGAGTTACCCTCAACAAACAGGGCCGCGCTGCTTCTCTCGCGAAACGTCTACCGAGAAGCCCCAAAGGCGGCGCGGACCAATCAGAAGCCGCGCTGGCCAGAAGTACTGGCAGAAGTTCCCGTTGCTTCGGCGTCGGCAGCTGCTTCCGGCGAATCCGCGGTGCATTGTGGGCATTGTGGTCCCCGTGGGGCCCAGCGCCGGCGGCGGAGCGGGGCTGAGGCCGCGGGCGGGGGAGGGGGCGGGGCGGGAATTTGGGTGCGCCGAGGGAGCCCCGGGACCCCCCCCGGCAGCGCGGGATGGGCGACAGCGACCGCGGTCAGCACCGGGAGCGGGGAGAGGGGGAGGGGCGATGAGGGGGGGTTTGGAGGGGTTATGAAAGGATCGGGAGAGACTGAGGGAGAACTGGGGGTCCTGAGGGCATGTGGGGTGTTCTGAGGGCGTTTGGGGCGATCGAGAGGGAGAACTGGGGGTCGTGAGGAGATTTGGGGGCTTCTGAGGGGATTGGAGGGGTTGTGAGGGGATTTTGGGGGGTGAGAGGGACAACTGGGGATCCTGAGGGTATATGGCGGGTCCTGAGACGGTTTGGAGGGATTGTGAGGGGATGTGAGGGGGCTGAGGGGTTGTGAGGGGGTTTGGGACATGGTGAGAGGATGTGGAGGGTCCTCAGGGAGAATTAGGTATCCTGAGGGGGTTTGTGGGGCTCTGAGGAGATCTGGGGGAGTCTTGAGGGGATATGGGGACATCATGAGGAAATCTGGGGGGATTCTGAGGATCTTTTTAAGGGTCCTGAGGAGGACTGGGGGGCCCTGCTGGAGACCTGGATGTACTGAGAGTAGTTAGGAGGATTGTGAGGGCATTTGGGGGCATTCTGAGTGGGTTTGGGAGGATTTGCGAGTTTCCAACTGAATTTGGGGCATCCTGAGGGAATTTTGGAGATCCCCGAGTGGACTTTATGGGTCCCTGACTGGATTTGGGTTGGTTTGGGGTTATTTTGGGGAACCTGACGGGATTTGGTGGAATTTGGGGAATTTTGTGATCCCTGGCTGGCTTTTGGGGTATTTGCAGGTAATTTTGGCGTCCCTGGCTGGATTCTGGGAAGATTTGGGGTAATTTAGGAGTCTCTGATGGGATTTTGGGGTATTTTCAGGTGTTTTTGGGGTAAGTTTGGCCTTCAGACCAGATTTTGGGGTGCCTACCCTGATTTTGGGATATTTTGGCATACCTGACTGCATTTTGGGGTATTTTCGGGTCATTTTGGGGTTCCTCACCAGATTTTTGCCATTTTGTGGTAATTTCATGGTCCCTGACCGAAGTTTGGGGATTTTTTTGGGGTATTTTGGGGTAATTTTGTGATCTCTGGCTGGAATTTTGGGTTTTTTTGGGGTATTTTTGTAGGACAACAGGGGTAGGATGGTCGGGATGGAGAGAGATGAGAGATCTCTGAAGCCAGGTCATGGAACTTGGGGTTTATTGCAAAGGGCCTGGGTGCAGGGCCCTGCTTGGAGCTGCCAGCCACAGCTGGAGCAGGCTCGAGAGAGGGAGAAGAGTGGTGTTATATTTGCCCAATTATCCCATCATCAAAAAAACCAAACACTATTAAAGGTAGCAGCAATTTTCATTGAATAGCTTAGAATATATAAAATCGGATACACTTGAAATATTGACAATGTAATTTGGTTAAAATAAGGGATAATTTGGTTCCAATAATAGCACATAAGCAAAAAAAACCAAACAGCGAGGGGTACGGAGTGCAGGGCCCTTGGATCTCTGCCACCTCACATGCAGCTTGCCAAGCGAAAATTCCCCCTTTTGTGCCATGTGTCAATGCCATCTCCTCCCATTTTCGAATCATCACACTTCCACCTCCGCCCTCATCACCACCTTTACCGCGCATGCTCCACCACTCGGTTTGGTGGTCACACCCGTCTTTGGGGGTCGTCACTGATGAAGGCCTCTCCTCTTCCTCGATGTCCTTTCATTCACCCTTGGGTTACACATGCACACCAAGCCAGTATAATGTAAGCCAAAATTAATATATTACTACATTTTAGCATCAAAGCAATAAATCTCTTATAGCAGGCATTTTCCTGGGACCCCACCAGATTTTCCTTTCTTTCTGTTAATTTTTAGTAACTGTTATCTCTTGCCTTTTCCTGCCTTGAACATCTGCAGGAAAGGGGGGGGGGGGGGGAATGGAACCCCTCCTCCCCTTTCTTTCTTGGCATTACACCTTTTAACTGTTTTATTATTTCCAAATATTAATTACTGTATCAATATCAATTACTGTTTCAATTTTGTCAGCACGGGTCATACCTATTTAGCACACTTCTCATTATCCTGCTCTGAGTCTCCCTTCCCCCACTCATCCACAGGGGTTTGAGGCGGTTTTTCCTTTTTGGGGGAAATCAAAGCGATGCAATGATGCTTCTAATTAGGGGCAGGAGAAGTGAGGCTCCAGGGCTTCCCGCTTAGCCGGAGCCACCGGAGCCGCAGTGGCGGGAGGTGCGGAGAAGTTTGTTTGTGTTTTCAGCTCAATCCCCTCGGGCCCGGGCCCCTTCCAGGGCTGTTCCTCAGCTCCGGCTCTGCCCTCACGCAGCCCGGGGGGCCCTGAGAGCGCGGGGCGGGGCTGTGCCGTGTGCAGAGCCCGCCCCTGGCTGCGATTGGGCGATGGTGCCGTCAGTCGTGGTTGTGGCGCGCTGATTGGTGGGAGCGGGGCGGAGCAGGGCCCCGGTGGCGGGCTGAGGGCGGCCGTGGCTGGGCAGCGGCGCCATTATCGGAGCGTTTGTGCGGGCCCTTGAGCGGCGGCAGCGGCCGGAGCGCGGTGAGGCGGCGGCGGAGCTCGGAGGCGGCCGCAGCGCAGGTGGGAGCCGCGCTGGGTTGTGCGGGGCCTCGGGGCTGGCTGCGGGCCTCGGGGGCGGCAGGGGGCTCGGGCGGGTTCGTTGTGCCGTGTCCGGCGCGTGTTGCCGCTGGCGTGAGAGCGCTGCGGGAGCGGCTGCCCGCGGTCTCCTTGCGGCCGCTGCCTCGGCAGGAGCCGCTGCCGGAGCAGCGCTGGCTCGGCCCGGTTGCTGTGGCTGGGACAGAGGGGGCTGCCCCGGGGCTGTGCGGTGAAATTGCCGTGGCCGGAGGTTTCTGTGCGCAGAGGAGACAGAGGAGTCCTGTAAAAGTGACTTTATTGCTGAGCAGAGGGAGAGGCCGTGGCGCATTTGCCGTGCACTCTCTGCCATTGTTGTAGTTCGCAGCCTCCTTTTTATCCTCACTTTCCCGGCCTCATCTCCCTCTCCCTTTGCCCCCTGGCTGAGGTACTTGGAAGGTTCAGACTTCCCGATCCGCCAACTGCATGTCCTCGTTAATGTGCCCCCCCACTTTTGTATAACAGCCGATATTCACGGCTCTGTTAAATCTTTACTCTTCTGGAAGTTCAGAAATTTAGCGGGACTTTCTGTGAGCAGCAGTCCATGTTAATTAGTAACATTTATTTAAGCTGGTGCTTTCGCCCGTTACTTCCTTATCTACAAATCCCTGGCCCCTCTCTCACCTGCTGAATGAGCTGCACTCTCAAGGTGTGGAGCATAGTAAAAAGATGAGAGTTGCTGTAGCACATCCGAGGAGAAACAGCATTCGTTTAACCCATGGTCTGCCAGGGAGCCACAAAACCGTGTCCCCTTCCCATCCTTTTCACGTTTGGACCAATACATGAGCGGCTTTTTTGTTTCCGTTGTTGTTTTGTTTTTCACCACGTTTCCTTTGTCTTCTATTTTCCAACAGCAGCTTGAGTCATTTAATTTTCCACAAACTCCTCTTTTTTTATGCTACCAGATGATCTGATCCCATCCCATGGTGAAGTTGTGTTCCTCATTTCAGTGGATTGCTCGGCAGGAAGGTCAGGAGCTGGAGCTGTCTGGTTGGTTATTCCGAGGGCAGCTTGTAATCTAATGATGCCATTGAAATGAGAAATGGGTTCTGTGACTCCTGATACAAATTGGTTGGGGTTCCCAGGGTGTTACAGATTTTGTTCTGCTGGCCTTTTATGTTTTCCCCATTTTTGGCTGCTCTCCAGCCAGGGCTGCATCAATTAGGTGCTTTTCTCTATTGAAATCATCAGCTAATTGGATTCCCAACTGATTTCCCTGAATTTTTGGTAGCAAAAAATCCCCAGTCCTCTACTATGCCATATATAACACAGACAGTGATAGCGCATGTTGGAGTGGGCAGAGGGCTGATTCCCCCCATTTGTTTATAGTGAAGTTTTCCCAACATTCTCCATTTGCTGTTTCCCTTTGCAGCTTCACCCGTTTCTGTTGCAGGGTCAGATATCCTCCTGGGCTCTGCCTTGAGCTGTGCAAATTCCATCAGTGCCAGCAGGCAGAGCTTGGGGTGAGGGGCAGAGGGAATCAGCCCAATTCCTGCCCCGGGCAAGAGACCCAGGTGCATTGTCCACACTTTTCCCAGCAGTGTTCATTTGCATTTCTAAAGCTCCTCTGCAGGCTGCCTGGAATGAAGCTTCACTTCCAGGGCAGCCATCTGGTGAGTCACATGTGGCCCCCCCAGAATCTGCTTTTTGTAAAAAAAATTATGTAACTATTTATGAGTTAAAAGTATTACAGTAAAGCTCTTGAATTTTGCAAAATGCAACATAAAGGCGAACATGGAAAAACGCAGACCAAAACTTGATTCTCACAGTTTTGTCCCAAACCTACCTGACAATATAGAGTGGGAATATTATGAAAAATTTTTCTCATGTTGTAATTTTGTCATTGAAACTGCAGGGAAAACAAAAACTATCCAAGAATCTCTTTAGTGTTAGAGAGTCAAGGCATTACTTGATTCTGGCCAGGATGTGCAACTGAAATAATTTCTTTCACAAATAGCCCGGATATGCAGAGAAAATCATTCCATGCCATGTGAGTTTTACTGGATTTTTCCTAAACGTTATGTAGTCTGAACCAGTCTAAATCCACTGCTTTAATGTTCATTGCTTCCGAGTTGTGTAAGTTTTTAGTATTTGGTTTCCTGTTGGACCCGGATGTCTTCCCCTCTGATGTGAATTCGGTCTCCACACTCCTGGATTTGCTTCTCAGCCTTTTCCAGCCCAGGTGTCTCCAGCTCTGCCTGGGCAGTGTCTGGGGTAGCTGTTGGTAGCTGTTTTCTGCTGGGCAACATTGATGTTTTGTTGCTGATCGTTATCTCTGTGGGTATCTTTTGGGCTATTCCCAGTCTGTTGGGATGTTGAACTCATCTCCATTGAGTGGTGTAACACCCCTTATATAAAACCTTTAGAATTCCTTTCCCAAAGGCAAAGACAAACCAAGCCTGAGCAGAGAAATAAGATTTAAAAGGAACAAAATTGGCACATTTTCCAGCAGTGCAATGGCAGGCAGCCCAGAGTGTGGGTGTCAGTGAGCCCCAGAGTGGAATTGTGCCGTGGTGTTCCCCAGCAGCTGTGGCAGTGCAGGCCCAGCCAGCGCTGAAGCTGCAGCAGTGGCAGCAAGGCTTGGCCCCAGGGGCTGGAGATGGCAGAGGAGGGTGGCCAGGATTGCAGAGGATTCCCGGCGAGGATCTGTGGGCAGGCGCAGGGGCTTGGCCCGCTGTGGAGCCCTGGCTGCTGCTGCGTTGCCTTCAGGGCAGGCTCAGGGGCGGCCTCCCATCCTCCTGCTGCGGGCGGGAAGTGCAAATCTCCGGGGCTTCAGAGCCCTTGAGGCCAGGCTGAGGGGTCCCCCCGTGTTGAGCTGTGCTGGCGGCTGTTTCTGGCCTCAGGGACACTTGGCATGGGCCCCTTGGCCACCAGTGGTGCTGCTTGGCACTCCTTAGGCAGGAGCCGATTTCCTGGCTGGGTGTTGGCAGCAGCAAAGTGCCAGGGCAGGCTGTGTGCCAGCCCAGCTTGCTGTGGGAGAATGTGCCTTGATATCTGCTCCAATGGTTGCTGAAGCAGGGAGAATTGCTTTTGCCCCCCTGTAAGGTGCCATGGTGTCAGCAGAAGATATTGAAGCCTTCCTGCTCAGGGCATTTCAGTGCCAGGCTCTCACAAGCACCCACAGCCACGCAGGTTGAGCAGAGCATGGGGCGGTGACCTGTGCTGTGTCTGATTCCTCTTCCTTCCCTTCCCTGGAACAGGGTGTTGCTGTTAGACACCACTTGTCCTGGTTACTTCAGAGTACTTTGGTGAGGCTCCATATCTAATTTTCCCTCTTTCCCTGGGGCTCCCAACACTTCTGGGTTTACTTCAGCATAGGCCTGGCCAGACGTTTGACACAGAGGTACAACAGGACCGGCCTCTGTATCCCTTTTTATAATATTAATTTGTGTTACAAGTTTATCGATTAAATCCCTTCCCAGTAAATCATGATAACAATTAGGAGCAAATAAAAATTCATGCATTACAAACTCATCTCCTAGATCTACTAACAGTGATTGAATAGAACCATACATATTTCCCATTTATCTCCTCACTAATCAAACACATTTTTAGCATTTTCCCCCCTTCGGTCTAAGATTCAGAGTGGATTGAGAGGCCCCTGTGTCCATCAGAAAATGCCTCCTCTCAATGCAGACCCACCCTGAATGTTCTCAAGGGCTCCAGTGTGGAGGGTCCCTGGTGTGATGGGAGCTGTGACAGCCCTGCCAATCCATGTCCATCAAGGGGTGGACTTGCTGGTCCTGAGGGTGCTGCTGTCTGTGCTTGCAGTGTCCTTGTGCCCTGCAGCTGGAGCCCTGGTTCCTTGCCAGGGGCTGTTTGGGTGGGCTCTCCCCTGCCGAGGAGGGCAATGCCTCTGCCAGGTGCTTGTGGCCGAGCCGTGCCCTGGGTGCTGGGGCCCCCTTGGGCCCTGGGGTTGATCCCTCAGGGGCTGTAGGAACTGTGCCCTGGCCTTTGCCTTCAGCTTGGCCTTTTGCTGCTCCCTTCTTGCACTCACCTGCTGTGCCTTTGTGCCCAAGTGCTGCAGGGCCTTCTTGTGCCCCTCCTGCAGCCGCCCTCAGTGCCTGTGGGTGCTCATCCTCTGACAGCTGCTGAGCTTTCTGCAAAATCATTTGTATCTCCAGTAACCCTAATAAAAGCCTTAAAAGATCATCTCCTTGCTAAAAGGTACATTCCACATTTCCCATGTGTTCCTTGCTCCTCCTCCCTGTGCTCAGGGTGCCCTCCCCAGCCCGTAGCCCAGAGCTGCTCCCTGTCCTGCCGCAGTGTCCGAAGGCGCCCCCGGCGGGCAGGGCCGGCAGCTCCACGGGGCCGGGCAGCGGCCGGGGCGTCCCGCAGCCTCCTGGGGGCCGGGGGCCGCTGCCGGCCCTGCCTGGGGCTGGTGGCGTCTGGCAGCGCCCGGCGCTGAGCCCCGGCTGCCCCACAGTCCCGGCCCGGCCCCGCAGCTCCCCACAGGCCCCCAGCCCGTGCTCCCGGTGCCGCAGCTCTGCGCCCAGTGCTGCCACTGCCCCTCACAGAGAAACCCCCTGAAACCCTGACCTCCTTGTTTTCCTGGCCTGGAAACCGGGGATACAAAAGATCTGGATCAGCTGAAAAGTTTTGAGGCTAAGACCCTTGATAAACATCCCAATCCTCAGTATTTTTCTCTTCTTTTGCTTTTCCATCATCCTTTTCCTTCCCACATAGATTCCTCCTGCAGCTTCTTGCCTTAACCATATTGCTGCACACTCCCCTTCACCCAATCCCTTTGCAGCACACCAACACCATCCATGCCCTGTTGTCCAAATGCGAGGGGAATTTGGGGAGGTGGGAGTGGGGCAGCGCCAAGGCCAGGCCCCCCCACGCTATCCCGGCGGGAGCGGCTGCAGTGGGGACCGAGTGCGGGCGGGAGCGGTCGAGAGCCCAGCGCTGCCCCAGCCCGACCTGCCCCAGCTCCATCCCTGCCCCTGCCGTGGGATGCTGTGGGTTTGGGGGGAAGAGGGAGCCAGCAGTGGGTGCTGGGCCTGGGGCAGGAGGAGAAGGGAAGGAGAAGCAGGGTTGAGGAACAAAAGGGTCAAACGATGCATGAGGGAGGAGAAGGTTGGATTGTGCAGGAGAAGGAGGAAGAGGAGTGGGAGAAATAGCAAGGACACTGGATGTGGAGGAGGAGCAGAAACAGGAGGCACCACAAGGTTCCACTTCTCCCTGTATCTGCAACTTCCCTGCCAGCCCCAGTAGCATTCCCCCCCTACCATGCAGCACGTGACCGGGAATTGGGATCCACGGTTTTCCCGGGGGTGAATCTTGGTGTTTCTGAGCTTTATTGGGCTAATTGTTGGTGCTTTGTTTTTTTGTGGGGGCTGAATCTTTATATTTGGAAGGTGCTTTTGTTGAATCTTGATGTTTGGGAAGTTTTTTATCTGTGTGTTGATGTTTGGAGGACTTTTGTGCTGAATCTTGGTGTTTTGGAGGTTCTTAGAGACACAAGATGCCCAATGACTTAATGAGATGAACTTGGGCAAGGAGGAGCTCCCAGTCCAAGGCACTCTCATTTTGTTCATTTCCCCAAACCAGGATTTTTCATTCCTAGGGCGTGTGTGAATGGAGCAGGAGGAAAAGCCCTGGAGATTCCGCACGAGGAGGGGCAGCAAACCCAGCCCGGGGAGCTGTGGGGAGGAAAGAGCCCCCCTGAGCCGGGAAGGCAGCCAGAGATCCAGCCAGAGCTCAGAGCTGGTGGAGAACCCCCATGGCAGAGAGAAGCCCCACAAGTGCTTGGAATGTGGGAAGGGTTTTAGTCGGAGCTTAGACCTGATCCAGCACCAGGTGATCCACACTGGGGAACAGCCCTATGAGTGTGAGGAATGTGGGAAGCGTTTCAGCTGGAGCTCCAGCCTGACGAGGCACCAGAGGATCCACACTGGGGAGAGGCCCTTTGAGTGTGAGGAGTGTGGGAAGAGCTTCAGCCAGAGCTCCATCCTGATGCAACACCAGAGGATCCACACTGGGGAAAAGCCCTTTGAATGTGGGGAATGTGGGATGAGCTTCAGGCAGAGGGGGAGCCTGATGCAACACCAGATGATCCACAGCGGGGACCGGCCTTACGAGTGTGGGGAATGTGGGATGAGCTTCAGCCAGAAGGGCCACCTGATGCAACACCACAGGATCCACACAGGAGGAAAGCCCTATGAGTGTGTGGAATGTGGGAAGAGCTTCAGCCAGAGCTCTGGCCTGAGGAGACATGAGAGGATCCACACTGGGGAAAAGCCCCATGAGTGTGGGGTGTGTGGGAAAAGCTTCAGCATGAAATGCAAGCTGACGGAACACCAGAAGATCCACTCTGGGGAAAAGCCCTACAAGTGTGGGGAATGTGGGAGGAGCTTCAGAGGAAGCTCGGCCCTGATTCGGCACCAGGTGATCCACACGGGGGAACGGCCCTACACCTGCTTGGAATGTGGGAAGAGCTATGGGTGGCACACTGACCTGAGAAAACACCACCAGCGTGTTCACTCTGGGGAGAAGCCCTACAAGTGTCCCCAGTGTGGGAAGAGGTTTCACAGGAGCTCCGATCTCCTCATACATGAGCGGAGTCACAGGGAGGAGAGGCCCTTCCGCTGCCCCGACTGCGGGAAAGGCTTCAAGCTAAACTCCCACCTCACCCTGCACCGGCGCATCCACACAGGGGAGAGGCCGTACAAGTGTGGGGAGTGTGGGATGAGATTCTCATCGAGCTCAATTTTGACCAAACATCAACGGAGGCGCCACTAAGGGAAGCCCTGTGAGTGCCCTGAGTGTGGGAAGAGCTTTGTGTGCTGCTCCAGCTCCATCCCCCATGAGAGGATCCACGTTGGATGATCCCCAGTGACCCCTGTTGGGCAGAGCCCTGGTGATCTGTGGTCCTGATGATCCAAGTTGGAAGGCATCTGGCTGGGGGGCTCCACATCTTCCTGGTTCCCTGAGGGTACCTAGATAAGCCCAGCAGCAGGAACATCCATCAGGATGCAGACCTATAATGGGAATTCCATGGGGAGAGCAGATTTGTCGACTTTCAACCCCATAAAATCTTTTGCATTCAATTCTATCTTCCTGTGACATCAAGGAGTATTGAATGGTCTTGGAGGTATATTCTGGGTTACTGTTTGGTGCTTGTATCCCCAGTCTGTTCTGTTTATGCTGAATAATAAGTTTTGCACCTTCAAGACTTGTCCTGAGAGTGAAGGGGGAGAGAAGAAGCACGGAGTTTGTTTTCAGAAACCGCACTCACTCCTCCACATTCCTGCTCCTGCACTGTGTTGTCTGCGAATGGACAGGCAGTGGGACAGAGCTCTCCTTTCCTTTTAGTTAGTTTTAGCTAGCTGAACCAAACAAGTTCTCTGGACTGTGGGGTTTTTCCCCTTTCTTTGGACCTGTTTAAACCTGCTCTGGCCTGAACACCAGAAGAGCACGGGCAGCTCACACCTGTGGCCCACCGGGCTGGGCCTGGCCTGTGACATTTCCAGCATCGGAGGGATTGATAAGAGACTGAGTGAGCTGAGCCTACAGACCATGGAGGGACTTTGTGAGTTTGTGTCTCTTTTAGAGCGGCAAGAGGTTTTATTGTTTCATATTATTTAGGTTTTATTGTTTAATAAACAGTTTTTTCCGCTTTTCTCCAAGGAGGTATTTTATTTTTCCTGAACCAGTTGGGGGAAGGGCCGATTGAATCTGCTGTCTTAAAGGAACCCCTTTGTGGGTTCTCTCCCAAATTTGCCCTGAACCAGGACAAGGTCTTTTCCAACTTCAGGGATTCCACAGTTTTGATTTCCTATTTCCCAAGGGTGTCTTCTGTAGCCAAATGGTGAAAAACTGGGGAAAAGACCAAGATTTTGGAGACAGTGGGGTAGAAACCCCACCAAAAAAGGTTCTTCCCTTCCACCTAAGCAGTGGATCCTCAGCTGGTATGGACAAGGAAATCCTTTTCTTTTGGCCTTGATTTTGTTTTAATTTCTATTTATCCCTTTAAAATATCCAATATTGAGGTAAAAACAGACATTGAACTAAGACTTGGATGTGGTCATGGTAGGACACATGGAGAGACTTGGGGACGCATGGATATTAACAGGGATGGGGCCATTTGTGGGGGACATGGGGGACATGGGCATGGATGGAGATGTGGGGGACAATGACAGGGATGGAAACAGGGAGAGAGCCATGGGTGAGGACATGGTGGGACATGGGCAGTGACATGTGGGGACATGGCCATGGCTGGTGCCATGGAGGGAACTTGCAGAGGATGTGGGGGATGCTGGGTTTGAGGGAGTTGAGGGTTCCTGGGAGGGACTTGGGTCTTGCTGAGGCCTTTGGGGACCCCAGGCTGAGCAGCTCCAGCTGTGCTGGGAGACCCTGGGGGAGGTTCTGGGGCAGCTGCTCAAGGACCCCTGACCTGGAGCCCCAGCCAGGCATTGGGCTCCTGGAAGGGGATGAACGTCCTTGTCCCCAGGAGCTAAATCCCAGCACCCCCAGGGTGTCAGGGGCAGCTGAGGGGCCACAACAGGGAGGGGAAAGCCAGAGAGAGCTGTCACACTTCTAAGCTAAACCCCAAAAGTCCCAAAACTGAGGGATTCCTCCCAGGAAAAAGCAGCCAGGAGCTGCCAGAATTGAGGGGAAGGGGGAATGTGACTCTCCAGACTGAGCAGGAGGGGCCTGCATCCCCCAAAACCAAACACAGGGGTGAGGGCTGGGGCTGGGGGCACAATGGGGAAGGGGTGGAAGAGCAGAGGAAAAGAGGATTCAAAGCACGAGAGGGATGGCACCCCCAAACTGAGTTGGGAGGGGTCTTTGGGTTGGGGGAATGATGGGTTTGGGGAGGGAAATGTGGGGATGGCACAGAAAAAGAGCGGTTCCATGGGGATCCCTTTGTGTCCCCATCATTTGATTCCTGGAGTGATTCCCTGGGGCTCAGGGGGGGAATGGATCCGCACTGGGTGGGTCCCCAAGCCCCCTGCCCATCCCTGGGGGGTTCATGGGGGGTTCCCTCCACCCAAATGCTGGTGATGCTGCAGCCATGGGGGAGAGGTGGGATCTGGAGTGGATGTGGAAGGGGGAGCAATAGAAAGAGGAAGGAGAGGAGGAGGAGGATGGGGAAAAGGAGGAGCAGGAGCAGGAGGAGGAAGAGGAGGAGCCCCAGCAGAACCACACTTTTCCTGCCTGCCCGCTGAGTCTGCAGCTCCCCTGGCCCTGGCAGCATCGATCCCCCAGATCCCACAGGTGAGCGGGGAGGGGGAACTCACCCCAAATCCACTGGGGGGGCCTCTGGGAGGATTTGTTTGCGGGGTAGGGGATGTTTGGATCTTGCAGGTCCCCAAGGGTGAGACACAGATGCCCCTTTGGAGACTTGTGGAGGGTTCCAGTGACAAACTGTCTGTACTGGCTGGGGAGGTGGTACCAGTTTGGGGGGAGACATTAGCATCAGAGTGGGGAGAGCAGCAAAGGCCAATCCCAGAGCTGAGGGATCCCGGCAGCCTGGAGGGGTGGGGGAAGCTGGAGATGAGCAGGATCTGGGCCCATCCGACTGTGAACAGGGCAGTTACTTCTGGAGATGGACTTGGGACAGCAGGACCAAGGGCTCACCCACTGTTTTTCCCCCAAGCCAGGATTTGTCAATCCCAAACTTTGTCTGGATGAAGCTGGAGGAGGCTGCAAGGAAAAGGAAAATGGCCTGGGACACAGAGGCAGGCGAGGAGGAAGTCACTGCCCCTTTGCCCCTCTCCTCTGCTCCATGTCTCAGCCCAGCATTGCCCCTGGCTGCAGGACAATCCCACTGCTGATGTTATAAACAAAAATCCGCCAATTTTTTTTTTTGTGAGAAAAAGGTTACAAAAACTAGTCAGATCACTCTTGCTGCTGAAGCGCTACCTGTTTGTTATGATAATTACAAGTCGTTGTCGTTAATGGTTCTTTTTTGTATCAGTAATGGCCCTGGCCAAGACTAAGTTAATGGCTCTTCTCCGGAGACAGTGAAGGGCGGGGGACCTCCCCAGACAGTGAGGAGAAAGGACTAAATGTGGGAGAGGGGACATGCTAAATAACTTCAGGACCAGCATGCCATGAGAAGCCAATACTCCAAACTTACTGAAAAGACCCCCAAAACAACGAGCCAATATAGAGTTGAGAAATTGGAGTGATGTCTGAACGTGAGGAGCAGAGTGCTGGACCTGCGGGGACGCTGGGGGCCTTTGTTGCCCCTCACCCTGGGTGTGGGGATCCTCTCAGACCGGGTCCCGAAGGGAGCGAAGCTGGGAAAGTCAACATCTGGGTCACGCCCAAAAAAAGCTCCAACGAGGACTGGACCGCCGGCTCTGTCCCTGGTGGACAAAGCTGCAAATATCCTCCTGCGAGTCACCTTGGGAGAGACAACGGAGACTGCAGACCTGTCGAGCTTCCCAATCCTGAGCTAATCACTTTTAATACAGGCATTAAAAGGAGAAAAAGTCTCCTGCCCTGTTTATTTTAGCTGACACTGTCCTGCCAGGGATATATTGGTGGGATCCCTTCCCCTTCCCTCTAGCACAGAGGCAAATCCCATCCTCTCCTTGTCCACAGCTCCTTCCTCTTCTCTTTCTGTCCTTCTTCCTTCCTCATTCCTTCCTTTCCTTTTCTTTCCTTACCCCAGGCACTGAGCTGCAGATGGAGACCAGGGAGGACAAATCCCTGTGGTATTCACATTTCTTTGAATAGAGACATAATTCTCTCTCCCAGGATTTTTCCTGGGAAGCTGTGGAAAGACTGAGAAAGCTCAGAAAGGAAGAAAACAATTCTTATCTCACTTGCTGCACCTGTTGTTTGGCACATGTGGAATGTGTTATTGAGATTGTTTACTGAGAGTGATTTGTTAATTGGACTGTGGTGATGGTTGTTTGGACTGATTGACCAGTTAGGTCAAAGCTTGGTCGTGACTGTCTGGAAAGGGTCAGAGGTTTTTCTTTAGTATGTAATTTTGTATAGATTTAGTATAGCAGTAGTGTAATGTAGTATAATATAGTATAGAATAAAGCATCTGTTCAGCCTTTAAAATCATGGAGTCAGAGCACATATTTCCTTGGATGGGTGAGACAAAGTAGAAATTTAACAGGATAGAAATGTATTTTTGGATTTAGGTGAAAAGTGCTGTTCTGAGCCTGTAACTTGTTTATCTGTGCTTAAGACTCCCTGTTCTCACAAGAGAGGAAAAAAATAAAAAAAAAAAATCTTGTGCTCACAGAATGGCCTCGACCAAGAGAAGGAATTCAAACTCTCAAGATAAGCGGAGGCCCCTTTGTCAGGGCCAAAGGCTGAGGCTGACCAGAGAGCTCTCTGCGCAAAAGGCAAGGACTGATAAAAACTAATTGCAGCTTGTAATGTGAAATCTGTAAAATGAATATGAATGAGACTATATGCATATGTATAAGCAAGGGGGAATTCCCAGGGGTGTGCGTGTCCTTTAGGGGGAACAACGATTCCCACATGCGTCCAGTGCTAAACATACCGGCTTTACAACTTTTTACAAAGTTGTGGAGTTTCTCTTTTTTTTCCACTAATCATTTTGGCGAGCCAGCCAGGCGATTGTCCGTCCTCACAGGGGCGGAAGGGAGGACGGACTCCTGGGCGCTCCCTGGGATTTTCCTGGAGGAGCTCTGCTCCATCTTGGCTTGCCTCCTGCAGATACAATGACCTGCTGCTGTGCAGATACACAGTATGTCTGTCAAAGGGCCCGGGGGAGATAGGGCTGCTGATAAGTCACTGAGAGACGTCTGAGTGCACAGCCTCGTCCCTGTGCTTGCAGGCAGCCATCGACCAAGAGCACGGTCAGTGGCAGAGGTTCCCGGTTGATAGCGCGACTGGGAACGGGTCCATTGTTCAATGGAGCGGCTGCTAGCGACTCTGGGGTGAGCCGAGTGAACCCGAACTTTGTGTGCTTGTGGTGTCCTGACATTGTATGGCTAATGCATTGTGTGGTTAATGTTAGCGTGTTTGTAATCGTGTGAGTGCGTGGTGTATCAAACAGACCGAGTGAGTGAGTGAGTGAGTGAGTGTACCCACGGCGTGCGGGGGCAGTTCTACCCATGTCTGAAGCAGCCAGGTGAGGCCCGGAGCGCCGGCTGGGACAGTCTGTGAGGGCAGGAACACCCCGTGGAGTAGTGGAACAAGTGGAGAAACATGGGTGAGGACATTTAGTCATTTATTGTGTTTAAAGGTGGTGATGTGTGATTTGTGTAGATTGTGTGCATTTTAACCGTGGCTAGATGAACTCAGGGGATTCTGCTGCCCCCGCAGTTTGGACTTGGTCCCTGGAATTTTACTGTGTGCTGTTATTTTGGTTGTGTCCAGAGTGTGTGAGGACCAGAAGAGGCTGATAAGCTGATGTGGGTAGATGATGAAGTGTTGTATGTTGGGTTGTGTCAAGAAAAGTGGGCACTCGTAAGAGATACCCCTTTCCCAGTGAGTTTGTGTGGTTCCTCCCCCACATTGTGGTAATTTGATTCTCGGTATTGTAGGCTTGTGTTTGTGGAGATTTTAGGATTTTGTTTGCAACAAGTGTAGCATTTTACGTGGAAAAACTGCAGTATGGTGATTTATGTTTAACTGTGATAAAACAAATTAAAGGAATTCCAGGAATTCCCTTCCCACAGCAACCTAAGCCCTGACTCTCGTGAATTTGAGATGCAGGGTGTGTGTGTGTGTCTGTGTTTGTGTTTGTGGGCATATCAGAGTTTTTGCTGTAAGAGGCACAGCTTTTTGCAAGGCAGCAAAGTGAGTGTCAGTAGAAACAATGCTTGAATTAGATTGTGGGGGAAGAGAACTGGGAAAGAATGAGATTTTGTAAAGCAGAGTTTAGGTGGAAGAGACCAAGACAGGCACTTTATAATTTATGTTATTCTAAGGAAACCAAGGCTACTCAGAGAGCTCTAAAGAATTTAGTGGCAACTGGTCACGAGAAGCAAAGAAGAACAAGGATGTTGAATTATTAGAAAAGAGAGTTTCATGTAATTTAAGAAACCCAGCAGAAATAATTAAAGCTGAGTGCGTTCAGCTTATTTTATACCCCAAGACTTTGAATTAAGGCAAAAGGCTGGGATGGGGTAGAAAGACGGGAGCTAAGAAAATGGAATTTTTAGTAGACACGGGGGCAGCAAACTCAGTGTTAAATAAAGCCTCGATGCCTGTAACAGATGTTATGGTAAGGGGGCAACTGGCCAATCTGAAAAATCATATTTTGCAAACCATCAAAATAGTCATAGTTTTTTGTATATGCCCAACTCTCCAAAGGCCCTGTTGAGTAGGGACTTGTTGGAGCAGCTGGAAGCAAAGATCACATTTAAAGATGGAGAGATTATTTTAGAGGTAAAGGATCAAGAATATGGAGATATATTGAGCTTAATTTTAACAATTAGTGAAGCTGAAATTGAAAATAAGGATGAAATTTACAAGAAAATAATGGATCCGATGTTTCCTGGGGTATGGGCCTCTAACATGGCAGGGAGGGCAGAGAATGCACCTTCTGTACAAGTTAAGGAAAACAACGGGCTAGGGTCAGGCAGTACAACTTGTGGCAAACCCATACACCCTACTAACAAGTTTGGCACCTGAGCTACCCTTGTTTACTGTTTTAGATCTGAAATAGACCTTCTTTTGCCTCCCTATTCATAAAGCCAACCAGAAAATTTTTGCATTCAAATGAGAAAACCCTAAAAGCAGGTGCAAAACCCAGCTCACATAGATTGTGAAGGCCTCAAGACCTTCAAGGCTTCAAAATTCCCCTGCTCTGTTTGGAGAACAACTTAAGACCTAGAGCCCCAGGAAGCTCCACAAGAAGAAGGAAGGCTATTACAGTACGTGGATAATCTCTTGATATCCACTCAGACAAGGGAAGCATGTGTGGCCTGGACCGTGAGCTTTTTGAATTTCCTAGGGCTCCAAGGACACAAAGTATCAAAGAAAAAAAAAAAAAAGAAAAAGGCAGAGGCAGTGAAACAGAAAATAATCTACCTGGGGTATGAGGTCAGTGCTGGGCAAAGGACTCTGTAGTCACTAACCTTGTGAACCCAGCTTCTTTTCTCAGTGGGATCAAGGAGAAGCAGCACACCATGATTGCCTGGAGACCATTGAAGCTACTTACTCCAGATGCCCGGACTTGAAGGACACTCCTTTGGATGGTGCAGAGACCTGGTTCACTGATGGGAGTAACCACATTGCCAGTGGAAAGCGACCTGCTGGATATGCAGTCACTACCTGCAGAGAGGTAATAGAATCTGGACCCCTACCAACAGGCACCTCTGCACAGAAGACCAAAATAATTGCACTGATTCTCTTTCCTTTTGGCTTAGAAATGGCAGGAGGAAAGAGAATAAAATCTATACAGAGCCATGGTATGCATTTGGAGTTGTGCATGCACATGGAGCCACCTGGAGAGAGAGGGGACTGCTGACCTCACAAGGAAAGAACATCAAACATGCACAAGAGATGATTGGGATAATCGGGCTGCTGGAAGCAGTTCAGCTGCCTGAAAAGGCAGCAATTATGCATACTAGGGCACACCAGAGTGAACTCAGAATTGGAAGAAGGAAATGAGCTGGTGGATAGAGAGGCAAAGGAAGCAGCAAAAGGTGAGGTAACTATTGAAGGAGCTCTGATTTTAGATGGGCAAATTTCCCTTGAAGGTAAGCCAGAATACAATAAGAAAGATAGAAAACTTATCAAAGATCAAAAAGGGACCTACAACCAAGAAGGGTGGGCTACCATTGAAGGGAAGCTGGTAATCCCTTCCCATTTCATGTAGTCACTAGTAAGGGAGGAGCACCAGAAAACACACTGGGGAATAGATGCCCTGAACACCTACTTGATTGAAAGAATCATTGCCTGGAATTTATATGCCACTATTACTCAAGTGGCAGTGTGATCTTTGCCTCTGGACTAACCCAAGAATACCCGCAGACCAAAACTTGGTCAGACTGGGAGGGGCCATTGGCCTGGACAGCAGTGGCAAATTGACTTATCCATCAGAAGGCAGAAGCTGTTGTCCCTTCCTGGAATGATTTTTGCTCAGAAGTGATTATCTGTAGCACAAAACCACCATCCACTATTGACTTTCACAGGACAATGACATTCTTACAGAGATACTGTCAAGTTGCCTTGTGTGCTTCTGGCTGCTTTTCTTGCTCTCTGGAAAAAAACATCAGCCCAGCGTCTGATGGCCAATGCTGCAGGTGCTGCCCATCTGCCTGTGGCCAGCAGCTCGTGCCCAAACACAAGCGGGTGCCTTCTGGGAAAGGGGATGGACTGGCACGAGCAGCCATTTTCCCTGGTGAACCCGGGAGACACCTGGGCAAGTGCAGAAGATTGGGATGACCCTGGCATGAGAGAACGTGTGGTGTGACTCTGATGATGCTGCCAGCACTGCGAAGCAACAGCCAAGACAAGCACTGGAAGCAGACACATCCTGTCAATTTCTGCTTGTGAGAGTCTGTCCGAATTTTCCCTCATCTGCCTCACAATCGTCATTGGGGGACCACTGAAGACCCCCCTGTCTTGAATCTCTGGCTCCAAGGGAGAGTCATGTGCCTGAGACCTGAGAGCATTGCTAAGCCATTGTTCTCACAGGTGTTGTTTGCTGTGTGCTACGCTGAGCCCAATGAGAAGAAGAACGGGGCACCGTGCCCTTTTTGCAACAACAGCCCTGGGAGCTGTCCCACCTCTCGGCCTGGCTGGACTTCTCCTGAGTTTCAGGTGGTCCCCCCACAGAAGACCCTCACCTGTTTTACAACCACCGTGACAGACAGACTGGGATGTGAGGAGCCTCTCCATCAAGGACTGAGACATGGAACCCCCATGTGAAAAGGCCCCTCTGCTCCTTCCAAGGACTGGGACTGAAACCCCCAGCCCGGGGCAGGTGTGTGGGGGAGGCAAGCTGACCAAAGCGAGATGTTTGCCTGCAGGTAGTGACCGCTGGACCAAGAAGACAATGGCTCTCGTTTACTGCTGAGAGCATGGACTACCTGTTACATCTGTTCCTTATTGTATCTGTATTGTATCTGTTTCCCCCCCCCCTCACAATTTCCAATAGAGTTATCATAATAAAAACCTCTGAGTTAGCGAGAGACTTCGAGATCTCCCCAACGTAACAGCGGATCCTCAACTGGACTGGACCAAAGGACTTTGTCTCTACGTTTGGTAGCTCTATCCCCTCTCTCTTTCTCTCTCTCTCTCTCTCACTTTTGTCTCTCTCTTCCCCCATCTCTCCCTTAATCCCTCTATCGCATTTTGCTGTGCTCATTCAATAAAGGTCCATTTGTTTCGATTATCATTGCAAACCCCCTTGTACCGTGTCGGTTCTTTTTGCACCCTGAGTTCAAATCCACGAACCATCACGAAACCCGTCCGTGAGAACGGATCGTGACACCCCTCGAGGACTCCTCCCCAAATTCCCCCCCAAAGCCCCCCATACCCTGCTAAAACCCCCTCAAGTTCCCACCAGACCCTCCCCAAACATCCTCCAAGACCCCTCCCCAAATTCCCCTCACGACCCCTCCAGGACCCCTTACCTGTCCCTGCGCCTCCTCAGCAGCTGCCAGAGCCCCCCGTCCTCTCCCAGTGCCTCCCCCGCTCTCTCCAGCGCCTCCCGCAGGACCCGTCTGAGCCCGGGGCGGCTCCCGGGGGTCCCTGAGGGGGTCCCAGGGGGCGGGCAGGGGGTGCCCGCTCCATGCCCGGCCCCGGGGTCAAGGGGCGCCGCTTCAGGCTTGGCTCTCATTGGCTGGAGCAGTATGGGGAGGGCGGGAGTTGCTGAGGGGAGTTGGCCGGTGAATGGTTGCTTTCGTAGAGGGCGCGGTGATTGACATTAGATGGGCGGGGTAGGCGGGCTTTGCCGAGGGGAGGCGCGCGGTGATTGGTTGGATAGAGGCAAAGAAGGCGGGAGTTGCACAGGGGAGACACCCGCTGATTCGTTGGTTCAGCTCGAGAGAGGCCGGGGTTGCTGAGGGGAGGCGTGCGGTGAGTGGTTGGTTTGGGGCGGGTGCGCCATGATTCATTATTTTGGGAGATGAAGCGTGGTGATTGGATGGTTTGGGGCGGGGCACGTCACTATTGGCTTGGAAATGCCCAACATTTTTTAGGGAACACACCCAGTTCTTTGGGGAAAAATTCTTGGATTTTTAGGGAAAAATTCCCGTTTTTTGCAGCAGACACATTCCCGGATTTTTTGAACCCACATGACCCCAAATAACCAAAAAACCCCAAAATACTTGAAATAAACCCCAAAGAACCCCAAAACACCCCAAACAAATCAAGATAAACCTAAAAAAACCAAAAAAAAAAGTCAACCTAAACCCAAAAATCCCCAAATGATTCCAAACACACCTAAAAAAACCCCATATACACCAACATTAACCACAAGAACTCCAAATAATTCCAAATAAATCCACATAAACCCAAATAACCCAAACAAACACAAATACTTCCAAATACACCAAAATAATTCCAAATAACCCCAAATAAACAGAAATAAACCAAGTAAAAACCAAGATAAACCCGAAATAGTCATAAAAAACCCCAAATAAAGCCCAGTTCCTACCGTCTTCACCCCAAAACAGATCCCAACCAATCACAATGCACGGCACTGATGACGATCCAGTTGCTGGGCTCAAACTCAAGAGCACTGGCCCCGCTCAGCAATTTTCAGCCAATCAGTGCCCGGCCCGACTCTGACTCATCACTTGCCAGGCACAGACCAAGGCCTCTCACTGCGGTACATAATCAGAGAAAGCGCGGGGTAATTTTCAGCCAATCAGAGCATGTCTCGCTGACGACTCATCAGTTGCCAGGAGCGGAATTTGGGGAGGGGGGCAAGGTGACCCTGGGGATGTGCTGGGGACCCCAAATTAATCCAAAACGGGGTCCGGACACCAAAACGGAGAAGGAGGGGCCTGAAGCCCCTAAAACCAAACATGGGGGAGGGGATTGGGGAACAATCAGAAAGGGGAGAGTGGGGAAAAGAGGGGGGTGGGAGACCAAAATTGAGCTGGGAGGGAGATGGGACCCCCAAAATGAGGTGGGAGGAAGATGGGACCCGCAAATTGAGCTGGGAGGGGTGTGGGATCCCAAAACTGAGCTGGGAGGTGAATGGTACAACCCAAATTGAGCTGCGATGGGGGTGGGACCCCAAACAGGATGAAGCCAATTTTGTTCCTGGACTACATAAAGTACTTTATGGATATACAAAAAGTCTAGGAATATGCAACAGGCTGATGTAATGGGAGACAAGGACCATTGGGCAAAGGTTGTTATGGCCACCAAGACCTCCCAGTTATTTTTAGGGACACCCCTTAATTAATCTGGTTTAATTACATCAGCCTGTTGCATATTCATAGACCCTCATGCATATCCATAAACTAATCTACATATTTCAGGAACTATTTTACATGGCCCATCCTTGGAGGTGTCTCCCCATTTCAGGAGCCTCCACTGAAATGGAAAATGAAAACCCTCTCCCTTTGATGATGATGATGATGATGATGATTATTATATTAATCAATTTTGAAATTAAGGGGCTCTCAGAGAAACATACGGGAGTAGAAATAACAGTTCTCTATTAGGAAAAATTAAAAATACAAATGCAGTAGTACAAACAAAAAAAAAACAGTGACACAGTCAAAATCCTCTGGGAATCCAGTGAAAAAGGTTGATACTCTAGGAATCCAGTGGAGAATGTGGTTGATCCTTTGCAATCCAGAGGGAAAAAGGGCTGATCCTTTGGGAATTCATTTCTTATCCCCCAAAGATAGGGCAAAGGCAGGGCCATGGAGTTTTTATAGGGTATCCCAAGGGTGGAGTTGGGGTTGGGGTCAGGGGAGGAGTTCCTAGCAACACAAGAAGGGTGAGATCAAATTCTTGCCTCTCAGCAACAGCAGCACTCCACACAGAACCTGTCCCCAAATCCTAAATTCCCTCTAAAACAACTGAGAAATTATGGAACTGCAGATATATTCGAACCTTCATTTAACCCAGTTTTGGGTGTTTTTAAAGGATGAAGGAGAAGCAGAGGAAAATTAAGGCCAAACCAAAAGGAGAAGCAGCCAGGTGTGTTCCCAACATGGATCACAGGGAATGTGAGTGACCAGGGCTGTGCCCAAAGTGCCTCCTCCAGTGGGGGATGGAGCTGGAGCAGCGCATGAAGCTCTGCCCACACTCGGGGCACTCGCAGGGCTTCCCTTAGTGGTGCCTCCGCTGGTGTTGGGTCAAGTCAGAGCTCCTGGAGAAGCTCTTCCCACACTGGGGACACTCGTAGGGCCTCTCCCCAGTGTGGATGCGCCGGTGGGTGACGAGGGTGGAGTTGTTCTTGAATCCCTTCCCACAGACGGGGCATTGGAAGGGCCTCTCCTCTCTGTGAGTCCAATAGTGCAGGAGGAGATAGGAGCTGATCTTAAACCTCTTCCCACACTTGGAACACTCGTAGGGCCTCTCCTCAGTGTGGGTCCTCTGGTGCTGGATCAGGCTAGAGGTCTGGCTGAAGCACTTCCCGCACTTGGAACACTTGTACGGCCTTTCTCCAGTGTGGATCCTCTGGTGCTTCATGAGGCTGGAGCTCTGGCTGAAGCTCTTCCCACACTCCCCACATTCATGGGGCTTCTCCCCAGTGTGGATCCTGTGGTGCGTGATCAGGTGCGACCTCCGGCTGAAGCACTTCCTACACTCGGAACACTCATAGGGCTTCTCCCCAGCGTGGATCCTCTGGTGCACGATCAGATGGGAGCTCTGGCTGAAGCTCTTCCCACACTCCCCACACTCATAGGGCTTCTCCCCAGTGTGGATCCTCTGGTGCTTGATCAGTTCGCACTTCCACCTGAAGCTCTTCCCACACTCCACACACGTGTGGGGCTTCTCCCCATCATGGAGCTGCTCATGGAGCACCAGCTCCAAGCTCTGGCTCCATCTCCGGCTGCCTTCCCGGCCCAGGCTGGCTCTTTCCCCCTCAGATCCCCGCCAGCTGCGTTTGCAGCCCCTCCTCGTGCGGCATCTCCGGGGCTTTTCCTCCCCGTTGGCTTCCTGCGCCGTGGAGCCGCTCAAAACGGCCTCTTCCACCAGGTTTTGCCGCGGGCATTTGTCCTCCCTGCTCTCCATGCTCAGCTCCTGCTCTGGGGGAGGAAGGACAAGGACAGGATGGGATTTGCCTCCGTGCCACAGGCAAGGGCAAGGAGATCCCCCCAGGCCTGAGCTGCAGCCGGGGCCGTGCTGGGCTGGGAGATGGAGCAGCACAGAGGGGAAAGGGGCACTGACTTCCTCCTCACCTGCCTCAGTGTCCTGGGGCATCTTCCTCTTCCTCGCAGCGTCCCAGGCCTTGGCAATGGGAAATCCTGGTTTGGGGAAAACAAGGGATGAGCACATTTGTAGGAGTGTTGGGGGGTAGGACGGTTGGGACAGACGGAGACGAGAGATCTCTGCAGCCAGGGCGTGGAACTTGCGGTTTCTTGCAAAGGGCCTGGGTGCAGGGCCCTGCTTGGAGCTGCCAGGCACAGCTCTGAGCTGGCCCGAGAGAAGAGAGGGGTAGAGAGGGTGAGAGGGTAAAAGAATAAGAGGAGAAGAGCGTATGAGAGTAAGTTAGTAAGGTTCCTGTTACAACACAATAAATTTTGTTCTGTGTTGCATATTCTATTTCTTACCAACCAATCTAGTAGAAGATGCAAATCCTGCAGCATTTACATACAGCCTGTAAGAATCATTACATCATCATACTGTGTTACATTTTACACCCTAAAAACTCCTCTTTGGACCCCTTCTGCTGAGCTAGTAGGGTCTGGATCTGCCTGCAAGCAGAGGGAATTGTTTCATCAAAAGGGGATTACCTTCATCGGGCTACACCATTGTTTTCCAGTTGTTCACTAACTGAGGTATCTCAGAGCTTGCTTTCATTTCAATCTTCCTTATACTTTATATATTCTCAACACCTTTTGCAAGACAATCGTATTTATAAGTCTTTCCTGTTTCACCTTCCCCAGCACACACTGAGTTTGAAGGTCCCTGTGCCCGAGTTCATCTCTACAATCACTGGCCACCTGGGCTCCAGAAAAACCTCCCAAACACCCAGATTCAGCCCTGAAAAAGCCTCCCAGGAGTTCCCCATCCCTGGTCCTTCCCCTTTGCTGTTCAGGGATTCCCCCCTGTCCCACCAGCTGGGGTCACGCTTGGATTGGAGGTCCCCCTTGTGCCCGGTGCCCGCCCTGCCCAGGCTGCTGGCAGTCCCACCAATGCCAAAAGCTCCCCCCGCTTCGCTCTCCCCATTTCGGGATGCCGGGGCTTTTTGGGCTCCCAGGCTCCTTTCTCCCCTCATTCTCTGCTCGGGGCTGCAGCGGCTCCAAGGAGTCCCCCCTGCCCCTCTCCAGGCTCTTGAGGTTCCCGCCAATGGTGGCGCTCCCCCCTCTCTGGGCTCCCCACTTTGGGCTCCTGGGGGACACAGGGCTCTGCTCCTCCAGGCTGCCTCTGCCGCCACCACCACCCCCGATGTCCCCCCGAGGGGCCTTTTCCGCTCAGCCTTCGACTTCTTCATTCTCCAAACATCCCCAAAAACCCAACCCAGGGACCCCCAGGGATATCTGGGCCGAGCTCCCCCTCCCCGCTCATGGGTGCGATGGGGGGGCGATGATCCCACAGGTGGGGGCTGCGAATTCAGGCAGGGATCGACTGCGTGGTTCCCTCAGCTCAGCCTCCATCTGCCTTTGTCCTTCTTCTCCTCCTTCCATCCCTGCTCTCTCTCTGCCGCCATCCCTCCTCTTCCATCCCTCCTCCCCCTGCTCCTCCCCTCTAACCCCACCTCCTCCTCCCCCTTCATCCCTGCCCTTCCCTCCCTCCTCCTCCTCCCCCAGCAGCAGCCACACCCTCGGTGCCCCGTTCCCGCAGCCTTCGCAGCCCCGGCAGGAGCGGGGATGGAGCCGGGACAGGTCGGGATGGGCAGCGCGGGGCTCTCGGCTGCTCCAGCCACTGCGGGCGGGGGGAACCCAGCCCGGGCCAAAGGAGAGGCAAACTGGGCAAACTGGGGAACATCACAAAGCTAAGGATGCAGCAGAAAATGGAGATGAAAGAGTTATGTTACTATTAACTCCAAACGAGGAAAAATTGGAAATTCCAAAGTTTAGGGAAGCCGAGAAAAAAGACTTAAACAAGACAGGAAATGAACAAGATAAATCAGGGAAATGGAAATTTCTTGATGGAAGACAATTACTTGATAAAATGTGCTTACTAGGAAAATATTAGAAGACTTGCATCAGAAAACCCACTGGGGTAGTCAAGCTTTGTGTGATCATTTTTTAAGGAACTATGGGTGCACTGGGATTTTTGGATTACCAAAGCAAGTAACTGTAAGATGCTTAATTTGCCAAAGGATAAATAAAAACATGATGAGAAAAACAACATTAGGAGGTTGTGAGTTAATGCGTAGACCATTTCAAAGTATCCAAGCAAAAGTTGAGATTTGTTAGGCTCTGGATTTATTCGTTAAAAAACCCATTTAATCTAGAAGAAAGAGAATATGCCATATCTCAGACAGGAGATTTTAGGAGAATAAAAATATTTAAAGTATCAGAAACACCTGAGAAAAACAAGACAAGGAAATGGAATGAAAGGGAGGGGAACAAGAGGAAAAATCAGAGAGTGGGATGCTCTGCAAGTCTTGCCCCCTCCATTCGCGGCCCAGGCGCCTGTCCCAGGTCCCGGCTCGCTGCCCGCCTCAGCTCCGCCTGCCCCGGTTTCCATCCCAGGTGCGGCCTCACTGCCCAGGGCAGCTCCACCTGCCCCGGCGCTGTCGCTCAATTTGTGTGCCCTGTTCCCACTGCCTGGCCCACGGCCGCTCTGCCGGCCGTGCTGGGGAAGATGGGGGTTGCTCTGTCCTGCCGCCTGCTCCGAGGCCACCGCGCCCACCGCACCCAGGGGGGGTCCCAGCCATCCCATCCCCGGCTGCCCTGCCCGTGCCACCTGCGCTGGGCACTGCCGCTGCTGCCGGGCTCTCCCACCTGCCTTTGCTCTGCCGGCAGCTGCCGGATCAGCCGCCATCAGCCATGTGGGGGCTACCCACGCTCCGCCTCGGCCTCCACGGGAAGATCCCCCTCTGCTGATTCCGGCAGCAGACCCTGCACACACTCCGACTGAGCCTCGGCGGGATATCCTTCCCTGACCCCGTCCTGCTCTGAGTTACGGCCCCTTGGTAACCACAGCTCCGGCTGTTCAGGGAAACTCTCTCTCTCTACAGGAAGAACCTTATCGAAACACTAGGAGCTCAGTTTAAAGGCAGCCCCTCGCCAAATTCTTTCCATAAACACGGGAGAAAGGCTATAGAAGTTAAAATGGTGAAAGAGTTAGATGAAGGGATTGCTCTATTCCCGTTCAGAGAGGTTCCCATGGGAGGGATGCGCTGCCCCGCCCCGCGGGAGCCACCAGCGCCCCTGCCGGCCGTGCCCGGAACTGCACCCAAGGGCAAAGCGCTGCAGCCCAAAGGCCAGGACTGGGTCCGGGCTCTGTTTGCTGTCAGTGCCGCAGCTGTTGGTCTTTGTTTGCTTTATTATACACACTAGTAAAGAACTGGTATTCCTATTCCCATATCTTTGCCTGAGAGCCCCTTCATTTCACTACTCTAAAAATTAAGAGGGACGGAGTTTGCATTCTCCATTCCAAGAGAGGCTTTTCTGCCTTCCCGAGCAGACACCTCTCTTGTAAAGCAAGACAAGCACCCACAGGCACTGAGGGGGCTGCACGAGGGGCACAAGAAGGCCCTGCAGCACTTGGGCACAAAGGCACAGCAGGTGAGTGCAAGAAGGGAGCAGCAAAAGGCCAAGCTGAAGGCAAAGGCCAGGGCACAGCTCCTACAGCCCCTGAGGGATCAACCCCAGGGCCCAAGGGGGCCCCAGCACCCAGGGCACGGCTCGGCCACAAGCACCTGGCAGAGGCATTGCCCTCCTCGGCAGGGGAGAGCCCACCCAAACAGCCCCTGGCAAGGAACCAGGGCTCCAGCTGCAGGGCACAAGGACACTGCAAGCACAGACTGCAGCACCCTCAGGACCAGCAAGTCCACCCCTTGATGGACATGGATTGGCAGGGCTGTCACAGCTCCCATCACACCAGGGACCCTCCACACTGGAGCCCTTGAGAACATTCAGGGTGGGTCTGCATTGAGAGGAGGCATTTTCTGATGGACACAGGGGCCTCTCAATCCACTCTGAATCTTAGACCTAAAAGGGAAAATAGTAAAGAATATTTTAATTTTTAAAGGAATGAGTGGGAAATATGAGCAGGTATGATTTGTTCAGCCAGTATTAGAAGCTGTGAGGGATAGGTTTGAAATAAATGAATTTCTTTTTCTTCCTCCTGTGATTGTAATGAAATAGGAAGGAATTTGAGTGCTGGATTTTAATAGTGTAAAAGGGGATACAGAGGCTAGTTCAGTTCTACCTTTGTGCCAAAATCTGACAAGGCCCATGCTGAAGTGAATCCAGAAGTGTGGGCAGTCCCAGGGAAAGAGGGAAAATTAGATATGGAGCCTATACAAATTACTTTAAAGCAACCAGGATAAACAATACCCTGTTCCAAGAGAGGGAAGGAAGGGCTCACAGCCTGGGATTGAGTCCCTGTTAAAGGCAGGGCTTTTGGAGCCAGGGATGTCTCCCTACAACACTCCTATCCTGCCAGTCAACAAACAGGATGGATGGACAGCAGGAGGAAACACAGAATTTTCAAGTGTTAAAATGAAGGTTAACTGAGGCTGCCGGCCTGGGCCTTCCAGACAGGGAAAAACAATTTGAATTATACGTGGATGTTAAACAGGGTCATGTGAAAGGAATTCTTGTACTAAAATGTTTAACCCAGTGGCCAGAGAGTGGACTCATTTTCTGCAAATTGTGCAGCCACAGCTTTCATGGGAGCTGAGGCCTGAAAACTGATGGCAACAGGAGGATCTCCTATAGTTCAAGTCTAGAATCAAGGTAACGCTTTGACAACCTAAACAGCCTCTAAATGGATGAGCAGGGCTCGGTAATTACAGTATGAAACTTGTTCAATTGCACAGGAGGATTTACAACTGAGGACAGGGCAAGGGTTTAACCCAGCCTCCTGTTTGAACACACTGGAGAGGGGCTGGCAAGGAACCCAGGACTGCACTCAAGGGACAGAGCTCCAGACCCAGGCTGGGACAGATTGATGATGGGACATTCCCTGGCCTGAGGGAGAAAATGTGTTTGTGGATGGGTCTGCAAGGGCAGCCGAAGGGAAAAGAGCTACAAGACAGGCTGTTATTAAGGAAGGGGAATCAGACACAGCGCAGGTCACCGCCCCATGCTCAGCTCAACCCACGCAGCTGTGGGTGCTTGTGAGAGCCTGGAACTGAAATGCCCTGAGCAGGAAGGCTTCAATATCTTCTGCTGACACCATGGCACCTAACGGGGCAAAAGCAATTCTCACTGCTTCAGCAACCACTGGAGCAGATATCAAGGCACATTCTTCCACAGGAAGCTGGGCTGGCACAGAGCCTGCCCTGGCACTTTGCTGCTGCCAACACCCAGCCAGGACATCGGCTCCTGCCCAAGGAGTGCAAAGCAGCACCACCGGTGGCCAAGGGGCCCATGCCAAGTGTCCCTGAGGCCAGAAACAGCCGCCAGCACAGCTCTACACGGGGGGACCCCTCAGCCTGGCCTCAAGGGCTCTGAAGCCCCGGAGATTTGCACTTCCCGCCCGCAGCAGGAGGATGGGAGGCCGCCCCTGAGCCTGCCCTGAAGGCAACGCCTGCCCACAGATCCTCGCCTGGAATCCTCTGCAATCCTGGCCACCCTCCTCTGCCATCTCCAGCCACTGGGGCCAAGCCTTGCTGCCACTGCTGCAGCTTCAGCGCTGGCTGGGCCTGCACTGCCACAGCTGCTGGGGAACACCACGGCACAATTCCACTCTGGGGCTCACTGACACCCACACTCTGGGCTGCCTGCCACTGCACTGCTGCAAAATATACCCAGTTTATTTCTTCTAAATCTTCTTTCTGTGCCCAGAAAGCTTTCTCTACTCCAAGGTTTGCCTTGCGGAAAGGAATTTTAAAGGTTTTATATAAGGGCTGCTACACTACTCAATGGAGATGAGTTTAACATTTCAACAGATTGGGAACAGCACAAAAGACACCTACAGAGATAACGACCAGCAACAAAACATCAACATTGCCCAGCAGCAAACAGCAATCAACGGCTACCCCAGACACTGCCCAGGCAGAGCTGGAGACACCTGGGCTGGAAAAGGCTGAGAAGCAAATCCAGGAGTGTGGAGACCGAATTCACGTCAGAGGGGAAGACATTTTCCCTGCAGTTTCACTGATAAGATGACTACAGGAGAATAATTTTTCATACTATTTCCATTTTATATTGCCAAGTAAGTTTGGGACAGAAATGTGAAAAAGAGTTTTTTGTCTGGGTTTTCCATGCTCGCCTTTATGTCGCATTTTGCAAAATGTAACCACTTTAATCGTAATACTTTGAATTTGTAAATAGTTAATACTTTTAAAAAAAAAAAACAGATTCTGGGGAGGGGGCCACATGTGACTCACCAGATGACCTGGAAGAGAAGCTTCATTCCAGGCAGCCTGCAGAGGAGCTTTAGAAATGCAAATGAACACTGCTGGGAAAAGTGTGGACAATGCACCTGGGTCTCTTGCCCAGGGCAGGAATTGGGCTGATTCCCTCTGCCCCTCACCCCAAGCTCTGCCTGCTGGCACTGATGGAATTTGCACAGCTCAAGGCAGAGCCCAGGAGGATATCTGACCCTGCAACAGAAACGGGTGAAGCTGCAAAGGGAAACAGCAAATGGAGAATGTTGTGAAAACTTCACTATAAATAAATGGGGGGAATCATCCCTCTGCCCACTCCAACATGTGCTGTCACTGTCTGTGTTATATAGGGCGGATTAGAGCAGAGATATTCTTGCTGCCACCAGTTCAGGGAAATCAGTTGGGAATCCAAGTATTTCATTATTCAATTAGAGAAAAGTGGTAAATTGATGAAGTCTTGGCTGAAGGGAGCGCCCAAAATCGGGAAAAGATCAACGGCCACAAAAACAAATCCTAGAACACCATGGATCAGCCCCTGGGAACTCGAACCAATTCATATCAGGAGCCACACAGCCCATTTCTCATTTCAATGGCATCAATAGCTTACAAGCTCTCCTCGCAATAACCAACCAGACAGCTCCAGCTCCTGACCTTCCTGCTGACCAATCCACTGAAATGAGGAACACAACATTTCACCATGGGATGGGATCAGATTACCGTTTAGAATAAAAAACAGGAATTTGTGGAAAATTAAATGTCTCAAACTGCTCTTGGCAAACAGATGACAAAGGAAAAGTGGAGAAACTGGTAACAAAGGAAATAAGAAAGCAGCTTATGTATTTGTCCAAACGTGGAAAGAATGGGAATAGGACACGGTTTTGTGGCTCCCTGGCAGACCAGGGGTTAAACGAATGCTGTTTCTCCTCTGATGTGCTACAGCAACTCTCATCTTTTTACCATGCTCCACACCTTGAGAGTGCAGCTCATTCAGCAGCTGAGCGAGAGGCCAGGGACTTGTAGATAAGGAAGCAACGGGCGAAAGCACCAGCTTCAGTAAATGTTACTAATTAACATGGACTGCTGCTCACAGAAAGTCCCGCTAAATTTCTGAACTTCCAGAAGAGTAAAGATTTAACAGAGCCGTGAATATCGGCTGTTATACAAAAGTGGGGGGGCACATTAACGAGGACATGCAGTTGGCGGATCGGGAGGTCTGAACCTTCCAAGTACCTCAGCCAGGGGGCAAAGGGAGAGGGAGATGAAGCCGGGAAAATGAGGATAAAAAGGAGGCTGCGAACTACAACAATGGCAGAGAGTGCACGGCAAATGCCCCTCGGCCTCTCCCTCTGCTCAGCAATAAAGTCACTTTTACAGGACTCCTCTGTCTCCTCTGCGCACAGAAACCTCCGGCCACGGCAATTTCCCCGCACAGCCCCGGGCACGGGGCAGCCCCCTCTGTCCCAGCCACAGCAACCGGGCCGAGCCAGCGCTGCTCCGCCAGCGGCTCCTGCCGAGGCAGCGGCCGCAAGGAGACCGCGGGCAGCCGCTCCCGCAGCGCCCTCACGCCAGCGGCAACACGCGCCGGACACGGCACAACGAACCCGCCCGAGCCCCCTGCCGCCCCCGAGGCCCGCACCCAGCCCCGAGCCCCCGCACAACCCAGCGCGGCTCCCACCTGCGCTGCGGCCGCCTCCGAGCTCCGCCGCCGCCTCACCGCGCTCCGGCCGCTGCCGCCGCTCACGGCACCGCACAAACGCTCCCACAATGGCGCCGCTGCCCAGCCACGGTCGCTCTCAGCCCGCCACAGGGGCCCTGCTCCGCCCCGCTCCCACCAATCACTGCGCCACAACCACGACTGACGGCACCATTGCCCAATCGCAGCCAGGGGCGGGCTCTGCACACGGCACAGCCCCGCCCCGCGCTCTCAGGGACCCCTGGGCTGCGTGAGGGCAGAGCCGGAGCTGAGGAACAGCCCTGGAACGGGCCCGGGCCCGAGGGGATTGAGCTGAAAACACAAACAAACTTCTCCGCACCTCCCGCCACGGCTTTCCCGGCACTGCGGCTCCGGTGGCTCCGGCTGAGCGGGAAGCCCTGGAGCCTCATTTCTCCTACCCCTAATTAGGAGCATCAGTGCATCGCTTTGATTTCCCCCAAAAAGAGAAAACCGCCCCAAACCCTGTGGATGAGTGAGGGAGGGGAGAGATTTCTGACAGAAAACTCCAAAAACTCAGAGCAGGATAATGAGAAGTGAAGACCCTTAAATGCAGCTTTCCCCCACGCCTCCCTCCTTCCAGCTGCGCCTCCTACCCCGGCAGTGCCGCAGACAGGGAATGGGGCCGGGCTCAGTTCATGCCCCGGGGCTTCTCCCTCTGCTCAGGGACAGGCGTCGTTTCCCTGCTGCACCCTGGGCTCTCTCCCACCGGAGATTTCTCCAGGAACTTCTCCAAGCCGAGTCCATCCCATGGGGCACAGCCCCCTCCAAGTGCTGCAGCGAGGGTCACTGTGCCCCGGGGTCAGTCCTGCCAGGACAGGCTGCTCCAGCGGGGCCCTCTGGCCGCGGGGTCACAGCCTCCTCTCAGGCATCGCCGTGCTCAGCGTGGCTGCTCCGGGGGCTGCAGGTGGATCTCTGCATCCCCATGGATCTGCAGGGCGATTTCTGTATCCAAATGGATCTGCAGGGGGATCTCTGCATCCCCAGGGATCTGCAGGGGGATCTTTGCTGCCCCGTGGATCTCTGTATCTGGCACCGCCAGTTTTGGAGGCACCAGGAATAGGCTGAGCTCTGCCTGAAGCTCTTCTTACATTCCCCACACCCTTCCAAACACAGGGAGGCTTTTACCTCCTCTCAGCTCCCCAGGATGGGTTTGCAGCCCCTCCTCATGTGGGATCCCTGGTCCTCCCCGGTGGAGATGGGAAAGGAACATGGATGGATGAAGGACAGAATGAGGAGAGGAAGGAGGGCAGACAAGGAGAAGATGGGATTTGCCTCCATGCCAGAGGGAACGGGAAGGAGATCTCCCCAGTCCATCTCTGGCAGCATTGTGTTGGCAGTGAGGCTGTCCTGCAGCGATGCTGGGCTGGGAGATGGAGCAGCAGAGAGGGGAAAGGGGCAGTGATTCCTCCTGCCCTGCCTGGCTGTCCCATCCTGGAGCGTCCTGGCGCTGCCGAGGCCCTTGGAGCATCCGGCACTCCGGAGCCCGAAGCTCACGGCTGCTTTATAAAGCTGACAAAGTCGGCAGGATGGGTCTGGGTATGATCTGAAGCAAACTGGGTTTATTGGTACAGGAACAGGGCACAGAGCTCAGCAGGCTCCAGGGACAAAGACAGGGTGCAAGCTGAGGGCACAGGAGGTTTTTATATGGGGTAGTGAGGGTGGAGCTGAGGGTCAGGGTCCAATGGATATGGGGGAAAATGGGGCAAAGGATGGGTTAAGGGTCGGGTCAGCTAATAGGGAAACAGGGGCAGAGGAATGCAGTAAATTAGGGCCAATGGAGGGACAGAGAGGGAGAACATTCTAGGGACTAACCAGGGATGGGTAACAGGGGTTGAACTAGGGCAATTAGGCCAACGGGGTAACGTAACTTTCCATAAATCAGTATGTGCCTGCAGAGATCTATAGGAGAAGCAAGCTTCTCACAATAACCTTGAAATCTATTCTTCTTCTTGGGGACCAGTCCCCCATGGATGGGAGATTGAGACTCCCATGGGCCTCCACACCAGTGCATCTTCCTTTTCCTTGCAGCCTCCTTCTCCTCCATCCAGACAAATTTAGGATTGACAAATCCTGGCTTTGGGGGAGGAACAAGGGGTGAGCACCTTGGGTTTTGTGGGAAATGAGCCTCACTCTTCAGACTTTTTGAAAGTTTAATAAGGAAAAATAAGGGATAAATCAGTAACAGCGCTGGGTGCTTGGCAATGGCCAGAGGCACACTGGTTAACCACAGCAACTCTTCTTGTCTAGTTTCTCCAGTGTATTGTTCAAATACATATTCATAATGGTTATACACATTCAAACATTTCTCTGAACTTGTTTACATGCTCCAGGAATTCTTTAGGTTGGTTTAACCCCCAACTCACCGTTTTAGAGCCCGTGCAGGAATCGTGGATTGCTGTTCTGAGGGTTGTGTGTCACTCCCTCACAAGGGCCCCTGTTCTGTGGTTTCAGCAGGTGACAGTTATTGACAGTGGAAGGGTCAGTGGCAGGGCTCCTCATCACATCCCTTCCTTAAATGTTGTCTGACCATGCAGACAGTTTTAGCTATTTCCACAAGTACTTGAAATGAACATCAGCTATTTCACAAATATCTCTGAAGTGTTATTGTCAGTTATTTACAAAAATAAAAGCATTAATTATTATTTCACAACTACAGCTACTTCTGCAAAAGTTAACATTCTAATGCACAACACATGGCATCTACTTTAATATTTTGCAAAAGCCAAAACTATAATGTATGTTTTTCACACTGTCCACAAACTAAAATATCATCCATAAATGATGTTCTGAGGATATGAGCTACACAGGGGCCAGGACATTGGCCACAAAAAGCTGACAAATTATACTACAGCAAAAGCAGTTAAAGGTGATTACAAAGTGTACTCTATCAAAATCATTGTGATTAAGAATATTTTGCAGAAGTCAATACATAATTGCAAAAGCCAACACTACCTAGTTATTTATAAGACCTAGGGCAGGCTTTTCCCTTGCATGGAGCACTTGGGCCTTCCCCAGGCCCCTTCTGCCCTCGTGCAGAGCCGGTGGCATTTTCCAGCACACCCAGTTTGTAACCAAGAGCCGGGTGCAGCCGAGAAGGCTCCAAGCGCCTCCTTCCAGGCTGACTCTGCAGGGGCCGAGGCTGCTCTGGGCTCTGCCAGGGCTCTGCTGGGGCTCAGCTCTGAGCCAGGCTGGGCCCGCTCTCCCCTCACATTGCTCCGGGCAGCTGAGGCACAGTGGGACAAGGAACGGACACGGCAAAGCAGTTGAGGGTTAAGAGAGTTTTTATTCAAGCAAATGCCATAACAAACAGGCTGTTCTAACTACCATAACTAACTACCAGTGCTAACCACCATAACCAACTACCAGTGCTAACTACCATAACTAACTAGTTGTCCTGACTACTGTAACTGAAAGCTGTCCTTAAGGGTTTCATCTCCTCTGCTGATCCCTCAGTTGCTTTGCTGCAGTGATCAGAGGTGTCAGGCTGGAGAGAGGCTTGGCTGATGATAAAAATGGGTGCTGTCCAAAGGATAAAACAGAAAGAAACGAACTGTTACTTTCCAGAGTCAAATCCCTCACAGGCTCTGTTGCAACAGGACAAAGGGAAATGGTTTGAAACTCAGGAGAGGGAAGCAGGCTCAGATGAGATCTAAGGAAGAATTTTTTAACCAGCAGAGTGGGGAAACATTGACAGAAGGTGCCCAGAGATGTGGGAGGTGCCTACTCTCTGGAAACATCCAAGCTCAGGTCAGGCAGGGCTCTGGGCCCCCTGAGCTGCTCGAAGATGTCCCCGCTCGCTGTGGGGCACCAGGCCCAGATGAGCTCCAAAGGAGCCTGCCAAGCCACAGCAGGCAAGGATTCTGCTTGCTCTGTGTGTGGAACGCAGCCAGACTGGAGACTGTCGGAGGGGGCCCCACAAGAAAACCCCTCCCTGGCGCTGCTGCTTCCCCTGCAGCCCCTGGCCCTCAGCTGCAGCAGCTCCTGGGCAGCCCAGCGCCGCTCCTCGTCCGGCTCCAGGCTGCACTCGAGGCAGTCCCGCAGCAGAGCCGACAGGCGCCGGGGCTCCTGCAGCTGCGGGGTCCCGTTCTGCCGGATCAGAGCGCGAGCCTGCAGAGAAAGCAAACTCAGCGCTCTGCCATCTCCTTTTACACCCACACGGGCTCACATCCACCCCGGGGCCTCAGCCCCAGCTCCAGGGGCACTTTCCTCCCTGCCACAGATGCTGCTCAGAGCTCATTTTGCTATGCCAACCAAAACACCCAAACCCTGGGGCTGCCACAGCCACTGCAACATCCAAATGATCTCGCCTTGAGAGCCAGTTTCATTGGCTGACTCTGTCAGTAGGAACCTCCATCAGAAATAGCACATTTTGCTTCTCCAAATGGGGACACCAGCTTTACAGGCCATTTTCCAGAGTCAGTGTGGTCTGCCTGTGTTATTTCAGAGGATTCTTACATCAAGTGCATCTCTGCAGTGCCACTGACACTCAAGTAAATGCATTCCTGATGCCCCATCCCAGACACTGCCAGGCAAGGACCACGAGGTTTGTGTTGCTGAAAGCTCAGGCTTGGTGACACAGATAAAGTAGCTTGCACTAGGAAAGAAATACTTTAGACTTTGGGGATGTTAAACAATCATCCTTATGTTTTCAACAAGTTTTCCAGTGAGAAGAATCGGAGAAATCATCTCACAAAACCTCTTTTAGTAACTCCTGCAGAAAACTTGTTGGGTTTGGGGCTGGGATGTGGGGTTGATGTGGGGTTTTATTGCAAGGTAACATTAGAACTGATGCACTTGCTTCACATTTTAAGGCCATCCTCACAGTCAGATGAGCGGCAACAACATAAATCCCAAAGCAAATTGTTGCTGGAGACTGAAGAATATTCTTCTGTGTTGGGGGTGGAGTCCTCTGGGAATTCCCTTCCCATGTGCAGAAACCTCCAGCTGCTGCTCCCAGTGCAGGGTCCCCCTGTGCTCACAGGCCTCTGCAGCCCCTGGAGAATTTGCCTCTTACCATGGCCGCCGTTTCCCTGAAGTGAGGAGGTTCTCCTTCCATCATCCTGATGGTCACAGTGCCAAAGGCCCAGATGTCCACCTTGGGGCCATAAGGAGATCTGGTCACAACTTCTGGGGCCATCCAGTGAGCAGTGCCCACCATGGAGCTGCGCTGGTCCTGCTCAGGGCTGAGCTGAGCGCAGAGGCCAAAATCAGCTGAGGACAGAAACAAACCCTGTCAAAGGCAGCTGCAATGAGGAAACCAAGCACCAAGATTCCCCACTCTCAGTCTGAGAGTGCAGTTGTGAAGTCAGCTGGAAAAGCCCTCAGGGCTGTAGCCAAGGAAAGATGGAACTGGACCCTTCAAGAAACCATGGAGGAAGGTGTGGGGGATGTGAGAGAGAAGAGGGGAAGGAGGCGGGAGAAGGAGCGGGGGAGGGTGGGGCGAGGGGGGAGCGATTGAACCGGGGGAAGAGAAGGGGGAGTTGAGGAGAGGAGCAGAAACAAGAAAAGTAGCGGGGATCCCCCGGCCTTCATCGAGGTGTCCAGGGGGGGCCAGGAAGATGTGGAACCCGCAGCCAGGAGTGTTCCCAACACGGGGGGCTCTGACCCTGGGGATCATCCGGGATTATCCAGCGTGGATCCTCCCACGGGGGATGGAGATGGAGCGGCGCACGGAGCTCGTCCCGCACCGGGCACTGCGGGATCCGCGGGCAGCGACCCCTCCCCCCGGGCCCAGCCCCCACCCTTTGTCCCCCTCCCTTTGCCCAAATCCGTCCCATCGCCCCCCCAAACCCCTCCCCATCACCCCCCAATAAACGGCCCCGGGCCCAACTGGGAAGCTTTACTGGGAGCACTGGGAGCAAGCACTGGGCGGGGGCAGAGCGCCAGCGGGGCTGGGGGGACACGGGACCCCCCAAAATCAGTGAAGCGGGGACGGAGCGGGGGGTCCCGGCCGGGCCCGAGCCCACGGGGAGGGGCTGCGGCCGCCGCCGTCTCAGGAGCTCGTTTGGCAGAGAAAAGGGGGTGACACCGGGCTGGGGGCCCCGGCGGGAGCGCACACGCTCCGCCACGGCGGGGACGCCACCCCCGGCACCCGCCCTGACCTTCTTGCGCAGGGAGAAGCCGAGCCCCAGCGCCAGGAAGACGAAGACCAAGACGAAGCCCCCAATCCCCATCAATATCTTGATGCGGGCGGCGTCCGGCGGCATCTCTGGGGGGTCCGCAGGGCTCAGCAGCCCCAAAACCTCTCACCGACACACCAAGGCGCTCCGAGCGCCCCCTCCAGGCTCATTCCAGTCCCTTCCAGGCGCAACCGGCATCCTCTAAACCCCCTGCCCTTTGCTCCCAGGGCCCCCAAACTCCCTCCCAGCCACACCCAGCACCCCCAAATTCCCTCCCAGTGCCCACCACGACCCCTTCAACCCCATCCCACCCTCTCCAGCATCCCCCAAACCCCTTGCCCAGCCCCCAGCCGCTCTCCCACTTCCAGCCCGGCTCTCTCCAGCTCCCTCCCAGTGGCTCCCAGCACAGCCCAGCGGCTCTGCCAGAGCCCCCAGGGGCTCCCCCGTACCCCAGTGCCGCCTCAGGGGCTGCTCCAGGCTGACGTGCTCCACCTGGCAGCTGTAGCTGAGCCCGCGCCGGGGCGGCGTTTCCAGCAGCACCAGCAGCTGGTAGGTCCAGTCCCCGTTGGGGACCACGTCGGTGGCCACCACGTGCTCCGAGAGCTCCTGCTGGCCCTGGAACCACCTCACTTGGATGGCAGCAGGGTAGAAATCCATCACGGAGCAGAGCAGGCGGCCGGGGCCAGGCTAGGAGCTCGATGGGGGCACCAGCGAGATGGACACGCTGGGGGACACTGGGAGAGAAAGAGGAGAGGGCTGGGTTTGGCTGGAAAGGGACTGGGAATGGGCTAGGGAGGGACTGGGAGCGATTGGGGTGGCGCTGAGAGAGATGGGATAGGGTGGGGCACACTGGGACGGATGTTGGACGTCCGGGCTTGAACGGAGAATGAACTGGGAATTAGTTTTGAATGGATTTGGAATAGCCTGAGAAGAGGAGGGAGGGACTTTGGAAGTACTGAGAGCGACTAGGATGGCACTCGGAGGGATTTTGGTGGCCCTGGAATTAACTGGGAATGAAGTGCGCGGCACTGGGAGGCCGAGTCCAGCGCGGGCCCTCGGGATTTGAGCGCCAGGGACTCTGCATGGCAACCGATGAGTCACCAGAGAGACGCGCTCTCATTGGCTGAAAGGAGCAGACACGGACAACCGGGATGGACACGCCGGGCAGGCCCAGGGATGGATTGGGACGGACTGGGAGAGCCACGGGGGTCACTGGGTGGGACAGGAGGCCTCGGGGTTGTTCCGAAGGCGGGCTGAGGGCCCTGGGCTGATTCTCAGAGACGTTTTGAGGGGCTCCAGGGTCATTGGCAGGGTAGGGCCCGAGGGGACACCCTCTGCCCCGCGCTCGCCTCGGTGCCCCGTGAGGAACGGGGCAGCAAGCTCGTAGCCGGCCCGGCAGAACGTGTAAACCGCAGCCCGATTATCCTCCAGTATTTCCGGGATTCCGTTGCAGCACCGAGCCTGTGTCTCCCCATAGGGGGTGTCTCCCACGAACACCCCCACGTCGCTGTCGAACATCATGTACTGCTTCCGGTTGTAGATGTACCTCCTCACGAACCTCACCTTCTCCGTACCAATAATGAAGTGACACTCTCTCGTTCTCATCTCCTGGAACACTCCTGTGAGTGCAGAACACAGATCCAGGGTTGTCCCCCCAGCACGCTCCCAGCGCTCCGGGGGCCACCCTGGATCCCCACTCCACGCCCGCTGTGCCCCACGGCCGCCATGGGACCCTCCTGCCCGCGCTGCCGCTTCCTCTTTGCCGCCCTTCCCCCATTTCCTCTTTCACATCCGCTCCCCTCCCACCTCCGGCCGCTCCCAAAATCACTTTTGGGGTCCCATTTCCCCATTTTCCCACAAATCCCCCAATCTCCAGGCCCCTCCTGCTCAGTTTTGGGGTCCCCCCTCCCCTTTTTCCCCCCTTACCCACCCTCTCCCACCCCTCCCTCCCCTCCCCGCATCCCTCAGCCCCTCCCGCTCTCCCTTTGGGGAGTCCCTTCTCCTCCCCCTCCATTCCGGGCTCCCCCCTTCGGCCCCTTTTACCCATTTTCCCCCCTGTCCCAGCGCCTCCCGCCCCCCGCTCACCCGAGAGCTCCGCGCCCGCAGCCGGGGGGGCTCCCAGCACCACCAGTGCCACCAGCAGGGCCCCAGCTGCCGCCCCTCGCCCCATGGCCGGGGCCGGGCAGGGAGCAGCAGCCCCAAAGCAGCCGCGCTGCGCTGGGAGCGCCAGTCCGGAGCAGGGCGGGCTCGGCAGCGCCGCGCGCTCTCATTGGCTGCCGCCGCTTCTGGGCAGAGATCGGCCACGGGCTCTGCCCGGCAACCGATGAGGCAATCCAACGCCCCGAGCACTCATTGGCTGTGCCGCCTCCTGCCTGCGCTGCTATTGGCTGAGGCAGCCCCGGGCTGGGGGTTTTTTTGGGTAGGGGGAACCTTGGGGCGCTGGGCAGTTGGAAGCAGGGATAGAGAGCCGCGGGCTGTGCTGGACCAGCCAATGAGAGCCGCTCATTTCACATTTAAACCCATTTTTTGGGTTACTGAGCTCGTTCAGGATTTTTTCTTCAGAACCCTTGGTCCCGCTGTCGTGGTTTGAAAAGGAAGTGAGTTTTTTGGGATGCTGTGGTCAAACTAGTCAGTGTTCAGATTTAAATTTAAACACCGCACCTGGTGTGGCCCCTGAGGACATGGATTTACCTCTGAGCACACAGGGGGTTAAAAGCTGAGAACTCCCAGGGGAAGCTCTCTTGGTTCTGGTGGGTGAAAGGTTCAGAGCTGCCCTGCCCGGCTGCGGGCTGGGTGCGGGAGGGGAAGCCATGCGGTCGGCTGAGGGGAGCCGGGCCTTGGACAGAGAAGGGAGGTGAAGGCCCCTGCAGGATGGAAGGGTGGAGGAGCGCTGAGAGGCATCGGGCAGCGGCCACAGAGAGAGAGGGAGAGCCGGTGTCTGTGTCTGTGCCACCTTGAAATTTGCTACCTTGTGCTGGCAGCACAGCCGAGAAGGAGAAGGGGTGCAGAGAGAAGGTGCCCGGCAGGGCCAGCGTGGGAGTTCTGGGCAGGAAGAGCCCGAGATTTTAACCCTTTTCTTGGATGATGGAAACCTTACAAATGCTGATCCTCCTGGACCTGAATGAGAAGATAGGGATGAAATAGGAGAAAATGGGCAAATGTGATGAAAGTCCATGCAAGTGAAAGATGTCAGAAGAAGTTGAGAAGAATCCTAGGCGGGAGGAGATGATGGAGTGACCTTTGGCTGGACTTTTCTTGTGCAGCCATGGACAGAACCATTTTTCCTGTGACACAGAGACTGCATTTAGGGGGAGGCAATGGCTCAGAGCCAAGAGAGTGCAGTGATGTGATGTGATGTGATGTGATGTGATGTGATGTGATGTGATGTGATGTGATGTGATGTGATGTGATGTGAAGGAGTGGCAAGAACAGAGATGGATGAGGAGGGTGGTGGTGGCCTCTGCCTTCAGTGAAGAAGATCTTTGTTCTTGAGACCCCTCGGCCTCAGGGGGTGAATTTGGGGGGGACAGGTGTTCCAAAAGTGAGAGACTGTGCTCATTTTTGGAACTGGGCAAAGCATCCTTAAAAGGGGAACCCCAGAAGCAGCTCTGGTCCATGTGCAGTGGTCAGAGCACTGGGCATGGAAGGAAGATGTCAGGATGGCAAATGATCTCTGGGCAGTGCCACGTGTGACACAGAAACACAAGAGGTTTCAACCGTGTATCCTGGGGAAGCCTGTGGCACAAGAGGGACTCCCCTCTCCTTGATGAACGTAGACTTGATTATCTGAGGGGTGGTGATGGACTGACAGTTGGTGACCTGAGAGGTGGCAACTGAATTGCGAGTCCAAGGTTTTGCCTTAATGGGATGTATTGGGAATTTGGTTGGGGGGAGGAGGAATGTTTGGAAGGTTTTCATTCTTTCTGTGTGTTTCTTTTATATATTGTAAGGTAATAAAGATTTTTTTTCTTTGTATTCCGAAGCTGGAGCCTGCTTCGCTCTGTTCCTGGTAACATCTCACAGCAGACACCAGGGAGAATGTATTTTCATGGGGGCAGTGGCATTGTGCCAGCATCAAACCGTGACACCAGGGAAACTGGCTGCTCGTGCCAGTCCATCCCCTTGCCCAGAAGGCACCCGCTTGTGTTTGGACACGAGCTGCTGGCCACAGCCAGACAGGCAGCACCCGCAGCATTGGCCATCAGACACTGGGCTGATGTTTTCATCCAGAGAGAAAGAAAAACAGCCAGAAGCACACAAGGCAACTTGACAGCATCTCTGTAAGAATGTCATTGTCCTGTGAATGTCAATACTGGATGGTGGTTTTGTGCTGCAGTTAATCACTTCCAGCAAAAATCATTCCAGGAAGGGACAACATCCTCTGCCTTCTGAGGGATACCAAGTGTGGCCACCAATTGCTCCAAGTGCTCCTGCCAACAGCCACCTGCAGAAAAGATCACATAGACCCCAAGGTACGTTGGCTTTGGCTGTCCTCTGGCAGAGATGTGCCCCGGGGCCACAGGTCTCTGTGGCAGGAGAGAAGCACCAGCATTGGCAGGCCTTGGAGATGGCAAATCTCCTTTGGCAGGGACTCTTCCACAGCTGCTGCTGTCAGCGCTGCCCAGGGGACAGAGCAGCATTGGAGCTCTGGGCCACAGGTCCCGTGTCTGTGTCACGCCCCTGCCAGTGTGCCGGCCACCCAGCACCGGGACTGGTCCCAAAGAGGCCATGGCAGGGTCTGTGGAAGGCCCCGGTGCCCTTCCTGCTCGGCTGCGCTGGCAGCCGTGGGGGCTCATTCTGCTGCCCCGAGCAGGCAGAGCAGAGGAGCAGCTGCTTCTTGTTTGGGCTGTTGCTAAAGTTCCTGCTGGGCTGTGTCTTCAACACTTGGGGCAAGGTCTTGCCTGCAAGCTGGGGCAGTTTCGGTGGGGTGGGGGTGTCCCCAGGGCACGTGGAGGTGTGTTCTGGGGCTCTCTGTAACACAGTGCACCGTGGTCACCGTGGGATGGAAAGGGACAGAGTGTGCAAGGGTGACCCTTTGTGACACATCGTGACGTAGGTGCTGGCGGCGCCATGGCCACGCCACAGTGCTCGGTGCACGCGACGGGACAGGACGGGACAGAGCAGGGCTGTGAGGAGCCCCCACACAGCCAGCTCCTTCCTTGCTGACCCGGAGCTTTTCCCAGGCGTTCCCTGTGCAGCTGACCTCGAGGCCAGGCTGCGGGACTCGGTGACGTGGAGCATTTCCCAAGCGTCTGCCATCCCTGCGGCCGGTGCCCTCGAGGACAGACTGTGGGACTTGCAGTCCTATTTCCTTCCTGAGACTTCTCTCTTGCTGCTGCCCTCGAGGACAGACTGCAGGACTTCCTGTCCTGTAGCCTTCCTGAGGCTCCTCTGTTGCAGGTGCCTTCAGGGCACAACTGCAGCACTTGCTCATCTTCAGCCCTTCCGAGGCCTCTCTGCTTCAGCAAGCACTCATAACTGCAAAGAGTGACATGGAGCAGAGACCCCACAGTGTGCCCAAGCTGGCCTGGCTGGAGGAGGAAGAGGCTGGAGCTACCTCAGCACAGCAGCCTGAAGAACTGGAGCAGTTCCAGCTGCTGCAGGAGCGTGAGTGTCAGAGCTGGGCCACAGGGCTGGTGCCTGCAGCCAGCTTGGCCCCATCCCATCCCATCCCATCCCATCCCATCCCATCCCATCCCATCCCATCCCATCCCATCCCATCCCATCCCATCCCATCCCTGTGGACATATCCATGGATAGGACAGAAGCTGGGCTGGAGCACCTGGCAGCCGTGCTCCATCCCCCGGGGCATCCTGAGGCTCTCCCTGCCTGGGGAGCTCAGGGCTGGGCTGTGTTCTCTGGCCTCTCCCGCAGCCCCTCAGCTCTGGCTGCGCTCGCTCTTTGCCAGATGCAGCCAAGGACCAGACACAAGAACAGGAAGCCACCCGTGGCCGCTTGGGTAGAACGGCACAGGTACCTGCGGCCATCCCCACCTGGGCTGGGCCTGCTGGCACTGCTCAGCCAAGCACCAGGCTTGGAGCGCTCCATGGATTCTCCCTCCCTTGCTGCCCTTCTCCTGCAAGACCCTATGTGAATTCAACACGTGCCTTTGGCAGGAAGACACCGCCGGTGTGGGCACGGGTGTCTTGGCCAACCTTCCGTTCCTCGATGCCGAGACCGGTGCTGCCATGCTGGATTTGCTTGTGGAGAAGGGTGGCTCCAATCCAACGCAAGTAAGCAGCCTGGGGCAAGGGCTCCATGGCCCCAGCAGTGGTGTGGCGCCTCCAGCCGGCTCTGCCGGGCTCCCTCGGCCTTTGAGGCCCGGCCCAATGCGGTTGGAAGGGAAGCACTTCTCAGGGGAAGTTGCTGCTCTGGCAGCTCTGCGAGTCTCCCCGTGCCCTCTGCAGGTGCCCGCCATGGTGAGGTACATCCACCAGTGGCTCACGGCCAATGAGGCTGCTGGGCACAGGCTGGACAAGGCCCTTCTGGAGCTGACCCAGGAACACCCCTGTGACGTGCTGATAACCCTCTTGAGCTGGGCCCCATCGTGTGACAGGTAGGGCAGCCCCACGTGCCTTGAGGGCTTAGGCTTCACTGGCCCGTCACCCTGTAGAGCCTGTCCCTGCTGACTGCCAGACAGGCGGGCAGTTCCAGGATCCTCTGGCTCCTCTGTTTTCCAGTGCTGCCATGTCAGCTCCTGAGTCTGGTGCCACACTCCCTCGGGGCCTGTACCCACGTGGGCTGGCTGGCCGCTGCCGGCCAGGGGCAGTGGGCAGAGGCAGGGCTGAGGGCCAGCGCGGGGCCCTGCAGCTGCCCAGGCCACGGCGCTGTGGCCGAGCCCGCCCTGACACAGAGCTCTGAGCCCACAGAGCTGCCGCCACCATGTGGGGAACCATCATGTCCTCGAGCAGGACTGCGGAGCCGGCGCTGCAGCTGCTCCTCCATGTGCTGAGCGCCTGGCCAGTGCACAGCGTGTGCACCTCCGATGGGGACAACGCAGGAGTCTTTGCCCTGGCTGTGAGTTTCTGGTGCCAGCCTTTGCCAGCCCCCAAGCCGCCTCTTCAGCAGCCAGCTCTCTGTGCTCCCCCCAGCTGCATCTCCCTGCCTTAGGCACTGAGCTGAATCCTGCCTTAGGGGCAGGGCTCAGGGGCAACAGGCCGGCTGCTCCCCCCGTGTCTCCCCCAGCCTCTCCCTCGCATGCTCGGGCCCTGCCACGTGGATGTCTTGGCCACTGAGTGTTGTCTCTGGCTGTTTTATTTCTTGCAGGCAACCGTGGCACTGTGGAAAATCTTCAATCTGGCCTGGTGCTCGCCTGTTGTGCTGGAGTATTTCCCCAGTCTCTTTCTGCATCTGCTCTTCCAAGCTTACATCAGCACGCAGGAGATGCCAGAAGAGGTTGAGACCTTCTGGCAGGGATGCCAGGAGCAACACAGCCTCTCCACCAACCCCAACAGGTGCTCCGTGCCAGTCCTCCCAGTCTCCCCATCCCTCCCATGCCCCAGGGCAGGAGCCAGGGCTCCCAGCATGACCTGGCCTTTGCTCTGCACACAGCTTTGCGCTGCAGACCCTGAAGGCCCTGCTCTGCCAAATGCGCTATGAGCACGTGGTGCTGTCCATGGAACGCAAGCGTGCCTGGGACACGCTGCTCCGTGCCGACACCCACCACTGTGCAGTGGGTCTGCTGGCCAGGTGAGACCTCGTTCTCCCCACCGCCCCTCTCCTTCGTGCCCGCAACACCGCACACCGTCCCTGTGCTCATGGGCGGCAGGGCCTTGTCACCAAGGGAGGGATGAGCAGACTGGAAAAGGCCGGCAGAGGAGGGTGCCCGGGAACAGCCGCCTCCCAAAGCGCCCCCGGGCTGCTCGGGAGCAGAGCAGAGCTCTGCCAGTGAGCCTTGGGAGAGGTTTGCCCGCCCGGCCCAGGAGCAATGGTGCCTTTTTCTCCCTGCCAGGGAAAGAAATGAAAGAAACCTGTTCATCAAGAGACTGAGACATGAAATCCCTATGTGAGAAGGCCCCTCTCACCTTCTTCCAGAGACTGGGACTGAAAGCTCCAACTCGGGGGAGGTGTACAGGGTGGGGAAGAAAAGCTGCCCAAAGGAAGGTGGAAGTTGCAGGTGTAGGCAGTGGACAACGAAAACAATGACGCTCGCCTGCTGACAAACTTGGACTGTGTGTACCCTTATTTCCCACCCCCCCCCCCCCCCCCGAAGATACAATAAACTACCTTTGTTTCGGCTGCAAAATCCATCCCCCTTGCCCCAATGAAAAAGAGTATAATTGGGGTCCAGATGAACTGGGCCTCTGCGACCTCCCCAACGCAACAGGCGGATCCTCAACTGGACTGGACCAAAGGACTTCGTCTCTACGTTTGGCAGCTCTATCCCCTCTCTCTTTCTCTCTCTCTCTCTCTTTTGTCTCTCTTCCCCCATCTTTTTCTCTCCCTTAATCCCTCTGTCGCATTTTGCTGTGGTCATTCAATAAAGGTGCACTTGTTTCAATTATCACTGCAAACCCCCTTGTACCGTGTCGGTTCTTTTTGCACCCTGAGATCAAATCCACGAACCATCACAAAACCCGTCCGTGAGGATCGTGACACCCCCCGAGGACCCCTCCCCAAATTCCCCTCCAAAGCCCCCCAGCACCCCCAGACCCCGCTAAAACACCCTCAAGTTCCCCCCAGACCCTCCCCAAATACCCCCCAAACTTCCTCAAGACCCCTCCCCAAATTCCCCTCACGACCCCTCCAGGACCCCTCACCTGTCCCTGCGCCTCCTCAGCAGCTCCCGGAGCCCCCCCGTCCTCTCCCAGCGCCTCCCCCGCTCTCTCCAGCGCCTCCTGCAGGACCCGCCCGAGCCCGGGGCGGCTCCCGGGGGTCCCTGAGGGGGTCCCGGGGACGAGGTGGGGGGGGAGGGGGCGCCCGCTCCATGCCCGGCCCCGGGGTCAGGGGGCGCTGCTTCGTACTCGGCTCTGATTGGCTGGAGCGGCGCGAGGAGGGCGGGAGTTGCTGCGGGGAGACGCCCGGTGATTGGTTAGATTGAGGAAAGAGAGGCAGGCGCTGCTGAGGGGAGATGCCCAGTGATTGGTTGGTTCAGCTTGAGAGAGGCAGGAGTAGCTGATGGGAGACCTGTGGTGATTGGTTGGATCGGCGCATGGGGAGGACGGTGTTCCTGAGGGAAGACCCGCGGTGATTGGATGGTTTGGGGCGGGGTGCGCCATGATTCGTTAATTTGGGAGATGAAGTGCAGTGATTGGATGGTTTGGGGCAGGACGCGCCGCTATTGGCTGGGAGAAGCCGGTGATTTTTAAGGGAACATTCCCAGTGTTTTGGGGAAAAAGTCTCGAATTTTTAAGGAAAAATTCACATTTTTTGCAGGAGAAATATTCCCAGTTCTTTGAACCCACATGACCCCAAATAACCCAAATAACCCCCAAATACTTGAAATAAACCGCAAAAAACCTCCAAACAATACCTAAAAGTCCGCCAAATAACCCCAAACAAATACAAATTACCCCAAAAAACAAAAAAAAGCCTTCCAAATTAAGTCAAAAAAACCCCAAATAATTTCAAATACAACTAAAAAATAATTTCATATACAACAACATAACCCCCAAGAACCTCAAATAATTCCAAAGAAGCCAAACAAACCCAAACACTTTCAAATAAACCCAAATACTTCCAAATAAACCAAGTAAAACCCAAGATAAACCCTAAATAGTCCATAAACGACCCCAAATAAACCCCAAACAAACCCCAATTAAACCCAAAGAAACCCCAAGTAACCCCAGTTCCTACCATCCCCACCCCAAAACAGATCCCGACCAGTCAGAATGCATGGCACTGATGACGATCCAGTTGCTGAGCAGAAACTCAGAGCACTGGCCCTGCTCAGCGATTTTCAGCCAATCAGCGCCCGGCCTGACTCTGACTCATCACTTGCCAGGCACATACCAAGGCCTCTCACTGCGGTAAATACTCAGAGACCCTACGGGGTAATTTCCAGCCAATCAGAGGGACCCCCAAATTGAGATAGCGGGCAATGGGATCCCAAAACTGAGCTGGGAGGGGGATGGGACTTCCCAAATTGAGCTGGGAGGGAGGTGGGACCCCCGAACAGGATGAAGCCAATTTTGTTCCTGGAATATGTAACGTACTTTATGGATATGCAAAAAGTTGATGAATATGCAACAGGCTGATATCATGCGAGACAAGGACAACTTAGCAAAAGTTGTTCTGGCCACCAAGACCGCCCTAGTTATTTTCGGGGACACCCCTAATTAATCTGATTTTAATTACATCAGTCTGTTGTATATCCAAAAACCAGTTTACATATTTCAGGAACTATAAATGTACACTCCCTCCCTTTTACTACAACTACTACTACTACTACTACTACTATTATTATTATTATTATAAACTATAAAAATATTAAATACTTTTGAAATTAAGGAGCTCGCAGGCAAAGATATGAGAGTAGAAATAACAGCTTTTTATTAGGAAAAATAAAAAATAGAACTGCAGTAGTACAAATGAAAAAAAAACAGTGACAGAGTCAGAATCCTCTGGGAATCCATTCCTTACCTCCCAAAGACAGGGCAAAGGCAGAGCCGTGGAGTTTTTATAGGATATCCCAAGGGTGGAGTTGGGGTTGGGGTCAGGGGAGGAGTTCTTAGCAACATAAGGAGGGTGAGATCAAATTCCTTCCTCTAGGCAACAGCAGGACTTGACACAGAACGCGTCCCCAAATCCTAAATTCCCTCTAAAACAACTGAGAAATTATGCAACGTCAGATATATTCAATCAATTTCCTTCATTGAATTCAGTTTTGGGTGTTTTTAAAGGATGAAGGTGAAGCAGAGGAAAATTAACGCCAAACCAAAAGGCGAAGCAGCCAGGTGTGTTCCCAACATGGATCACAGGGAATGTGAGTGACCAGGGCTGTGCCGAAAGTGCCTCCTCCAGTGGGGGATGGAGCTGGAGCAGCGCACGAAGCTCTGCCCGCACTCGGGGCACTCCCAGGGCTTCCCTTAGTGGTGCCTCCATTGGTGTTGGGTCAAGTTAGAGCTCTGTGAGAAGCTCTTCCCACACTGGGGACACTCGTAGAGCCTCTCTCCAGTGTGGATGCGCCGGTGGGTGATGAGGTTGCAGTTGTACAACAGTCGGGGCATTGGAAGGGCCTCTCCTCTGTGTGAATCTGATAGTGCCAGATGAGTCTGGAGCTGGTCGGAAACCTCTTCCTGCATTTATCACACTCGTAGGGCCTCTCCCCAGTGTGGATGCGCCGGTGGGTGACGAGGGTGGAGTTGTACTTGAATCCCTTCCCGCAGTCGGGGCATTGGAAGGGCCTCTCCTCTCTGTGAATCCAATAGTGCTGGAGGAGAACAAAGCTGGTCGTAAACCGCTTCCCACACTTGGAACACTCGTAGGGCCTCTCCCCAGTGTGGGTCCTCTGGTGCCTGATCAGGGTGGAGCTCTCTCTGAAGCACATCCCACACTCGGAACACTTGTAGGGCCTTTCTCCAGTGTGGATCCTCTGGTGCTTCATCAGGCTGGAGCTCTGGCTGAAGCTCTTCCCACACTCCCCACACTCGTAGGGCCGTTCCCCAGTGTGGATCCTCTGGTGCACAATCAGGTGGGAGCTCTGCCTGAAGCTCTTCCCACACTCCCCACACTCATAGGGCTTCTCCCCAGTGTGGGTCCTCTGGTGGCTGATCAGGTGGGAGCTCTGGCTGAAGCTCTTCCCACACTCCCCACACGTGTGGGGCTTCTCCCCACCAGGGAGCTGCTCATGGAGCACCAGCTCCGAGCTCTGGCTCCGTCTCCGGCCGCCTTCCCGGCCCAGGCTGGCTCTTTCCCCCTCAGATCCCCGCCGGCTGCGTTTGCAGCCCCTCCTCGTGTGGCATCTCCAGGGCTTTTCCTCCCCGCTGGCTTCCTGCGCCGTGGAGCCGCTCAAAACGGCCTCTTCCACCAGGTTTTGCCGCGGGCATTTGTCCTCCCTGCTCTCCATGCTCAGCTCCTGCTCTGGGGGAGGAAGGACAAGGACAGGATGGGATTTGCCTCCGTGCCACAGGCAAGGGCAAGGAGATCCCCCAGGGCTGAGCTGCAGCCGGGGCCGTGCTGGGCTGGGAGATGGAGCAGCACAGAGGGGAAAGGGGCACTGACTTCCTCCTCACCTGCCTCAGTGTCCCGGGGCATCTTCCTCTTCCTCGCAGCCTCCCAGGCCTTGGCAATGGGAAATCCTGGTTTAGGGAAAACAAGGGATGAGAGCGTTTGTAGGAGCACTGGGGGGTAGGACAGTCAGGACAGACAGAGACGGGAGATCTCTGCAGCCAGGTCATGGAACTTGCGGTTTCTTGCAAAGGGCCTGGGTGCAGGGCCCTGCTTGGAGCTGCCAGGCACAGCTCAGAGCAGGCCCGAGAGAAGAGAGGGGTAGAGAGGGTAAGAAGGTAAAAGACTAAGACAGGCAAGAGCATAAGAGAGCAACGTTCCCATCATAACACAATAAATTTTCTTCTGTGTTGAATATCCTATTTCTCACCAACCAATCCAGTACAAGATACAAATCCTACAGAATTTACATACAGTGTGTAAGAATCATTACATCACCATACTCTGTTACATTTTACACTCTAAAAACTCCTCTTTGGACCCCTTCTATTGAGCTAGTGGGGTCTGCTCTGACCCTTGGACCTGTCATCAAGCAGAGGGAATTGTTTCATCAAAAGGGGATTACCTTCAGTTGGGCCGCACCATTGTTTTCCAATTGTTCACTAACTAAGGTATCTCAGATCTTCCTTTCATTTCAGTCTTCCTTACACTTTCTATATTCTCAAAATCTTTTTCAAGACAATCATATTTATAAGGCTTTCCTGTTTCACCTTCCCCAACACTCACTGAGTTTGAAAGTCCCTTTTCCCCAAGTCCATGTCTACAAGTCACCGGCCACCTCGGCTCCAGAAAAACCTCCCAAACACCAAGATTCAGCCCTGAAAAAGCCTCCCAGGAGTTCCCCGTCCCTGGTCCCTCCTCTCTGGTGTTCGGGGGTTCCCCCCTGTCCCAGCTGCTGGGGGTCATGCTTGGATTGGGGGTCCCCCTTGTGCCTGGTGCCCGCCATGCCCAGGCTGCTGGCAGTCCCACCAATGCCAAAAGCTCCCCCCGCTTCGCTCTCCCCATTTCGGGATGCTGGGGCTGTTTGGGCTCCCAGGCTCCCTTCTCCCCTCATTCTCTGCTCTGGCCTGCAGTGGCTCCAAGGAGTCCCCCCTGCCCCTCTCCAGGCTCTTGAGGCTCCCGCCAATGGCACCGCTCCCCCCTCTCTGGGCTCCCCACTTTGGGCTCCTGGGGGACACAGGGCTCTGCTCCTCCAGGCTGCCTCTGCCGGCAGCCGCCACCGCCAACCCCCGATGTCCCCTCAAGGGGCCTTTTCTGCTCAGCCTTGGACTTCTTCAGTCTCCAAACATCCCCCAAAAACCCCAACCCAGGGACCACCCGTGATATCCGGGCCCAGCTCCCCCTCCCTGCTCACCAGCCCGATGGGGGGGCGATGATCCCACAGGTGAGGGCTGCGAATTCAGGCAGGGATCGACAGCGTGGTTCCCTCAGCTCAGCCTCCATCTGCCTTTGTCCCTTCCTCCCCACTCCTCCGCTTCCATCCCCCATCCTCCTCCCCCTCTGTCTTATCCCCACCTCCTTCTCCTCTTCCATCCCTCCCCTTCCATCCCATCTCCTCCCACTCCCTAACCCCACCTCCTTCTCCTCCTTCCATTGCTGCTCTCTGCCTCCATCCCTTCTCTTCCATCCCTCCCCCTGCTCTTCCTCCCTAACCCCACCTCCTCCTCCCCCTTTGTAATGAGTTAATGTCTTAGTTTGTTCATCAAGTTGCTAAAGACTATGAAAAGGGGAAAAGCCAATAATAGAAAAACCACAAAGAAAGATGTAACAAGCTAGTATGTTGCAAGATTAATATAACGGGCTAATATACTGCAAAATAAATCTCATAAGGCTTAAACTGCAAAATGTTAGAAGCTAATACGTTGAAAGGCTAAATAAGCAATGTGTAACTATACACAGCTATGTGCCTATTGTTAGCCGAGGAGGAAGGGGCAAGGCCCTTGACATGGGTAGCGGGCCTGCTATGATTGATAGCACAATATTTGCTTATCTGCTCAGTAAGCTTAAAGTTCCAGGAACCAGCGCAACCATACCAACTAAGGAAAGGTTGACCGTGGGGCAAGAAGTGAAAGACTACCAGCCTTCATCCTCGGTCCACCGGGAGGCAGACTACGACCGCCTAGCAACAGGAGGAGAATGCACAGAGTACTACCCTGAAAGACACGCCAACCCGGAAGCCAGACTGTATATAAACCCCACGAAATACCAGAAGCGGGTGGCAGTTGGCGGAGCGGAGACTCCCCTGTCGCCCAGCACTGATTTGCTTTTTGCCTTGCTTGCTGTAATCAATAAAAATTGTTAATCTGATTATACTCACTCGGCAGATTGTCCACTCCAATTTATAACACCCTTCATCCCTGCCCTTCCCTCCCTCCTCCTCCTCCCCCAGCAGCAGCCACACCCTCGGTGCCCGGTTCCCGCAGCCCTCGCAGCCGCGGCAGGAGCGGGGATGGAGCCGGGACAGGTCGGGATGGGCAGCGCGGGGATCTCGCCTGCTCCAGCAGCTGTGGGCGGGGGGAACCCGGCCCGGGCCAAAGGAGAGGCAAACTGGGCAAACTGGGGGCTGCACATCCAAACTGGGCCTTGCTGGGGACCCTGCCTGGGCACTGCCAGCCCTTGGGGCTCCTCTCGGCACATCCGCCAGGGGGGAACGCACACAGGGCTGGGGGATCCCAGCAGTGGCAGCACTGCCAGGGACTGGGCTGGACTGGGATCGTACTGGGAGTGACTGGGACTGTACTGGGCTTGCACAGATATCATACTGGGATCATACTGGGAGTGACTGGGACTGTACTGGGCTTGTACTGACATCATACTGGGATCATATTGCCATGCCAGGGCAGACTGTGATCGCACTGATGGACACTGGGATCATACTGGGAGTGAGCAGGAGCCTGCAGGAGGCAACTGAGACCATGTTAGGGGCAAATGGGATATACTGGGAGTGACTGGGATTATGCTGAGGATGACTGGGAGCAGCTGTGAGTAACTGGGATCATGGTGGGAGCAACTGGGAAGAACAGGGAGTGACTGGGTGCATGCTGGCAGTGACTGGAAACTGCTGGGCTTGTACTGGGATGAACTGGGATCATACTGGTGGTGACTGGGATCATACTGGCAGTGAGTGCCACTACTCTGACGCTGACTGGGAGTGCTTGTGAGCAAATGGGATCATACTGGAAGGAACTAGAAAGATGGTGGAGGGAACTGGGCTACCCTGGGAGATACTGGGAGTGACTGGAAGGAAAGTGAGGGTGAAAGAGAGGAACTGGAACCATGCAGAGCAAAACTGGTTTATTCTGGCAGAGACTGGGAGCACACTGGGCTCATATTTGGGCCATACTGGGAGTGACTGGACTAATACTGGGAGGAACTGAGTGTCACAGTGAGCACTCCCTGCACATCATCCCCCATACTGGGCCTGACTGGGAGCAACTGGGAGCAAATGGCATCATACTGGGACTCACTGAGTTGATTGAGGAAGCAACTGGAACCATGCTGGTGGCAGCTGGGACCATACTGAGAGAGACTGGAAGTAGGTGGGATTACACTTGTAAAAAATGCATATTTTGTGATTGGGTTATCCCAAATATTAAAATGAATATTATATGTCTTGTATTAGAAAGTACTGCTGTATTAATTCTCTTAAGTAGTCAGTTGAATATGGTTTTAGGTTATTAAAAAATGTTAACATATAAACTATGCTTGGTAAGAGACTTTTTTTAAAGAAAGGACTTGGAGCGAGATAGCAGCCACAGGATACCTAAATCTTTCAGAGAAAAAGAATTTATTGCTCTCTTATCAGAAGAAATGAACTTCTTCCCACCTCGGGGCTGCTGTTAGGATTCAGAGGCAGAAGCTGGCACTGACCAGACAGAATCCTGTGTTTGGATTTATGCATCATGTATGAAGTGTATGAATATGCAACAGGCTATTGTTCTTAATGGTTAATCCTGTGTTAACTGGTGTCGTTTTTCAGGCTTGTGCTGCCCAGAAAAGGGTACCCGGACATCCGTAACTCTTTGTATTTATTGTCTCATATTGTCCTAATTCGATTTCTCCAAACTGTGATTACTCTAATTGTATTACTATTTTTCATAACCATTTTATTACTATTATGGTTTTAAAATTTTAAAAGCAAGTGATTGGCGTTTTTCACAATTTGGTAGCAGAGGATGGTTACTGACACCTCGCTGCCAGTACTTTAGGACAGTCAGAGTGGGGAAGGCACGCCCTGCCCCATTGGCAGCCTCGCTCTGTCTCCCCTGGGGTGACCGATAGACGCAGGTTATGGTGGACAAAAGGAGACAATAAAATAAAGAGAACGGAAAAAGGCTCCCTACAACCGCGGTAATTGGCCCCCTAAGAGTAGTAATGTGCATGAAGACCCCTGGGAAAAGGGATTGGTAAGTATTTCTCAGGGGGCAGGTACAGAGGGATGAATGTGTGTGAATGAGAGGAGGGCTGGTTGTCCCAGACCTGCCAAGTGAGTGCTGGAGTCTCCCAGGCTGCGTTTCCGACTTTCCGCGCCAAGTGGCCACGAAAGAGATGAAGTGAATGTTAACAGGAGTGAGAGAATCCCCCGGGGTAACTGGGACTAGGTCCCAGAGAGGGGCTAAACTCCTCGGAGGAAGGGAGCAGGAGTTTCTGAGCCCAATCTACTAGGAAACGGGACAAAATGGGCCCCTAAAAACCTGCTGGGTTGAGGGATAAGAGTGTCGCAGACATTTCTTCACAGAAATCCTTTCTTTCGGATTTCTGTGTCTTCTGGAGGCCAGAGACCCAGAAGAAAAGGTAAACAATTATTATCAGATGCTGTGGAATGTAACAGGGGTTTCTTGATTGGCTCATTTTCTATGTTTATATTTAAGGGCCAATCATCAGTGCAAGCTAGGGGACTGAGTCCTTGGGCTAAACTTTGTTGTACATTCATTCTACCTATTCTTAGCCTAGCCTAGCTGCTCTGCAAACCTCTCTCTATATTCTATTTAGCATAGTCTTAATGTATTATATATGATATCTCAATAAATTCAGCCTTCTGATTCAAGAAACAAGATTCACCGTCTCTCTCTCACCAGCAGCGACCCACTCAGGTGCAAGTAATATCAGAGTGCCCAAGAGCATCCAGAATTAAAACCTGCTGGGTTGAGGAATTAACCAGGAGGCCCGGAGATACTGAGACCCAGAGGCCAACACCAAGGTGAGGGGGGGGCCACAGGGTCCCGCGATTCTCTGTAAACAGGAATCCACTCTGTGTCCTGAGGGTGTGAAAGGATGGGTGGAAGTGAGTGAGAAATAAAAGTGAGTGAATGTAGATGAATGAAAGTATAGGTAATGTAGATTCTGTATTTTAAGCTTTACTATATTTCCTTGGAGGGAGGTGCATTGTACTGAAAGTAGTGTGAGAAAAAAGTTTTTTATTTTTGTGCATGTAGTTGAAAGAAAAGCGGTATTTAGGTTGTTAGTGAAAGTGAAAAACAGAGGCAGAAGATGAATAGAGAAGATCTTGAAAAATGAGACAGAAAACCAGTAAGTTGGATACAGGGAAAAAAAAGGAAAAAACCCAGTCCTTTGGGAGTTATGTTAGCCAACAGAGATAGATCTCCTTGCAAAAGGAGAAAATACAGGGTATGCAGTAGTCGATGGGAAAAACATGCAAACTATGGAAAAAGGGAAATTAAACTTAAATTAGTAAGCTCAAACTTGTGAATTATATACTTTAAGAAGAGCATTAGAATATTTAACACAAAATAAATGAACTATATATACTGACTCAAGGTATGCCTTTAGAGTAGTACATACCTGTAAAAATTTTGGAAAGGAAAATAATACTTAATTCAAGAAGAAAAGGACTAGTACATGAGGAACTTATTTTAGAGGTTTCAGAGGCATTACAATCACCTAAAAGTGATAGCTAAAGTACATATTAGGGAACTCCAAAAGGGAAAGACCCCAGAAAGAGAATGAAATAATTTGGCAGCTCACAAAGCTAAGGATGCAGCAGAAAATGGAGCTGAAAGAGTTTTGTTAATATTAACTCCAAACGAGGAAAAACTGGAAATTCCAAAGTTTAGGGAAGCTGAGAAAAGAGAATTAAACAAGCCAGGAAATAAACAAGATAAATCAGGGAAATGGAAACTTCTTGATGGAAGACAATTACCTAATAAAATGTACTTCTAGGAAAATATTAGAAGACATGCATTAGAAAACCCACTGGGGTACTCAAGCTTTGTGTGATCGTTTTTTAAGGAACTGTGGGTGCACTGGGATTCTTGGATTTAGGATGTATCGGTAACTTGCCAAAGGATAAATAAAAAGGTGATGAGAAAAACAACATTAGGAGGTCATGACTTAGCTGGTTGGCCATTTCAAAGTATCCAAGCAGAAGTCTGGATTTGTTAGGTGTGGTAGATAGGGTCAGGCGCTCGGAAAATCTCGCGACGTCACAGAAAGTAGCAGGATTCCTCTCCCCCTAACGCCTAGTGATAAGGGATCACCCAAGAATGTAGTCCCCCCTAACATTAGTAACTTTCTACTCCTTATTAACCAATTACAGTAAGGTAAGACCCCCTGATGTAGAGAAAAAACTTTCCCGAGTATAAAACCCGACGAGACCTGACAATAAAGGCCTTTAGACCGTCCACCATATTGGTGCCTGCATGCGTCTTTGGCCCAAGTGACCCTGGAGAGTTTGGGTCGCCGTGCCGTTTCCTCGGAACCAGGTCGCCTTGCCTTGCATCAGAAGGCGACAACTGGTGCCTAAAACCCGGGAAGCCGATTAGCGCCCGGGGAATGGGGATTCGCCTGGACAGAGGACGGCGGCTGCAGAGCTGGTCTAGTGCAGCGGAGGGGACGCCCTCGAATCATGGAAGCTATAGCAAAGATCGCAAGTCAGGCTCATGAGCAATGGGGAATTAAAGGTGAGCTCAGGAATTCTGATCTTGCTATTGCAAGGCTCATAGAGCTCAGGACGATCGGACGTCCGGTAAATATATTATATTGGGAAGCGCGGGAGAAGTGCACTGCCACCTCAGCAGAGGACTCTAAGTCTGCAGGCAGTGGTAAAAACCTCAAAGCGTGGGGGAAAGTAGAAGAGGCCCTACGCAAGACGTTAGAAGAACAGGAGACGCGGGAAGCCGCGCGTACACGTTTATTAGCTACACCAAAGCCGGGGGTGGGGGCCGCGACACAAACGGCCTCTGAGAGCGATCGGATTGAAGGCGGGAACATGCAGGGGCCAGGCGCGTTCCACCCCTTCCCGAGCCCGAACCCAGACCCCTGGAGCCCCCAGGGGACCCCCCGACACTCCCACAGAGCCTGCCAGGTCCCGGCCCCCCCGCGGAACCGTCCGAAAAAAACGCGGTTTCTCTATCTGTCCCGTCCCCGCCAGTCGCTGATCCGGCGCAGGGGGCAGAGCAGTGCGTGCTATGCTTCTGGCAGAGACTCACGGAGAAGGCACGGAACGCGACCGGATATTCGGACCCTGCCGGGATCGGTAAAAACTCGCCCCCGCCATGTGCGTTTAATGGTGCCAAACCACGTGGTGAGGGCGGAAGAGAAGAGGGGGAAAAGGGCGGAAATGCAGTCAGCCTGCTTAACAACGCATGCGCGGGCGAGCGGGGAGACGGGGCGGCCCCCGCGGTAGAGTGCAAAACCAACCAGAGCGCTCTATCCAAATTAGGTCCTTATGGGGTAAGGACCTCCCCAGGCAGGAGGTGGGAAGACCTCAGGGGGAGGGAGCGGCACCACCCCCGAAGGGAGGAACGGGGTTGAAGCCGCACAAAACGGCACGGAGCGCTGGAAGTGTACCGGCAGTCAGCTTCTGGCTCAGAGTCAAGTAACAGCTGCTCAGACAGCTCGGAAGAGCCGACCAAGTCCGGCTGGGACTCAGAAACCAAGACAGCAGAATTAATGCGGTTTCAAGCAAAACAGAATAAAGCTTTAAACAATATCGGGAAACAATCGCAACACAAACTCACTGATTGGGGAAAAATAAAAGCAGCCTGTGGGGACCGGGCACCGGCAGCCTCCATGCACGCTTTCCCGGGGGGGGGGTTGCCGGAGCGCGGGGGAACCAACAAAGGGCATATACCCCAGTTAACCCAAAAGAAGCCAAAGCGATTTCAGAAAAAGGGGCCAACTCAGCCGTAGTACCCACTCTTGAGCACGACCTTTCTAGCAATAGCGATCTGCTCACTTTTGATATTATGCAAATAAGCCGCATGCTTTTTCATGGGGCAGGGTGGATTGTATTTAAGCAGGAGTGGCAGGACAACCGCGTTAGCCCAGGCTTCTGGGGAAGGGCATCAACTCAGCGAGCTGTCCCCAGCCGGCACAGCTTTCCCTGGCAGCACCCTCACTCCAAGCACTCCTGAGAGGGACCTGTAGGAGCTGCAGGAAGACACCTCGCTAGCGACTGTAGATCCCGGCTCTGGGGAAACTGGGGAGGGAGGGGGTGCGCGGGCCATGCTCAGCCTCCTCCCGCTGCGAATGCGAGACAGCCCATCTATGCCAACCCCCAGTGGGGCAGGGGACCCTCATACCCCATGCCCCGACAGGGAGCAGTCAATTTCGCATCCCCGCCAGCAGCACAATGGCAGAGTTATGCAGCACCCTCAGTACCCTCGCACCCCCCACCGCCACAAGCCGCGCCGGTGTCACAGGACCAGCAAGAGGCGCCCCAGAGCGGGTTCCCTGGGTGGCCTTGGCGATGAGAATAGGGAAGGAGCCCCTGATGGTGTGGGGGACATGCTGCCTTTACGGCAGTCAGGATCCCCACGTCATAGGGCTCCAATTTTGGGCGGACACGGGATCAGACTGCACGATTTTTCCCCAAGCACATTGAGGAAGTCCCTCCAGTGAACGGAGTGGGAGGGCAGTCCCGGGCGTGGAAAAGCACACAGCTGGTGGCTTTAACACTTCACACAAAAAAGGGACCAGGAGTGTCAACATCAGCAGCAGCCCTAATGCTGGAAGAAGCACTCTCCTCGCGACAGGGCACCGTGTCAGTCATCCACATCAACAGCCATGACCCAGTCAAAGACTACTTCCAGATCGGCAACGACAAAGCGGATGCCACAGCAAAAGGTGTCTGGACGTTGCAGGAAGCCCGTCAACTGCACGAGTCGCTCCACATCGGAGCCAAAGCGCTGGCGAAGAGATGCGAAATCTCGACAGCGGACGCGAAACATGTGGTGGCCACCTGCCCTCATTGCCAGAAGGTATCCCTATGGACCTGCGGGGCCAACCCGAGAGGTCTCAAGCCTTCAGAGATCTGGCAGTCGGACTTCACTTGGTGTGAACTGCTGAAGCCCCGATCATGGCTTGCAGTGACAGTAGACACTTATAGCAGAACGATCATAGCCACACAGCACCCCAAAGAAAACTCCAAGGCCACAATTCAGCACTGGCTGACAGCCATGGCCTGGCTTGGTATCCCAAAACAGATCAAAACTGACAATGGTTCCAATTTCACTTCTAAACCAGCGCAAGAGTTCGCTTCAAAATGGGGCATCACATTAGTGCAAGGTATCCCATATAACAGTACCTGGCAGGCCATAGTCGAGAGAGCAAATCAGACCCTGAAAACCAAGACAGAAGTGTTGGTGAAAGCGGAGGGCTTTGCCAATGCCATTCCCCCAGGAGATCAGGCACGTATATTGGCAACCGCTTTGCTAGCACTGAATCACTTCCCTAGGGGAGATGAAACAAACAGTCCTGTTCAAAAACACTGGGCCACTCGAACGCTAGAGGAGGGCCCGCAGGTTGTAATTAGAAACAAGTTAAGCGAATGGGAACGGGGTTGGAGGCTGATGCTCACGGGGAGGGGGTACGCAGCTGTCAAAAAGGACGGCAAAATCAGGTGGTGTCCACTTAAATCAATTAAGCCTGACCTCCATAAAGAGCAGAAAGAGACTGATGAAAGTTGCAAGTTTCTGTTTACAGGACATGCTCATGGGGTGTCCTCGTGACGCATATATCCCGGTTCCAGACGAAAGTGACAGACCACCAAGCCGCCAGGCAGCGCCCGAGAGACCCGCACAGGTGAGATCCAAGCATCAAAGGTGTTTCTGTGTGATTCTGCTGTTGGGGCTTGTTGCCAGAGGGCAAGCCAGCCCAGATCACTACCCCCATCAGCCATTCGGGTGGGTCATGCAACACCTTAGTAGTGACAAGGTGCTCAGAGAAATCACCACACCAAACACCCATCCTTCGTGCTCTGCATTACCGACCTGTTTCCAGGACAACCAAAGGTAGACCCCCATTCCCCACACTCCACACACATGTACCTATCCTACTAGTGCCCAGCTTCAAACCCTGGGAAAAGCTACTGCAATCACCCAGAGTGAGGACATTGTGGGCACTGGGGCTGCGGAACCATTGTTACAGATGCCAGACTGTCGAGGCCTGGGTGGGATTCACAAGAGCCCGACAAATTCTTACAGTTCACCTAGGCACCCAGCAGCTGCAAAACACCCCCCTTCCTCCACGGAAACTTTTATCGAAACCGCCATAAAATCCCCAAATTTCAGAAATGCACAGACTACAACATGACAGTTTTGCAGCCAGATCACCCTAGTTGGGCCATAGGCAGAACGTGGACAGTAGTCCTTCAAGGGTCAAAAGAAAAGGTGAACGTGCGAATTATTAGGCTCCAACCGTCGGCACCCCGAGCGGTCGGACCCAACAAAGTGATTAAAAGTGTGCCGAAAGGGAGAAACCCGACCCACCCCAAAGCCCTGCCCACAAGGGTCACTGATATCCCGACTGGCCATACGGAAGCCTTTCAGATAGGCCGCTCAGCCGAGTCAGACTCAGACCCAATGCTTCGTATGTTAGAAGCTACCTTCCTATCCCTGAATGAATCCAACCCTAACCTAACCGAATCCTGCTGGCTTTGCTACGATGTCAAACCTCCCTTTTTACGAAGGAGTCGCTTTAAACACTCCCTTCAGTTACTCCACAGCAGATGCACCCAACCAATGTAGATGGGACACCCCCCGCAAAGGGATCACTCTGAGTCAAGTCACAGGCCAGGGCAGATGCTTTGGCAATGCAACCCTAGCTAGGCAGAAAGGCAATGTGTGCACCAAAGTTGTCAAACCCAAAGGGAAAAAAATAAGTGGGTAGTCCCATCCGCGTCTGAGATGTGGGTTTGCCTGTGATCTGGAGTGAGTCCCTGTGTGTGTTCCTTGCCAAATTCAATGACTCTAACGACTTTTGTGTCCAAGTTCTGATTGTTCCTAGGGTCCTGTACCACGCAGGTGAAGAAATGTACCACCTTTTTGAGGAACCCAGCCGGCTCCACAAAAGAGAAATAGTAACAGGTATAACTATTGCAATGCTGCTCGGCCTGGGAGCAGCCGGAACGGCCACAGGAGTCTCAGCCTTAGCGACCCAGCACCAAGGACTGTCACAGCTGCAGGCAACAATTGACAAGGACCTGCAGAGGATTGAGAAATCCATCTCCTAATTTCTATCCTAATAGGTCCATTGGCAATGCTACTTTTAGCTGTCACCTTTGGACCATGCCTGCTAAACAAGCTGGTCTCATTCGTTCAGACCTGCCCAGAACGGGCCAACATCCTGTTCATAGGCCGGCAACAAATGCTGTGAATTCGACCAGGGAACACTGCCAGTCACAAGATTTTCTACCCAGGTTTACCAAACCCCTTTCTTTGTCAACAACCTCATGCCTCATCTCAGTACCTATGTATATGACTACTTCGTTCATTTGTGAAAAAGGGGGGGGAGATGTGGTAGATAGGGTCAGGTGCTCGGAAAATCTCGCGATGTCACGGAAAGCAGCAGGATTCCTCTCCCCCTAATGCCTAATGATAAGGGATCACCCAAGAATGTAGTCCCCCCTAACATTAGTAACTTTCTACTCCTTATTAACCAATTACAGGAAGGTAAGACCCCCTGACGTAGAGAAAAAACTTTCCCGAGTATAAAACCCGACGAGACCTGACAATAAAGGCCTTTAGACCGTCCACCATATTGGTGCCTGCGTGAGTCTTTGGCCCGAGTGACCCTGGAGAGTTTGGGTCGCCATGCCGTTTCCTCGGAACCAGGTCGCCTTGCCTTGCATCAGAAGGCAACAGTTAGGTTCTGTGTTTATTTGTAAAAAAAACCCCATTTAATCTAGAAGAAAGAGAATATGCCATATGTTAGACAGGAGATTTCAGGAGAATAAAAATCTTTGAAGTATCAGAATGCCCCGAGAAAAAAAAGAAAAGAAATAGGGGAAATGAAGCAAAAGGGAAAAAGAAGAAAAATCAGAAAGAGAGTGGGATCGTCTGCAGGTCTTGCCCCCTCCGTTCACGGCCCAGGCGCCTGTCCCGGGTCCCGGCTCGCTGCCCACCTCAGCTCCGCCTGCCCCGGTTTCCATCCCAGGTGCGGCCTCACTGCCCAGGGCAGCTCCACCTGCCCCGGCGCTGTCACTCAATTTGTGTGCCCTGCTCCCACTGCCTGGGCCGCGGCCGCTCTGCCGCCCATGCTGGGGAAGATGGGGGTTGCTCTGTCCTGCCGCCTGCTCCGAGGTCACCGCGCCCACCGCACCCAGGGGGGGTCCCAGCCATCCCATCCCCGGCTGCCCTGCCCGTGCCACCTGCGCTGGGCACCGCCGCTGCTGCCGGGCTCTCCCACCTGCCTTTGCTCTGCCAGGACCTGCCGGATCAGCCGCCATCAGCCATGTGGGGGCTGCCCACGCTCCGCCTCGGGCTCCACGGGAAGATCCCCCTCTGACGATTCCGGCTGCAGACCCTGCCCACACTCCCACCGAGCCTCGGCGGGATATCCTCCCCTGACCCCGTCCTGCTCTGAGTTACGGCCCCTTGGTAACCACAGCTCCGGCTGTTCAGGGAAACTCTCTCTCTCTCTAAAGGAAGCACCTTATCAAAACACTAGGAGCTCAGTTAAATGGCAGCCCTCTCAAAATTCTTTCCCAAAACATGGCAGAAAGGCTATAGAAGGTAAAAAAGTGAAAGAGTTAGATGAAGGGATTGCTCTATTCCCGTTCAGAGAGGTTCCCATGGGAGGGATGCGCTGCCCCACCCCGCGGGAGCCACCAGCGCCCCTGCCGGCCGTGCCCGGAACTGCACCCAAGGGCAAAGCGCCGCAGCCCAAAGGCCGGGACTGGGTTCGGGCTCTGTTTGCTGTCAGTGCCGCAGCTGTTGGTGTTTGTTTGCTTTATTATACACACTAGTAAAGAACTGGTATTCCTATTCCCATATCTTTGCCTGAGAGCCCCTTCATTTCACTACTCTAAAAAGGAAAAGGGAGGGAGTTTGCATTCTCCATTCCAAGAGAGGCTTTTTCTGCCTTCCCAAGCAGACACCTCTCTTGTAAAGCAAGACAAGCACCCACAGGCACTGAGGGGGCTGCACGAGGGGCACAAGAAGTCCCTGCAGCACTTGGGCACAAAGGCACAGCAGGTGAATGCAAGAAGGGAGCAGCAAAAGGCCAAGCTGAAGGCAAAGGCCAGGGCACAGCTCCTACAGCCCCTGAGGGATCAACCCCAGGGCCCAAGGGGGCCCCAGCACCCAGGGCACGGCTCGGCCACAAGCACCTGGCAGAGGCATTGCCCTCCTCGGCAGGGGACAGCCCACCCAAACAGCCCCTGGCAAGGAACCAGGGCTCCAGCTGCAGGGCACAAGGACACTGCAAGCACAGACTGCAGCACCCTCAGGACCAGCAAGTCCACCCCTTGATGGACATGGATTGGCAGGGCTGTCACAGCTCCCATCACACCAGGGACCCTCCACACTGCAGCCCTTGAGAACATTCAGGGTGGGTCTGCATTGAGAGGAGGCATTTCCTGAGGGACACAGGGGCCTCTCAATCCACTCTGAATCTTAGACCTAAAGGGGAAGGGAAAGGAGTGGGAAAGATGAGCAGGTATGATTTGTTCAACTACTATTAGAAGCTGTGGGGGATAGGTTTGAAAGAAATTAATTTCTTTTTCTTCCTCCTGTGATTGTAATTAAATAGGAAGGAATTTGAGAGCAGGATTTTAATAATGTAAAAGGGGTTGCAGAGGCTAAATTTGTTCTACCTTTGTGCCAAAATCTTACAAGGCCCATGCTGAAGTGAACCCCAAAGTGTGGGCAGCCCCAGGGAAACAGGGAAAATTAGATATGGAGCCTCTAAAAATTACTTTAAAGCAACCAGGACAAGCAATATCTTGTTCCAAGAGAGGGAAAGAAGGGGTCACAGCCTGGTATTGAGTCCCTGTTAAAGGCAGGGCTTTTGGAGCCAAGGATGTCTCCCTACAACACTCCTATCCTGACAGTCAACAAACTGGATGGATGGACAGGAGGAGGAAACACAGAATTTTCAAGTGTTAAAATGAAGGTTACCTGAGGCGGCTGGCCTGGGCCTTCCAGACAGAGAAAAAGAATTTGAGTTACAGGTGGATGTTAAACAGGGTCTTGCCAAAAGAATTCTTGTGCTAAAATATTTAACTCTATATAGGATCTCCTACAGTTCAAGTCTGGCCTCAAGTTAAAGGTCTGACAACCAAAAGAGCCTCTAAATGGATGAGCAGGGCTCGGTTATTACAGTATGAAACTTGTTCAGTGGCACAGGACGATTTAGAACTGAGGACAGGGCAAGGGTTTAACCCAGCCTCCTGTTTGAACAGCCTGGAGAGGGGCTGGCAAGGAACCCAGGCCTGCACTCAATGGGCAGAGCTCCAGACCCAGGCTGGAACAGATTGATGGGACATTCCCTGGCCTGAGGGAGAAAATGTGTTTGTGGATGGCTCTGCAAGGGCAGCAGAAGGGAAAAGAGCTACAAGACAGGCTGTTATTAAGGAAGGGGAATCAGACACAGCGCAGGTCACCGCCCCATGCTCAGCTCAACCCACGGAGCAGTGGGTGCTTGTGAGAGCCTGGCACTGAAATGCCCTGAGCAGGAAGGCTTCAGCATCTTCTGCTTACACCATGGCACCTAACAGGGGGGCAAAAGCAATTCTCACTGCTTCAGCAACCACTGGAGCAGATATCAAGGGATATTGTTATGAACAAAAACTCGGTTAATATTTTTTTATGAGAAAAAGTTTCAAAAAGGCAGCCAGACCACTGGCCCTGCCCAAGTTCTGTGTGTTTTGTTATTGTAATCACGGGTCGTTGTCGTTAATGGTTGTCTTTGTATTGGTAAAAGCCCTGGCTGGGGCGAGGTAATGGCCCTTCTCCTGGGTGGGGACCTTGCCCAAGGCTAAGTTTTACCTTTCTCAGAATAGGGAAGATACCTGAGAAGGTGGGGGGGGGTTATGCAAAGTGACTCGCAAGACCAGAATGCTTTGTGGGACCCCCATCTCCAAACTCGTGGAGAAACCCCAAAAACAACGAGCCACCTAAGAGTTAAGAGACTGGAGTGATGTCTGGACGTGAGGAACCAAGTGCTGAGCCTGCAGAGACGCAGAACACCTTCGGACCCTCTCACCCTGACCATGGGAGTTGACCCCTGCGGTGAGACCAAGCTGACGGAATGGGAGGGGTAACATCTTATGGGATCAAGCCCTAAAGGCTCCCAAGAGGATCTGATCCCCAGCTCTGCCCCTGGTGGACAGAGCTGTGCATATCCTCCTCCTCTGAGTCGCCCTGGGAGAGACGACGGGAGACTGCAGCCCCGCCGAGCTACCCAATCCTGAGCTGATCACTTTTAATAAAGGCATTAAACAGGAGAAGAAGTCTCCTGGCCCTTTGTTTATTTCAGCTGGGGGCTCTCGTCCGGGATAGCCACGCCGCAAGAGGACTCAGGACTGGCCATCTTGGATCTTCAGAGGACAGCTGGCTACCAGGACCAGAGGGACCGGCTCAGGACAGCGACGCAGAGGAGCACCGGAGCACTGGACTGGTGAGAAATCCGGTGGCGGGAGTGGGAGACGTGCGCATGTGTGTGTGAGTGAGACGAGGGCCGGCAGCCGGACCTTCGAAGCGAGAGTGGACCCCTCAGTACTGCGGTTCCGGCTTTTCGCGAGAAAAGCGGCCAGGAACAGGGGGACGCGAGTGGAATTAGCGCAAGTGAGTCGTCTCCCAAGGGGGAATAAAGGGACCCCCCACTCCGGGCGTGCGGAGTGAATTACTGTGTATGAGTGGCACGCACCCCAAAGTCCTGACAAAGGGAGGTCAGGCACTTTTGTAAGGCTCGAGAAGGATTCGAGTAAGATTTGTCAGTCCCGAGAAGGATTCGGGTGTTTCACAAGCCCTGCAGGCAAAGTAAGTCCTGACAGAGGGAGTCAGGCACAAACCCCAGCGAAGGAGGCTGCGGTTTGCTTTTAAGTCCTGATACGGTGAAGCCTAAAAATTGGCGGGTTAGGCGAACTAAAAATCAGGCAGTTGTTTTTCCTGACTGAGGGTGTCAGGCACGACCCGGATTCTTGGCCGGGGCTTCGTGTGCTTAAGTCCCGATAGATGTAAGACCTGACGCTGGGAAGTTGGGCAATCAAGAGATTGGGCAGTTGTTTCATTATAAAGTCCTGAGCGTCAGGCAGAAATTTGAAGTTCAGTGGAGGAGGCTGGGGCTCCTCAAAGAAGGGTTTCTCGGTCAGTAGAGGCACCTTTGGGATTTTTTTATTGAGACCTGAAAAATGGGATGTTGTAGTAGTAAAAAGACTGGCAAGAGACTGAGAGATATACCTCCTAGTAGTCCCTTAGGGGAACTGTTAGTGAAATGGGATTTTATAGAGGCCACGGAGGGATTAGATAAAGTGAAAATGATCCATTATTGTATGGAAGTGTGGCCAGAATTAGAGGTGCAAGGAGGATGGCCTTGGTGTGGGACAAAGGATAAGTGGATGTGCCAACAATTAAATAATTATCTGACAGCTCGAGGCGATACTGATCCTGAGCAATTACTGTATGTGGCTTGCTGGTTAAAGAGTGCTGTTGAGGATGAAGGGGTGCGAATTTGTAAGGTACAGAGGAAGAAAGAGGGGAATGAAGGAGGGGATGATAGAACTAGTAAAAAATGGGACCCCCTGGATTATTCGCCTCCTTCTGCCCCTCCACCTTATAATCCTCTTCTTCAAGCACCTCAAATGGCAGGTCCGGTTCCTCCCCCGGCTGCCATCTCATTACCACCTGCTCAAATTCCTTCTTCTACCTCTTCAGCTTCAGCTATGACAAACTCAGTATCTCCTCCAGTTCCTTCTGCACCACCACGAGTGCATACTCCACCTGCTGCATTCTCCACCCCTTCTCCAGCTCCGCTTAATATCTACTCAGGCTCTTCTCCCCCTCCTATTGCTGTCCCTTTACCTCCTCCTAGTTGGGACACAAATGTCTCCTCACCCGATAAACAGCTATCAGCAAATACACCTGCTGATGGGCAGAACATTCAGGGTAACCCAGAGAACCCTCAAAGTAGCTTGGCATCTGAAGATGGGCCTTACTGTAGCACCAGATCCAAGACCTCCAAGGCAGAGAAACTCTTTCCCCTCAGAGAGGTTCCTATGGGAGGAATAGCGGGAGGTGTTGGCTTTGTGAATGCTCCCCTAACTGCTTCTGAGGTGAGAGGATTCAAGAAAGAGTTGGGGCATTTAGTTGAGGACCCAGTGGGCATAGCCAAGCAAGTGGATCAATTTCTAGGTCCGAATATCTACACTTGGGGGGAGATGAATTCCATCCTGAGTATATTATTTTCCCCAGAAGAGGTCCAGATGATTAGGGCGGCTGGCATAAAAATTTGGGAGAAAGATAACAGTCCAGGACCCCAGGTGCCAACAGGTGAACAGAAGTTGCCACTAACAGAGCCCAACTGGAACCCTAATCAGGAGGAGGGGAGGAAGGCCATGAGGGAATATAGGTCTTTGATAATACGGGGGATCAAAGAGTCAGTTCCCAAAGGAACCAATACCCAATTGGCATTTGAGGGTACACAGGAGAAAGATGAAGCTCCTGCTGCCTGGCTTAATCGCCTAAGGCGGAATTTCCAGTTGTACTCTAGAATAGACCCAGACACCCCAGAAGGTCAAATGCTACTAAAAGTCCAATTTGTTACCAAATCTTGGCCTGATATACGGAGAAAACTGGAAAAGATGGAAGATTGGCAAGAGAAGGACATTAATGAGTTATTAAAAGAGGCATTGAAGGTGTATTTAAGAAGAGAGGAAGATAAAGCAAAGGCCAAGGCTAAGATCATGGTTGCTGTAGCTAGAGAAAGTGCAGGGTGGGCAGGTCCACCACCAGGAGGAGGCAAGGATAGGCCAGTACTGACCGGTGCACGAAGGGTGGTGAGACCTCAGGAAGTCCCTTTGAGAGTACGACAGTGTTATTACTGTGGGGAGGCAGGACACATCAGGAGGTTTTGTAAAAAGCTCAGTCTCGATGAGGCAATAGCCAAGGAACAGGACAATTTAGGAAGAATTCTTAAGGGGGAGGACTAGGGGTGTCAAGGGCTTTTTACTATAGGGGACCCGATGAAACATCTAGAAGAGCCCTTGGTAAATTTTGAAGTGGGACCCCTAAATGAAGAATTTGAATTTTTGGTTGATACAGGGGCAGATAAGTCCTGTCTCAACAAAATACCACAAGGTATGGAAATTGGGAGACAATTTTGTGAAGTATTGGGTGCAGAAGGGAGACCATTTAGAGCATCTGTGATTGAAGAAGTGAAAATAATTGGAAACTCAAGGCAATGTAAAGCTAATTTTCTTTATCTGCCTAACTTAGAAAAAAGTTTGTTAGGAAGGGATCTGCAAGTCCATTTGGGGGTTGGGATTGTTCCAAGGGAAGGGAGAATGGTAGTACAAGTGATGAAGCTGTCTCAAGGAGATGTTGCAGAAATAAATCCTGAGGTATGGGCTGAGGGGGGAAAGAGAGGCTTATTAGACATTCCACCGATAACAATAAAAATGCAGGATGATACCTCACCCATACGGGTTAAACAGTATCCGATTTCCCTAGAAGGAAAGAAGGGGCTTGCTGTAGTCATCGAGCAACTGTTGCAGGAGGGAATTTTAGAACCCTGCATGTCACCACATAATACCCCTATACTGGCAGTTAAAAAGGCTGAAGGGAAATATAGGCTGGTACAAGATTTGAGGGAAGTCAACAAAAGAACCATTGCCAGACATCCAGTTGTGCCCAACCCATATAGTCTCCTAAGCAGAATTCCAAGAGAACATGCTTGGTTCACTGTCATAGATTTGAAGGATGCTTTCTGGGCGTGTCCTCTGGCAACAGAATGTAGGGATTGGTTTGCCTTTGAATGGGAGGACCCGAGTACGAAAAGGAGGCAACAGCTAAGGTGGACCCGATTACCACAGGGGTTCACTGAATCCCCCAATCTCTTTGGACAAGCTTTAGAGAGTTTGTTGGAACAATTTGTCCCTGAACAAGAAGTGCAGATCTTGCAGTATGTTGATGACCTGATGGTATCAGGAAAGGAAAAAGATCAGGTCAGACAAACTAGTATTAAACTTTTGAATTTTCTGGGGGAGAAAGGACTAAAAGTTTCCCAAGGGAAACTACAATTTGTGCAATCAGAAGTAACATACTTGGGGCACATAATAGGGGGAGGGTATAAGAAACTAAGCCCTGACAGGATTTCAGGTATTTTAGCTCTCCCGGCCCCAAAAACGAAAAGAGATGTGAGAAAACTCCTGGGCTTGTTTGGATATTGTAAGTTATGGTTGGATCAATACACACAGAGTGTGAAATTTCTGTACAATAAACTAGTGGATCCAGAACCCCTAATTTGGACAGCTGAAGATGATCAACAATTGGAAAACTTAAAAGACAAATTGTCTTCTGCCCCGGTCCTAAGCTTACCAGATCTCAGAAAGGGCTTTGACCTGTTTGTGAGTGCAGAAGGAGGTATAGCCTATGGAGTATTAACTCAGGAGTGGGGAGGGTGCAGGAAACCTGTGGCATACATCTCCAAATTGTTAGATCCAGTGGCTAGAGGCTGGCCAGTTTGTATACAGGCAGTAGCAGCAACTGCAATCCTGATAGAGGAGACTCAAAAATTGACCTTACAAGGAAAAATTAAAGTGCATACTCCTCATGATCTTAAGGCAGTACTGAGACAGAGAGCTCCGCAGTGGTTAACCGATGCTAGAATATTAAAATATGAGATAATACTAATGAATACAGAAGACTTAGAATTTATCACATCAAATGCCCTCAATCCAGCACAATTCCTAATGGGAGAGCCTATAGAGAATTTAGAACATGACTGTCTAGAATTGGTTTATCTCCAAACAAAAGTAAGAGAAGATTTGGAAGATCAGCCTCTAGCAACTGGAAGAAGCTTATTCATAGATGGCTCTTCGAGGGTAGTAAATGGAAAAAGAGCTTCAGGTTATGCCATTATAGATGGAGAAACATTACAAATTGCAGAAAAAGGGAAACTATCCCCAAGCTGGTCAGCCCAAAGTTGTGAAATATATGCCCTGAAAAGGGGACTGGACTTACTGGAGGGGGACCGGGGAACCATTTATACGGACTCCCAATATGCATATGGGACAGTTCATACATTTGGGAAAATATGGGAGGAACGTGGGTATTTAAGTTCAAAGGGAAAGAGCTTAGCCCATGAGAACCTAGTGCGATCAGTACTAGAGGCCCTACAAAAACCTATAGAAATAGCAGTGGTCCATATAAAGGGGCACCAAAGAGGAGACAGTTTAGAAGTTAAAGGAAACCGACTGGCTGATCAGATAGCCAAAGAAGCAGCTCTAGAACCAGGAGATCCAGTAAAAATTTTGAAGACAAAAATGACACCTGAAAAAGGGGAGGAACCTATATTTAGTGAAGAAGAATTAGAAGCAATAAAAGATTTAAAGTTACATCAAGGACAACAGGGAGAGTGGTTAACCTCAGATGGACGGGTGTTTTTGAATAAAGCACTGGCTCGGACAGTGCTAACAGAACTACATAAATTAACTCACTGGGGAGTCCAAGGACTATGTGATCATTTCCTAAGAAATAACCTATGCATCGGGGTATATAGCCTGGCTAAAGCTGTTACCAGAGGGTGTATCATTTGTCAAAAAGTGAACCAAAAAGTTATGAGAAAAGTAGCACCTGGAGGAAGGGAATTAGCCTTGAGACCCTTCCAAAGCATACAGATAGATTTCACTGAAATGCCCCCAGTGCAAGGATACAGATATTTACTGGTTATAGTTGATCATCTCACGCACTGGGTAGAAGCCTTCCCGACCAGGAGGGAAACAGCTCAAGTCGTGGCAAAAGCAATCCTAGAGAATATTATCCCCAGATATGGTATTGTGAACACCATAGACTCAGACCGAGGTCCACATTTTGTGTCCCAAACATTACAAAATATAATTGAGGCTTTAGGAATGAAATGGAGGTTGCATACTCCGTGGCACCCCCAGAGTTCTGGGAGGGTGGAGCGAATGAACAAAACTCTCAAAAATGTATTAACTAAATTGATTGAAGAAACAAAGATGAATTGGCTGAAGTGTTTGCCCCTAGCGCTGTTGCGCATCAGAACAAGACCTCGGGCTGACATAAGAATTTCACCTTATGAAATGATGTTTGGGTTGCCATTCTTGTTAACACCTTATAGCACAGGAGACTATCTGGAAGGGGAAGAAGCTACCAGAAAGTATTTAGAAATAATTGGAAGAACTCTGGAGGGACTTAGAAAGAAAGGATACCTTCCTCAAACTTCCCCTCTCGACACAAAAGTTCACAACATTAGTCCAGGAGATTGGGTTTTGATAAAATCATGGACTACAGGAACATTAATGCCTAAATTTGAAGGCCCCTTCCAGGTGCTCCTGATCACAAATTCAGCTGTGCGGACCAAAGAAAAAGGTTGGACTCATATCACAAGAATAAAAGGGCCAGTCTCACCCCCAGGTACAGGACTGGATCCAACATCAGCTTCCCCCTCTGGCATTGGACCAGAGTCCACACCACTCTCACCCCCCGGCGCTGGACGAGATTCATCTGCTTCACAAGCTAAATCATCTGAGTACACTGTGGTAAAAGGACCAAAGGATTTAAAGTTGACTCTCAGAAGGAAGAGTCAAAAAGACTGAACTGTGTGGGAAAAAAATTGTTTGTTAAGAGTTCTAATATTGCTTAAAATGTTTTAAGACTGTTCTGTGTAAACTATGTTGGTAAAAAGTTTAAGACTGTAAATAAGTAATTCTAGTTAAGTTCCCCAATTTATTTCTAAAGACTCCAGGTTAATCCTCTACAGAACACTCCCCTGGGAGGGGAAACCAAAATTGGTAGGGAACAGACCAAGAGAGGTTTAACCAGAGAAACGGGTAGAAGGGACTCTAAAGAGCTTGGAAGCTTTTCTTCAGTAAAGTTCCCCAAGAGGCAAGGCCGGGTGGGCAGGCTGTGCAAGATGACCCATACCGGACTCTTGGGAAGGGTAGTGCTGATGGCTCTGATTGCTGGTGGTGCTCAGGGGAGCCCAGCTGAGCCGTGCAATGAATGCTACCAACCCCCTCTGTGAGGAGGAAGTGAGCTCCTTGTCGAGAGTCCACATCAGTTCTAACCCTCATTGTGTTAGCCTCTCCCAATTGGTCTTTTATCAAAAAAAATAAGAGAGTGTATTGGATAGTATACAATACTGCCACTTTTAGGCAGCCACTCCTAGGAGAGTGCCCTATAGAGGAAGCCTGGTTGTGTTTTGAATGGGATACTGCTGAAACAAGCTCAGCAGATCTAGTAAAAAGCAAAGAAATGGTGAAAATGGTAAGAAAAATTGTTTGTTACAAGTATTTATATGAGTGTACTGGAAAAGAGATAAACCCCTTTAAGAACACATTTCAGGGGAGCCTTAAACCCCTAGATTTGATCTTGTCTGGCAGCTGCACCGCTGGAGTGATAAAACCAATTTTCTTATTACCCAAAGAAACTGGATCAAGTTTGGGAGTTCCTATATATAATGATTTGGGAGAAATTAAACAGAACAGGCACAGTGAAATAGAAATTGAGAAAATCCAAAATTGTAAAAGCCAAATTCGTATCCCAATATCTATGTTAAACAAAGTTATTCGGCTCCAGGCAGTATTAAAAATAAAGAATTCAATTATTAGGAACATTTCAAACGAAATAAAAAGGTTAGCATGTGTAAATAATGAAGATCAAACTCCTACACTTGATCCCAGTGGGTGGGAGAACCTGGAGATTTTCAAAAAGGATGTGTGGGAAAAAGGTAGTTTTTCTCGCTGTGTGTGTACTTGGAGGATTGCTATTTTTACTATGCTTATTTATCTGTTTCAGTAAAATAGTGTTTGCCATGAAGACAAACCTGAAGAAACCAAGGGGAGTAACAAGGTTAAGTAACCATGATTACCAAAGTGCACAAGAGATTTATAGTAGATTCAAAACAAAAATCGGGAGTTGATGCGAGCTTAGAGTTTAAGCTCGATCAAAGAAAAAGAGGGGGGACTGTTATGAACAAAAACTCGGTTAATATTTTTTATGAGAAAAAGTTTCAAAAAGGCAGCCAGACCACTGGCCCTGCCCAAGTTCTGTGTGTTTTGTTATTGTAATCACGGGTCGTTGTCGTTAATGGTTGTCTTTGTATTGGTAAAAGCCCTGGCTGGGGCGAGGTAATGGCCCTTCTCCTGGGTGGGGACCTTGCCCAAGGCTAAGTTTTACCTTTCTCAGAATAGGGAAGATACCTGAGAAGGTGGGGGGGGTTATGCAAAGTGACTCGCAAGACCAGAATGCTTTGTGGGACCCCCATCTCCAAACTCGTGGAGAAACCCCAAAAACAACGAGCCACCTAAGAGTTAAGAGACTGGAGTGATGTCTGGACGTGAGGAACCAAGTGCTGAGCCTGCAGAGACGCAGAACACCTTCGGACCCTCTCACCCTGACCATGGGAGTTGACCCCTGCGGTGAGACCAAGCTGACGGAATGGGAGGGGTAACATCTTATGGGATCAAGCCCTAAAGGCTCCCAAGAGGATCTGATCCCCAGCTCTGCCCCTGGTGGACAGAGCTGTGCATATCCTCCTCCTCTGAGTCGCCCTGGGAGAGACGACGGGAGACTGCAGCCCCGCCGAGCTACCCAATCCTGAGCTGATCACTTTTAATAAAGGCATTAAACAGGAGAAGAAGTCTCCTGGCCCTTTGTTTATTTCAATATTCTCCCACAGGAAGCTGGGCTGGCACACAGCCTGCCCTGGCACTTTGCTGCTGCCAACACCCAGCCAGGACATCGGCTCCTGCCTAAGGAGTGCAAAGCAGCACCACCGGTGGCCAAGGGGCCCATGCCAAGTGTCCCTGAGGCCAGAAACAGCCGCCAGCACAGCTCAACACGGGGGGACCCCTCAGCCTGGCCTCAAGGGCTCTGAAGCCCCGGAGATTTCCACTTCCCGCCCGCAGCAGGAGGATGGGAGGCCGCCCCTGAGCCTGCCCTGAAGGCAACGCAGCAGCAGCCAGGGCTCCACAGCGGGCCAAGCCCCTGCGCCTGCCCACAGATCCTCGCCTGGAATCCTCTGCAATCCCGGCCACCCTCCTCTGCCATCTCCAGCCACTGGGGCCAAGCCTTGCTGCCACTGCTGCAGCTTCAGCGCTGGCTGGGCCAGCACTGCCACAGCTGCTGGGAAACACCACGGCACAATTCCACTCTGGGGCTCACTGACACCCACACTCTGGGCTGCCTGCCATTGCACTGCTGCAAAATGTACCGAGTTTGGTTCTTCTAAATCTTCTTTCTCTGCTCAGGCTTGGTTTGTCTTTGCCTTGGGGAACTGAATTTCAAAGGTTTTATTTAAGGGGTGTTACACCACTCAATGGAGATGAGTTTAACACCTGAACAGACTGGGAACAGCACAAAAGACACCCACAGAGATAACAACCAGCAACAAAACATCAACATTGCCCAGCAGCAGGAAGAGAAGCTTCATTCCAGGCAGCCTCCAGAAGAGCTTTAGAAATGCAAATGAACACTGCTGGGCAAAGTGTGGACAATGCACCTGGGTCTCTTGCCCAGGGCAGGAATTGGGCTGATTCCCTCTGCCCCTCACCCCAAGCTCTGCCTGCTGGAACTGATGGAATTTTGCACAGCTCAAGGCAGAGCCCAGGGGGAGGATATCTGACCCTGCAACACAAACGGGTGAAGCTGCAAAGGGAAACAGCAAATGGAGAATGTTGGGAAAACTTCACTATAAACAAATGGGGGGAATCATCCCTCTGCCCACTCCAACATGTGCTGTCACTGTCTGTGTTATATAGGCTATATTAGAGCACTGGGGATTTTTTGCTACCAAAAATTCAGGGAAATCTGTTGGGAATCCAAGGATTTGATGATTAATTAGAGAAAGGCAGTCAATTGATGCAGCCCTGGCTGGAGACAGCAGCCAAAAACAGGGAAAAGATGAACAGCCAGCAGAACAAATCCTACAACACCATGGACCAGCCCCTGGGAACCCGAACCAATTCACATCAGGAGCCACAGAACCCATTTCTCATTTCAATGGCATCATTAGATTACAAGCTGCCCTCGCAATAATAACCAACCAAACAGCTCCAGCTCCTGACCTTCCTGCTGACCAACCCACTGAAATGAGGAACACAACACTTAACCATGGGATGGGATCAGACCATCTGTTAGCAGAAAAATAGGGGTTTGTGGAAAATTAAATGTCTCAAACTGCTGTTGGCAAACAGATGACAAAGGAAACGCGGTGAAAAACAAAACAACAACGGAAACAAGAAAGCATCTCATGTATTGGTCCAAACATGGAAAGGATGGGAATGGGACACGGTTTCGTGGCTCCCTGGCAGACCATGGGTTAAACGAATGCTCTTTCTCCTCTGATGTGCTACAGCAACTCTAATCTTTCGACCATGCTCCACACCTTGAGAGTGCAGCTCATTCAGCAGCTGAGCGAGGGGACAGGGACTTGTAGATAAGGAAGTAAGGGACGCAATCACCAGCTTCAATAAATGTTACTAATTAACATGGACTGCTGCTCACAGAAAGTCCCGCTAAATTCCTGAACTTCCAGAAGAGCAAAGACTTAATAGAGCCGTGAATATCGGCTATTATACAAAAGTGGGGGTGCACATTAACGAGGACATGCAGTTGGCGGACCGGGAGGTCTGAACCTTCCAAGCACCTCAGCCAGTGGGCAAAGGGAGAGGGAGATGAGGCCAGCAAAATGAGAATAAAAAAGGGGCTGCGAACTATAACAACGGCAGAGACCGCACGACAAATGCCCCACGGCCTCTCCCTCTGCTCAGCAATAAAGTCACTTTTACAGGACTCCTCTGTCTCCTCTGGGCACAGAAACCTCCGGCCACGGCAATTTCCCCGCACAGCCCCGGGCACGGGGCAGCCCCCTCTGTCCCAGCCACAGCAACCGGGCCGAGCCAGCGCTGCTCCGGCAGCGGCTCCTGCCGAGGCAGCGGCCGCAAGGAGACCGCGGGCAGCCGCTCCCGCAGCGCCCTCACGCCAGCGGCAACACGCGCCGGACACGGCACAACGAACCCGCCCGAGCCCCCTGCCGCCCCCGAGGCCCGCACCCAGCCCCGAGGCCCCGCACAACCCAGCGCGGCTCCCACCTGCGCTGCGGCCGCCTCCCAGCTCCGCCGCCGCCTCACCGAGCTCCGGCCGCTGCCGCCGCTCACGGCACCGCACACACGCTCCGACAATGCCGCCGCTGCCCAGCCACGGCCGCCCTCAGCCCGCCACCGAGACCCTGCTCCGCCCCGCTCCCACCAATCAGCGCGCCACAACCACGACTGACGGCACCATCGCCCAATCCCAGCCAGGGGCGGGCTCTGCACACGGCACAGCCCCGCCCCGCGCTCTCAGGGGCCCCCGGGCTGCGTGAGGGCAGAGCCGGAGCTGAGGAACAGCCCTGGAACGGGCCCGGGCCCGAGGGGATTGAGCTGAAAACACCAACAAACTTCTCCGCAGCTTCCGCCACGGCTTTCCCGGCATTGCGGCTCCGGTGCCTCCGGCTCAGCGGGAAGAACTGGAGCCTCACTTCTCCTACCCCTTATTAGGAGCATCAGTGCATCGCTTTGATTTCCCCCAAAAAGGGAAAACCGCCCCAAAGCCCTGTGGATGAGTTGTGGAGGGGAGAGATTTCTGACAGAAAACTCCAAAAACTCAGAGGAGGATCATGATAAGTGTGGAAAATAGGTATGATTCGTGCTGACAAAATTGAAACAGTAATCAATATTGATATAGTAATTAATATTTGGAAATAATAAAACACTTAAAAGGTGTAATTCCAAGAAAGAAAGGGAGAGGACGGGTTCCATCCCCCCCTCCCCTTTTTCCTGCAGATGTTCAAGGATATAAGGAAAAGCAAGAGATAACAGTTACTAAAAATTAACAGAAAGGAAAATCTGGTGGGGTCCCAGGAAAATGCTAGTTATAAGAGATTTAGTGCTTTGACACTTAAATAGAATATTATGTTCGTTTTGGCTTACATTATACTGGCTTGGTGCGCATGTGTAACCCAAGGGTGAATGAAAGGACATCGAGGAAGAGGAGAGGCCTTCATCAGTGACGACCCCCAAAGACGGGTGTGACCACCAAACCGAGTGGTGGAGCATGCGCCGTGAAGGTGGTGATGAGGGCCGAGGTAGAAGTGTGATGATTCGAAAATGGGAGGAGATGGCATTGACACATGGCACAAAAGGGGGAATTTTTGCGTGGCAGGCTCGCGTGTGAGGTGACAGGGGTCCAAGGGCCCTGCACTCCGTACCCCTCGCTGTTTGTTTTTTTTTTTTTTTGCTTATGTGCTATTATTGGAACCAAATTATCCCTTATTTTAACCAAATTATATTGTCAATATTTCAAGTGTATCCGATTTCATATATTCTAAGCTATTCAATGAAAATTGCTGCTACCTTTAATATAGTTTGGTGTTTTTGATGATGAGATAATTGGGCAAATATAACACCACTCTACTCCCTCTCTCAGGCCTGCTCCAGCAGTGCCTGACAGCTCCAAGCAGGGCCCTGCACCCAGGCCCTTTGCAATAAACCCCAAGTTCCATGACCTGGCTTCAGAGATCTCTTGTGTCTTTCCATCCCGACCGTCCTGCCCCTGTTGTCCTACAAAAATACCCCAAAAAAAACCCAAACTCTAGTGAGAGATCACAAAATTACTCCAAAAAAATTCAAAAAAAATCCCCAAACTCTGGTCAGGGACCATGAAATTACCCCAAAATGGCCAAAATCTGGTGAGGAGCCCCAAAATGACCTGAAAATACCCCAAAATGCAGTCAGGTATGCCAAAATATCCCAAAATCAGGGCAGGCACCCCAAAATCTGGTCTGAAGGCCAAACTCACCCCAAAAACACCTGAAAATACCCCAGAATCCCATCAGAGACTCCTAAATTACTCCAAATCCTCCCAGTATCCAGTCAGGGACCCCAAAATTATCTGAAAATACCCCAAAATTCCCCACATGCCGCAAAATCCAGTCAGGGACCCCAGAATAACCCCAAATCACTCCTAATCCAGTCAGGGACCCACAAAATCCACTCGGGGAGCTCCAAACTTCCCTCAGGATGCCCCAAATCTATTCGGAAACTCCCAAAATCCTCCCAAACCCACTCAGAATGCCCCCAAATGCCCTCACAACCTCCAATTTACCCTCAGTACCCCACGTCCCCCGCAGGGCTCCCATATCCTCCTTAGGACCCTCGAAAATCTCCTCAGAATCCCCCCACATTTCCTCATGAGTTCTCCATATCCCCTCAAGACTCCCCCAGATCTCCTCAGAACCCCACAAACCCCCTCAGGATACCTAATTCTCCCCCAGGACCCTCCACATCCCCTCACCACGTCCCAAACACCCTCACAACCCCTCAGCCCCCTCACATCCCCCCAAACCCCCTCAGGACCCCCCAAATACCCTCAGGATCCCAAATTCTCCCTCTTTCCCCCTCACAACCCCTCCAATCCCCTCAGGAGCCCCCAAATGTCCTCACGACCCCCAGTTCTCCCTCTCGATCTCCCCAAACGTCCTCAGGACACCCCACATCCCCTCAGGACCCCCAGTTCTCCCTCAGTCCCTCCCAATCCTTTCATAACCCCTCCAAACCCCCCTCATCGCCCCTCCCCCTCTCCCCGCTCCCGGTGCTGACCGCGGTCGCTGTCGCCCATCCCGCGCTGCCGGGGGGGGGTCCCGGGGCTCCCTCGGCGCCCGCAGATTCCCGCCCCGCCCCCTCCCCCCCCGCCCCGCGGCCTCAGCCCCGCTCCGCCGGCGCTGGGCCCCACGGGGACCACAATGCCCACAATGCACCGCGGATTCGCCGGAAGCAGCTGCCGACGCCGAAGAAACGGGAACTTCTGCCAGTACTTCTGGCCGGCGCTGCTTCTGATTAGTCCGCGCCACCTTTGGGGCTTCTCGGCAGAGGTCTCGCGAGAGAAGCACCGCGGCCCTGTTTGTTGAGGGCAACTCTGCGGGCTCCTCACAACCCTCCGCGTTCCCTCGTAAATCCAGCCGGGAACGGCGAAATGAATCCGCCTAGAAATGGTGGCATGGAGCCTAAATTCCCTGGGGATGGAGCCTAAGTACCCTCCTATAGAGCCTAAATCCCCTGGGATTTAACCAAAACGGCCAAATCCAGGCGCTTTCCATGGATAGGGGCGGTACTGGAAAGGGCGGGCGGTGACGTCACCTCGCCCAACCCCTTTTCCGGCCCCTCCTGAGGCGGCTCCGCCTTTTCCCGGCGCCGGCCCCGGGGCCTGTTCTGGGCCAGAGCCGGAGTTGGTGCCGGGGCTCCTTCGCCAGCGGAGCGTCCCCAAGGTGTCCCCAGTGAGCATGGAGCCCCAAGAGGTGCGACGGGAGGGGGGAAAACGTGCGTTGCTGAAAGAGGGAAAGGATACCGGGGCGGGTGGGGAGGTGGCAGAGGGGACAGCAGTGAGGGCAGGAGGGTGCCAGACGCTACGAGGGAGGTGGCAGGGGTGGCAGCGGGAACAAGGGAGGGACAGACGGGCAGCAGAGCCCTCCAGGGAGGGGCAAAAAGGGCCCTTCGGGGGCAGGGGGCCACACCAGGAGGCCGTAAGTGCCGCCAGGTCCCTGACACCTTCCTTTTTCCCTCCCCAGCTGTCCCCGGCCCTGCTGCAGCCACAAGTCACCGTGGTGGCCATCCTGGGTGAGCTGCTGGACGCCCTGAGCAGTCAGGACGAGATGATGCAGCCCTGGTCCCCATGGTCCCTGTACTGGGACCTGGAGTTCTTCACCAGGGAGCTCTGGGTCACCCTGCACCGCATTGATAACGCCTGGTGGCCCCAAGATGTCACCTCCGATGATGATAGCCCTTTCAACGCCCTGAGGCAGACCCTGGCTGCCTACAAGAGCACCCCAGGGACCACCTTGTTACCTGTGGGATTGGCGGTTGGTGAGTGGCTGTGGTCGGTGTCTGCGCTTGTGAACAGCTGGGTCCGGCTGGCCAGGGCAGCCACCAAGCTCCGCAAGGCCTGCAGGGATTTGGCCACCAAGGCGGCTGACAGGGTGGCCACCGCCGCCGCCCGGGCCAGGGAGCTGCAGGACAAGGCTGCACATTATGGGACAGCTCAGGAAAACATGGTGGAGCTGGGTCAGGCCCTGGGCGGGGAGGAGAGGGCCAAGGTGGTGGCCGGGCATGGAGCCCAGGTGAGGAGAGAGGCCAGGCTGACTGCCAGTGAGGCAACAAGGGCCACCATGGTGAGACAGCGGGTGGAGACGGCCTTGGGGCTGCTGGAGCGCTTGGTGGCCGCATGTGACGAAGCCACCGCGTTCCCCCGGGAGCTGCTGCGCCTGCTCAGGAACACCAAGACCGCCTTGAAGGGGATAAATGAGGCATCTCTCAATGTCCTCAAGGGCTTGGTGGCCAAGGTGGCCCAGGCCGAGCAGCTGTGGGAGGCCAATGCCCGCCTGGCCAAAGATCACCTGCTGGGGGCAGTTGACGACTTCATCAAGGTCTATTTCACCGGTGGTTGCGCCAGACCCAGTGCTTGTGAGGTGGCCGAGCGGTGTCAAAGAGCCATCGAGGACATCCCAAGGCTCCTTCGACCCCCAGAGCATCCCCAGAGTGTCCCCAATGTATCCCCAGTGACCATGGAGCCCCAAGAGGTGCGATGGTGGGGAGAGGGGAACAGAGGGGACACTGGGGGGACACGGGGGGTGGGGGGAGGTGGCAGTGGGGACAAGACGCTGACAAAGGGACGGAAGGGCAGAGGGGACTACTTGAGGGCACCGAGGCCACCGCAGGAGGCCAATAGTGCCACCAGGTCCCTGACACCTCCCCTGTCTCCTCCACAGGTGTCCCCTCCACACCTTCAGGTGCTGGTGGCCGTGGTGGCCACCCTGGGCAAGCTGCTGGCCACCATGACTGGGCCACACAGTGACAAGTCCCCAAACTCCTTACATGAGGACCTGAAGAACTTCACCCGGAGCCTTCGTGCAATCCTGAACCACGGCAATGTCACCTCTCTGGGCCACCCTGGTGTTGCCTCCCTGGGCCAGGCCCTGGCCACCCTTGGGGCCACCCCTGGGACCACCTGGGCCAATGGGAGAGCTGTGGCCAAGGCCTGGCGGGAGTTGGTGGCCAGGCTCGTGGACCGCTGGGACTGGCTGTCCAGGGAGGCCACCAAGCTCCGTGACAACCACAGGAAGGTAATCGTGAACCAGCAGCTGATGGTGGCCCTGGACAAGGAGGAAGTGGCCAGGGAAATGGCCACATACGATGCCCAGGTGGCGGCAGCCACCAATGAGGCCATGGGAGAGGCTGTGGCGGCCACCAGGAGGGGACGTTGGGCAGTGGTGGCCCTGGGGCTGCTGCAGCGCTTGGTGGCCACATGTGACAGAGCCACCTTGTTCTACTGGAACATGGAGTGGCGGCTCAGGGACATCGAGGCCATCCTGAAGGGGACAAACGAGGCGTCCCCTGATGTCCTCCAGGCCTTGGTAGCCAAAGTGGCCAAGTTTGAGTGGCTGTGGGAGGCCAGCACCCGCCTGGCCAAGGATCACCTGCTTGGGACACTTGGGGGCATCGACAACATCCTCTTGAGTCCCTATGGTGGCTGGGGTGGCCCCGGTGGCCCTGGCAGGTGTGCAGTGGCCAAGCAGTGCCAAAAAGCCATCAAGGACATCCCGAGGCTGCTGCAGGAAAGTTTCACATGGGAGCACTGACGTCATCAGGGACATTGCTGCTGTCACCTGTGCCCTCCTTGTGCAGTATTTGAGACAGATTTGGGGAATTTTCTAGGAATTTTCAATGATACTGTCCCAAATCCTGATGGGAATTCCTGGGGTGACATCACTGGGGACACTCAGGGACACTCTGGGGACAGTCAGGGACAGGGGACAGGGGTGTATGGGTCCCCTCAGTAGCTTCCAGCTTTCCACTGTGCCTGCAGCACAGCCAGGTCATAAATGGCAATTTAATAATTGCCTTTTGCACTCTTGTATTGCCTTCTACACATTGTTATTGATCACCAGCAATTTGATACAGCATTTGATACCAATATCGATTATCGATGATTCATTGTAGCTGCTGGTTGGTGCAATATAATCTCTTAGTTCATGTGTGCACCATACAGCCTATTAATAATTAAATAAATGAATGAATAATTGAATAAATAAATGAATGAATGAATAAATATATAAATGCCCTCTGTATGAATCACACCGGGCTGATCTGAAGTCTGTGTCAGACACGTCACTTGACCATTGTCACTGCCATATTTTCTGAAAAAATCCTCTTTGCCCAGGATTCTTCTCCTGGGAAGCCGAGAAGCCTCAGTGAAAAAAATAAAATAATTATCTGATTTGCTTCTTCTGTGCTTTGCTGCTTTGGGATGTGGTTGGAGATTGTTTATGCAACATGTGAATTGTTTTTACTTAATGACCAATCACCATCCAACTCTGTCGGGACTCTGGAAGGAGTCACAAGTTTTTATTATTCATTCTTGTTAAGCCTTCTGTCTGTATCCTTTCTCTATTCTTTAGTAGAGTTTTAGTATAGCATTCTGTAATATAAAATAATAGCATAAAATAATAAATTAGCCTTCTAAGAACATGGAGTCAGATTCTCAGTTCCTCCTTCATCCTGGGGACCTAGCAAATACCACAGACCCCACTGAGGGACAAGTGGTCAATAAATCCACCTCAATGTTCCTTGAGGGGAGCACAGCGAGGGAGCTGCTTCAAGGTGCTGTCACTGAGATATTTCCCCTTGGAAACCCTGGGTGGGATCCAAATACACCCAAGCAGATGGCAAAATTAAAATGATATCAAAGCCTCGTGGAATGTGGGTTAAAACATGGGGTCTCTAAAACTGTAAATTAGTCAAAGTTTTACCCACTGAGGCAAAATTATGATGAATCACCCACTGATTTTTGAACAGGTGAAGAGATCTGCCATCAAATATTCTGATCTAGATTCTGAATCAGTTGATGGTAAAGCACATCTGGTTTTGTTTTGTGTAGTTCAGGCTTCAAAAGACGAAAGATAAAGGGAGTTCAAGACATGGATAAACTGCTGGAGGTTGCCTGGAAGGTATTTTGGGACAGGGGCCCAACTGAAAGAGTTAATCCCAGCCTAGCAAGAAGGCAACTCGGGAAAAGTCACCCAAGAAAGCTTCCCCTCTGGAGAAGGCCCAGAGTGCATCCTGTAAGAAATGGGGGCATTGGAAAAAGGACTGTCCAGTGCTGAAAGAAAAATCATCAGTCCCTGTTGTAGCAGCGGTCCCCAGCAGGGAATAATGAGCATTGACTCCATGATTGCAGCAGGCTGATCAATCGCTTTGTTATACCATACTTTACTACTAAGAACAACCCATGGTCCTTGCCTGACAGTCACAACACACACGCAGATCCAATTGGTCAATCAAGCCAAACAACCATCGCCAGTGGCCAGTTGTTCTGGTTTGAAAGCAAAACCAGTGAGAGACTCTAAGTCAGAAATAAGAGTTTTTACAAAAAGGGAAAAAACCCCAAAATACATGAAACACAAAAGAAAAAGATATATAAATGTATAATGCACATAATAATGTATATAAAAGATATATAGATGTATAGACATATTGATATATTTAAAATACAGAATGAAACCTTACACACAGATCTCACTTAAAATTAGGTCTCTTTGTGGTACACAAGGGGTTTCCCCGTCCTTCTGCATTACCCACCCAGAGTAACCAGGTTCTTGAGAAAAAACCTTGCTGCCCCACTTTGGGTGCCAAAATTATGTTCTTGTTAGAAAGCAAAACCAGTGAGAGACTCCAAGTCAGAAATACAATTTATTAGGAAAAGAGAAAAAAACCAAAAATACATGCAATAGTACAAAATGAAACCACTGACTAAACCGGACACCCTGCTAGTTAGGGTGGTGGTGGCAGTCCAGATGAAACGGTCTTGTTGATGTGGTGATCCCGTAGAAAAGATCTGGCAGGTCTTGTCCTCTAGAAACCAGTGGGTAAGGGCTGCGTGTTCTGTCCCAAAGCCTGGATTATATCCAGGTGGGGATGCTGAGCTCCTCCCCACTGGGCAGAGCATCTCCCAATGGGCTGATATCGGTCTGAGTCATGATTGGTCCTTGATTGCCCATCAAACAGAAATGGCTCCTGGAGGGAGTTTTCTCTGAGTCATGGGGCAAGGCATTGATGGGCCCATACAGTAAGGGTGTGATAGCTCTGAATCCATGTGCTTGCCTTCCAGTGGAAGTTAAAAATCCATTAATTCCTCACCTTATTAACCTGTAAAGCAAACCAGACAACAGCCTTGGTTATAGGACCTATGTTTAGATGAGGGCGTGCGAATGGGACAAATACAACCATGGTCACATGCCACCCAAACTAGGACCACATGGTGACACCTAACAAGGTTTCTGTATCAGCACACAAAATTAGATTACTCAAGAACTGTTATCCCCTTTTTGTTTCTATGCCCTTGAGCTTCACATTGGGTGCCAAAATCTGTCTTGGTTTGGAAAGACAGGAGTCTGCTAAGGAAGGCAGGAGCCTCCCCTGAAATGGAGAATGTAAACCCTCCCCACCCCTCCAAATTGCTATAAATTTGGAATTAAGAGACCCTCCGGCAAAAATATGGGAGCAGAAAATAACAGTTCTTTACTAGGCAAGAAAATAAAAAGATAAAATAAACAATACAGTGCACTAGAACAACACTGACAGAGTCAGAACACAACCTGACACCCTGTTGGCCAGGTTGTTGGTAGCAGTCCCGTTGGAAATGTGGCTGCAGTCCTCCTGGAGTGTCAGGTGTGGTTCTGTTGGAGCAGAGATCCTGTAGAAAGGTGCAGTCTTCCTCTAAGATCCAGTGGAAGGAGAAGCAGCTGCTGTTTCTCTGGGGATGCAGTGGAGAAAGCCATGCTGGTGGTCCAGAACCTCAAGATTATATCCAGGTAGGAATGCTTGGCTCTCCCCTCTGGGCGGAGCATCTCACACTGGGATGCTGTAGTTCTTATCAGTCAGGCAGTGACATTAATAGCCTGTTATCAACACATATCTCCCCGGTTGTAGAAGAGATAAGGAAAACTGCCTACTTAACAGAAAACAACTGCCATACAAATGGTAAATAGAATACAATTTGCATGACAATCCAGGACATTGCCCAAAGCAGGATTTATTGCCACAAGTAGATTTATTGCCCAAAGCAGGATAATTTCACACCAGAACTAAAGCATTGTAAATATTTGTGGTTCTTGCCTTTAAAACACTGGGAAATGGAAAACTGGAAATGGATCTGTTAGAAAGACCTGTGGGGTGGGTGGGAGCAGCAGGATCAGCTCTGGTGGCAGCTCTCAGCTTTCCTGGGAAGAGGGAAGGGGCCGGATCCAGCTCCATGGATCACTCAGGCAGCGATTCCTGCCAGGATGAGAGAAGGTCATGGTGTCACCCTGTCCCTGTACCCATTCCACAGGGTAGACCTGACTGGAGTCCATGCAGAGCAGGAGCTACTCCAGGATCCCACATGATCCTACTCAAATCCTGCCACAGTCCTGCTCCATCCATCCCACCCAATTCAGAACTGGAATCCTTCCCTGATCTCACTCTATCCATCCTGGACCGATCCTGCTCCATCCATCCCACCTAATCCTGCTCCAGAATCCAGCCCCAGTCCCACTCTACAATTCCCCCTGATCCCACTCTGCATGGACCCCTGCCCTGATCCAGAATCCTTCCCTGATCCCAGTCCATCCATCCTGCCCCAATCCCCCTCTGGAATCCCACCCCGATCCTGCTCCATACCTGTGCTGAAGCTGTTGGTTCCCATGTCCCTTCCTGCAGAAAGAGAAGATCCAAGAGATTCCAGCACAGATCACACACTGGGATTAACCCCTGGACCCATCCTGGGATCTGCACAGAGGGGATCCAGAGCTGGATCCACCATTGGAACTCACCAGCTGCTGGGTTGTATCCATTCCTGTCCCTCCTCCCTGTGGAAACAAAGTGGGATCAGCGTTGGTGGCACAGGATTCCCAGAACAGTGCCGGGTGGATCCGTGTCCCTTCCCGACCCCCATCCCGTGTGTTACCGGATTGGAGCTTCCAGACGCCAAATCCGATGACGACAATGAGGATGAGGATGGCAGTGATGATGGACACAGAGACCACCACAGTGAGATTCCCGCCAGATGTCGGCTCTGGGAAACGCGGAATAGTGAGGAGGGGAGGGGGATGCCCATTTGGGAATTCCAAATTCCCAATCCCCACATTCCCAGCCTCACCCCAAGCGAAGATCCCAGGCTCTGGCAGTCCGGGATGCTCCACCCTGCACCGGTACTGCTCCCGCTCCTCCGGCAGCGCCTCGATCCTGGCCCAGGTGTGGAAGGTGCCGTCGCTGTTGGGAACGATCCCGCCCCACTCCGTCTCCTGATCCAAGGTTTCACCCCCCTTCATCCAGCTGACTGCGATGGTGTTGGGGTAGAATCCATACGCGTGGCAGGACAGGATCAGCATCTTGTGTTCCTCTTTTCCAGACACATGGACATCAGGGGGCTCTGGAATAGGATAATGGTGATAGACATCATTGGAATTCCATGAGAGTGGGACTGGGGTGAGTTCTACCTATGGAATTCCCACAGGAACGGCATGAGAGTGAGATCTACCCATGGAATTCTCACTGGAGATGAGATGTATCCATAGAATTCCCACAGGAATTACTGTGTTCCCAAGTCCCCTATCCCCAAATCCCCACAGAAATTCTGCTCCCACCTTTGCGCTCCAGCTCCTTCTGCCCGTATCTGATGTATTTCTGGAGCCATTCGGGGCATTCGTGCTTCAAGTAATTCATCCAATACTCAGCCACGGTCCCATCCTACTCCCAGCGCCTCCTGATGATCTCACCAACGCTGTCGGCCGCCACAAATCTCCTGGATTCCAGGTCAAAGGAAATTAAATCTCGCCCATCGTAGGCATTCCGGTGGGATCCACGGATGCTCCCATCGGACAGGAGGTCACAGCCAGAAACTCGCAACCTCGTGTGGAGACCTGGAGGGATTGTATCCACAGAGACCCATGGAATTGTGTCCCAGCCCCACAGAGCCCCATTCCAGCCCCATGGAGCCCCAGAGTCTGATGGAGACCCACAGAGCCTCATCCCAGCTCCTTGGAGCCCCATGGATGCAAATCCTAACTCCACAGATTCCAACCCAAGCCCACAGGTCCCATCCCAGCTTCACAGATCCCATCCCAGCCCCATGGATCACAAGATATCCCATCCCAGCCTAATGCATCCCCATTTCAGCCACTTGGAGCTCTGTGAATCCACATTCGTAACCTATAGATCCCATCCCAGCCCCATGGATGCACATTCCAGCCCTACAATTCCTATCCTAGCCCCACAGATCCCATCCCAGCCCCATGGGTCCCCATCTCAGCCCTACAGTTTCTATCCCAGCCCCACAGTTCCCATCCCAGCTGCATGGATCCACATCCCAATCCATGGATCACAAGATATCCAATCCTAGCCTAATGGATCCCCATTTCAACCACTTGAATCCCATGAATCCACATCCGACACCTATAGATCCCATCCCATCCCCCCAGTCCCATCCCACCCCCACAGATCCCCCCACTCACCCCAGCTCTGGTTGTATCGCTCCTGCAGTGTCTCCAGGGTCTTGGCATCAATGTGCTGGTTCCTCATACTGTTCCGGGTCTGCCACTCCCAAAATCCTGGCTCGATTCCATCCTTCATCCACTGCGTCAGCGGCTCCAGCCGGCCCTGCTCGCTGTCGTAGCGCACAAAGGGGATCCCATCCACGAACCCCATTTGCATGTACTGGGGGATCCCCGGGCTGGGCTCTGACACCGCCACGTGCAGGTAATGCAGGGAGTGGAGAACTGGGGGGACACGGAGATTTGGGGGGTTGAGGGGATCATGGATCAATGAAAGGGGAACTGGGAGAGCTGGGAAGGGGTTTGGGGATCCTGGGGCCAAGGAAAGGGTGTGCAGGGTGGGAGAGGTGGGATGGACAGGAAAGGGCCTGCAGGGGGTCCTGGTGTCCAGGAATAGGGGCTCAGAAGGGGGAGGGGGTGGTGCAGGGACTGGGAGAGTGGGATGGGGGTTCCAGGGGATCCCTGTGCCCAGGAAAGGGGGTCCAGGGGTCCCCGGTGTTGAGGGCAGTGGGGTCTGGGAGCTGGGAAAGGCAGGGATGGGGGTTCAGGGGTCCCTGGGTCACAGAAAGGGGGGTCTGAGGCTGGGAGAGGCGGGCAGATCCCGGGGACGCAGCTCGGGAGACGGAAAAATGAGACGGGGAAAAGGGGAATTCCAGGGAATTCATCTGGATCCCACTGGATCCTCGCTGAGACCCCCTGGGACCCCTAGGACCCTCTGGGACCCCTGGAACCCCTTCCAGGAAGCGCCGGGAATAGAGAACTGGGAGGACGCAGAGATTCGGAAGATCTGGGGGTGCAAAAGCCGAGGAAAAGGGCGGGTCTGGGGTCTGGGAAGGCCGGGATGGCCGGGAATGGGGGTGCAGGGGGTCCCGGAGCACTGATGGGGGTGCGGGGAGATCCCAGTCCCGGATCAGGGGTGCAGGGGGGTCCTTGCACCTGGACATGGAGATTCAGGGATGTCTCAGTGCCCAGGAATGGGGGTTCAGGGGGGTTCCCCCGTCGTTATTCGGGGTTCAAAGGGATCCTGATCCAAGGGACTGGGAGATGCGGTGGGTCCCTGGGCCAGATAAGGGGGTGCAGGGGGATTTCCCTGCCAAGAATGGAAGTTCAGGTGATTCTTTTCCCAGAATTCGGGGTTCAGGTGGGTCTCAGAAAAAGGAGTTTCACGGGGTTCCGGTGGTGGGGAAGGGGGCACAGAGGGGTCCCCGTGCACAGAAATGGGCGCTCAAGGGGTGCCCGTGCTCAGGAATGGGGGCTCAGTAGATTCTGATGCCCGAGAATGGGGGTTCAGGAGGGTTTCCCTGCCCAAGAATGGGGTTCAGGGCAGTCCCGGTGCCAGATGAGGGGGTACAGGGGGTCCCGGTTTGGGGGAGGGGATAGAGGACCCAAAATGGGGCAATGGGGGATTCCTGTGCCCAATAACAGAAGTTCAGGAGGGTCCCGGTGCCCGCAAATGGACGCTCAGGGGGTTTCCGGTTTCGGGGTTCCCACTCACCTTTGGTCGCGCCTCCCGGGTCCCCCAGGAGCCCCCAGAGCAGCCCCAGACCCAGCGCTGGAGCCATGGCGCTGCTCGGCCGCGGCCCCGCCCCAGCCATGGCCCGGCTCCCACAGCCGCCTCCGGCCCCGCCATTGGCCCCGCTGTCTCCTGCCTGCCAATGGCAGCCCGATCTGTCAGTGACGTCACCGGTCACCGGGCAGATCCCGGTCTCGCAGGTTGGGACGCGGAAGCGAAAGGGACCGAGGAGGGCGGGGCGAGGAGGGCGGGGCGAGGAGGGCGGGGCGAGGAGGGCGGGGCGAGGAGGGCGGGGCGAGGAGGGGCCGGGGGATTTGCAGAGAATCCCTCTGGATCCCGCTGCGACCGCCCTGGAGCCCTCTGAGAACCACCTGGGAACCCCTGGGACCCCCTTAAGGAAGCGCCTGGAGGGGAGAACTGGGGGGATCCGGAAATTTGGGAGATCTGGGGGTGCAAAGGTGAAGGAAAAGGGCGGGTCTGGGGTCTGGGAAGGGCGGGAGGCCCGGAGAGGGGTGCGGGGGGTCCCAGAACACGTGAAGGGGGTCTAGGAGGGGTCCCAGTCACGGATAAGGGGGTGCAGCGAGGTCCCCCTGCCCAGGAACGGAGGTTCAGGGGGTCCTTTTGCCCAGGAATGGGGGGTGAGGGCAATGGGGGTTCCAGGGAGTCCCTGTGCCCAGGAAAGGGGGTGTTGAGGAAGGTGATGGGTGAGGGCAATGGGGAAGGCAGGAGGGGGGGTCCAGGAAAAGGGGGTGCGGGGGGGTATTGGAGCTGGATAAGGGGGTGCAGGGGGATCCCCGGGCTGGATGAGGGCAAGCAGGGGGATCCCGGTGATGGATAAGTGGGTGCAGGGGTTCCCTGTGCTGGATAAGTGTTTCATTCTTGTTGTTATTCATATTTCTCAAGTCCCATACTGTAGCAAGCTGTTTTCTCTGCAGCACAGTTCTTCATGCATCTTCTTAGGGGCTCCTCCTGGGCTCTCGACCCACCCCTTTTATCCCGGCTATCTTTACGAGCCACAGCTGCTGCCCGACCAAGGACTTCGCAGCTGTGACTCATTTAGAATAGCTAGGACCCACTTACGTAACACATAGGACTCTCACTACATTTCAGTTGTTGTATTCTTATTGCTGTTATAACAATACATATATTCACAGATAAGATATATCCACAGATAAGGGGGTGCAGGGGGGTCCCTGTGCCTGAGAATGGAGGCTTTGGGAGGGTTCCAGTCCCGGATATGGGGGTGAACAGGGGTCCTGGTGTTGAATAAGGGCATGCAGTGGGGTCCTGGTACCCTGGAATGGGGGTTCAGGGGGAGTCCCTTCCTGGGAATCAGGGTTTGGGGGGGTCCCGGTGCTAGATAAGGGCCTGGCTGGGATCCAGTGCAGGGGGTCCTCGTTCACAGGAATGGGGGACTCAGGGGGGTCCTGATCCTGTTCAGGGTGGGAAAAACAAAATTCACTGCTTAGAGTTTTTAAAAGTTTAATAGTAATAGTAATAGCAATAGTAATAGTAATAGTAGTAATAACAATGAGAATAAGAATAATAACAATAACAATAATAATCCAGAAAAGGACGATATTTCCGCCCCCCCTCCCATGCGCTGGAGTGCTCTTGGCAAACAGCCAAAGAACACAGGGGTGTACACAGACCATGTTATCTTTATACCTTTACATTGCTGAGATATATGCACATTCATGTGTTTCATGCATTATTCAAAAATTCTTGTGAACTTTCTGATGTTTTGGGAAGTTCTTTCTTTGACTTCTTCACACTCCAGCTTATCTGCACAACATCCTGTGTGTCAGGTCAATATATTTTATTTCTTTTTGTGTCTCCATCCTGCTGTTTCACATCCTCTGATAAGGATGCAGTATGGCCTCCCTAATTTTAACATGGTATTGTCTAATTGTCCTCTGGTGCTCTGCTTTGTGTCACGGTTATCTTATTACTTGGACAGGCTGGTCAGTGGATGGCCTTACACTGTTTTTAGTTACACAAAAGCCTTTTTCACATCTTATGTTTTGCTAAGTGTTGGGAAATTTACCTGACTACAGACTGGAAAAGTACAAAGCCGTGGCTAATTCCAAGTTCTGCACCTGCTAGATAGTGTATCCTTGAGCCTAGCTGCAGTATGATAACTAATAGTGAAAGAGACATGAGAAAAGAGAGATGTAACCCCTGAGGAATGAAGAAGAGTTCATGGTATAGTTTAACCAATAGATTGCTTGCCTTACAGAATATTCATGAGCTTATTATTTGCTGTATAAGTGTTTGATGCTTTCTTTAATAAACTGGACCTGTGATGAACCACCTGGTGTCCTGGTCCCCTTCCTACGACAGCTAAGTCCTGCTGAATCATGATTTTAAAGGGTTAGGATTTTAGCTGAGTGTTAGAACCAATTAATGTTGAAGTTAGGTACACCAGTGTTAGGTTAATGATTATTGGATGCTTAAGCTAAAGCTAATTGTTATATTATGAGCTCATTTGTAGAAAGAAGTGGAGCAAGTGAACCATTATAGGAACATACTGAAACCAGTAGAACAATGCCCAGCACCTGATGAAGACCTTCCTGACTTCATCCCTGGGACCACTGGCCCAATTTGAGACCACCGACCCAATTCAAGAGAAGAATTGCGCACGCGTGAAGGACTAATAACTTCATTTTAATACAACGCGGGGATGGGAGGTGCTGGGGTTATGTATATGTATTATTTTGGGAAATAAACAGAAGGCAAAAATCCTTATGCAGTGCGGTCATGCATTTTGAGAATGACTCCCCTGGGCTGCCCACCAGTGTAATAAACATGCAACTTTCTAACTTTTGACTAGTTAGAGAGACTTTGTCCATGATCCTCAGTTTTAATGATTCAGTTACAAAGCCAGCCAGGAGGAGGCTCTGCTGGGCTGTGAGACCAGCTCAGGTCATGGACCCCCTTGGTGCATCCTGTGGAGAAATGGCTACATGACAGAAGTCACATAGACATTCGCTTGTTAGCCGACCAGGAGTTCGGAAAGTACTGAACACAGCTAGTTGGAGTTTTTGCACCTGCAAGATAGCGTGTCCTTGGGCCTAGCTGGGTATGATAACAAGTGGACAGAGAGATGTGGGAACTAGAGAATGTAGGCCCAAAGGAATGAGGAAGAGTTGATGGTATAGTTTAACCAATAGTTCGCTTGGCTTACAGAATATTCATAAGCTTATTACTTGCTGTATAAGTGTCTGATGCTCTCTTCAATAAATGGAACTTGCTGTTGACTCACATTGAGCCCCGAGTTTTCCCTGCACCTGACAAATGGCTCATCCCCAACAAAGGCCGCATTCTGCAACAGCACCCCCAGGATATTCCTGGAAGAGTGGGCTCTGCTGCACAGACTGTTCATCCAGCAGCAGACAAGGACCCCTGACTACTAAAACTCCAGACAAAATGGTATGTTTAAAAATTGAGACAGTTTTAAACAGTGACCGGTAAGGTGTGGTCAGGAGAGGCCCTTTGGTAAGTCATGGGAGATGTCCATGTGCAATTTGTGCCTCTGTAGTGTGCTTGCAAGCTGAAGTTGCAGTTGAAATCTGGTTGCCAGCAGAAAGAGTTGTTGAACTGTTGTACTGAGCTCGGGCTTTTGGTGCTGCCATTTGTTTCACCATAGAGAGCTTAGTTTGCCACCAACTGAGGCTAGCAGTCGTAAGGGCAAATGCTGGTCTAAGGTTGTTATAGCTGAGTTTGTGTGTGTGGAAAGAAATACCCCTTTCACAGTGAGTTTGTGTGTGTGAACTTTCTAGTTTTGGGTAGCAGCATTCACTGTGACACCTGGTGTTTGAGTATAACCAGTCTTTATAAGGCTTTGTGTTCAGGTGTTAACCAATCCTTTGCCTGTGGGACCTGGGAGGCGAGGATCAAACGCTGTAACACAGTGCCTTTGTGGTCCCTGTCCTTGTGGAGTTTGCAAAGATGCAACTTTGGATTCATCTGGTGTAGTGTGAGATTTTGCTGACTATTGTGTAAAAGTTACAATTGTAACAAACTGGTAATTTTTGTTGTGTGTCATCTGTGTTTAGCTGTGTATTAAGCTTGAGCCTGAGTCAAGAGGGTTAAGCCACCCTTTTAGAAGGGTTTTAACTTAAACTGGTGTTTGTGGGTTGTCAGAGCTGTAATAGAGACAGCTTGTTATAAGTTGATTCCCAAGATTTGAGGTACAGGAGAGCTGTGTGGTTTTTTCGGCTGCATCGTGGTAATTTGATTCTTGGGACTGTATAGCTCTGTGAGATTTTAAGATTTTGTTTGCAACAAGTGCAGCATTTTATGTGGAAAAACTAGTGTGGTGATTTATGTGCATTAAAGCAAATTAAAAGAATTCCAGGAATTCCCCCCGCCCCCATTTGTGGTGTTTGTGGGCATATCAGATTTTTTGCTGTAACAGAGACAGCCTTTTTATTTATTTTATTTGTGGTTAGACAGATTAAAGGAATCCCTTTACCTTGGCAGTGTGAAAAGTGCATATTATATGTCTCTATGCAGATATAAAATACTATATGTATTTTGTTGTAGTGATTAATAGGGCAGTATCAACATTTTAACAGTGTGGTAAATGCAGTTTTCTAGTTAAGGTAGGAACTATGTATGTGGGATACTTTTTTAAGAAATGAATGAGGTTCTTGCACCAGATAGCAGCCACAGGACACCTAAATCTTTCAGAGAAAGAGAATTTACTGCTCTCTTACCAGAAGAAAGGAACTTCTTCCCGCCTTGCTCAGCCATGAAGACGCCGCTGAGGATTAGGAGGCAGAAGCTGACACTGACCAGACAGAATCCTTTGTTTGAATGGAATTTATGCATCATGTATGAGGTGTATGAATATGCAACAGGCTATTGCTTTTAAGGGTTAATCCTCTGTTAATGGGTGTCGTTTTTCGGGCTTATTTTGCCCAGAAAAGGTACCCGGTCCTCCGTAACTTTTTTCTTATTGTCTCGTATTGTCCTAATCTCAATTGTTCAAATTTTTATTACTCTAATTATATTACTATTTTTACGACAATTTTATTACTATTAAACTTTAAATTATTTTTTAAAGTGATGGGTGTTTTTCACAATGGAGGCATGGGAGGAAAAGTGGATTTCAGGGTCTTCACTTAGTTCTCATTATTCTGGTCTGAGATTTTGGAGTTTTCTGTCAGAAATCGCTCCCTTCCCCCACTCATCTACAGAGCTTTGGGCAGTTTTCCTTTTCTTGCGGTAAATTAAAGCGGTGCACTAATGCGCCTAATTAGGGGCAGGAAAACTGAGGGCTTTCCTCGGAGCCGGAGCCACCGGAGCCGCAATGCCGGGAAAGCCGTGGCGGGAGGTGCGGAGAAGTTTGTTTGTGTTTTCAGCTCAATCCCCTCGGGCCCGGGCCCGTTCCAGGGCTGTTCCTCAGCTCCGGCTCTGCCCTCACGCAGCCCGGGGGGCCCTGAGAGCGCGGGGCGGGGCTGTGCCGTGTGCAGAGCCCGCCCCTGGCTGCGATTAGGCGATGGTGCCGTCAGTTGCGGTTGTGGCGCGCTGATTGGTGGGAGCGGGGTGGAGCAGGGCCCCGGTGGCGGGCTGAGGGCGGCCGTGGCTGGGCAGCGGCGCCATTGTCGGAGCGTGTGTGCGGTGCCGTGAGCGGCGGCAGCGGCCGGAGCGCGGTGAGGCGGCGGCGGAGCTGGGAGGCGGCCGCAGCGCAGGTGGGAGCCGCGCTGGGTTGTGCGGGGGCTCGGGGCTGGCTGCGGGCCTCGGTGGCGGCAGGGGGCTCGGGCGGGTTCGTTGTGCCGTGTCCGGCGCGTGTTGCCGCTGGCGTGAGGGCGCTGCGGGAGCGGCTGCCCGCGGTCTCCTTGCGGCCGCAGCCTCGGCAGGAGCCGCTGGCGGAGCAGCGCTGGCTCGGCCCGGTTGCTGTGGCTGGGACAGAGGGGGCTGCCCCGTGCCCGGGGCTGTGCGGGGAAATTGCCGTGGCCGGAGGTTTCTGTGCGCAGAGGAGACAGAGGAGTCCTGTAAAAGTGACTTTATTGCTGAGCAGAGGGAGAGGCCGTGGGGCATTTGCCGTGCGCTCTCTGCCATTGTTGTAGTTCGCAGCCTCCTTTTTATCCTCATTTTCGCGGCCACATCTCCCTCTCCCTTTGCCCACTGGCTGAGGTACTTGGAAGGTTCAGACCTCCCGATCCGCCAACTGCATGTCCTCGTTAATGTGCACCCCCACTTTTGTATAACAGCCGATATTCACGGCTCTGTTAAGTCTTTCCTCTTCTGGAAGTTCAGGAATTTAGCGGGACTTTCTGTGAGCAGCAGTCCATTTTAATTAGTAACATTTATTGAAGCTGGTGATTTCGTCCCTTACTTCCTTATCTACAAGTCCCGGCCCCTCGCTCAGCTGCTGAATGAGCTGCACTCTCAAGGTGTGGAGCATGGTCTAAAGATGAGAGTTGCAGTAGCACATCAGAGGAGAAAGAGCATTCGTTTAACCCATGGTCTGCCAGGGAGCCACAAAACCGTGTCCCATTCCCATCCTTTCCACGTTTGGACCAATACATGAGCTGCTTTCTTGTTTCCGTTGTTGTTTTGTTTTTCACCACGTTTCCTTTGTCATCTGTTTGCCAACAGCAGTTTGAGACATTTAATTTTCCACAAACCCCTATTTTTCTGCTAACAGATGGTCTGATCCCATCCCATGGTTAAGTGTTGTGTTCCTCATTTCAGTGGGTTGGTCAGCAGGAAGGTCAGGAGCTGGAGCTGTTTGGTTGGTTATTGCGAGGGCAGCTTGTAATCTAATGATGCCATTGAAATGAGAAATGGATTCTGTGGCTCCTGATATGAATTGGTTCGAGTTCCCAGGGGCTGGTCCATGGTGCTGTAGGATTTGTTCTGCTGGCCGTTCATCTTTTCCCCATTTTTGGCTGCTCTCTCCAGCCAGGGCTGCATCAATTGACTGCCTTTCTCTAATTAAATCATCAAATCCTTGGATTCCCAACTGATTTCCCTGAATATTTGGTAGCAAAAAATCCCCAGTGCTCTAATATACCCTATGTAACACAGACAGTGACAGCACATGTTGGAGTGGGCAGAGGGATGATTCCCCCCATTTGTTTATAGTGAAGTTTTCCCAACATTCTGCATTTGCTGTTTCCCTTTGCAGCTTCACCGGTTTCTGTTGCAGGGTCAGATATCCTCCCCCTGGGCTCTGCCTTGAGCTGTGCAAATTCCATCAGTGCCAGCAGGCAGAGCTTGGGGTGAGGGGCAGAGGAAATCAGCCCAATTCCTGCCCCGGGCAAGAGACCCAGGTGCATTGTCCACACTTTGCCCAGCAGTGTTCATTTGCATTTCTAAAGCTCCTCTGGAGGCTGCCTGGAATGAAGCTTCTCTTTCTGCTGCTGGGCAATGTTGATGTTTTGTTGCTGGTCGTTATCTCTGTGGGTGTCTTTTGTGCTGTTCCCAGTCTGTTCAGGTGTTAAACTCATCTCTATTGAGTGGTGTAACACCCCTTAAATAAAACCTTTAAAATTCCTTTCCCCAAGGCAAATACAAACCAAGCCTGGGTAGAGAAATAAGGTTTAAAGGAACCGAAATCAGTACATTTTGCAGCAGTGCAATGGCAGGCAGCCCAGAGTGTGGGTGTCAGTGAGCCCCAGAGTGGAATTGTGCCGTGGTGTTCCCCAGCAGCTGTGGCAGTGCAGGCCCAGCCAGCGCTGAAGCTGCAGCAGTGGCAGCAAGGCTTGGCCCCAGTGGCTGGAGATGGCAGAGGAGGGTGGCCAGGATTGCAGAGGATTCCAGGCGAGGATCTGTGGGCAGGTGCAGGGGCTTGGCCCGCTGTGGAGCCCTGGCTGCTGCTGCGTTGCCTTCAGGGCAGGCTCAGGGGCGGCCTCCCATCCTCCTGCTGCGGGCGGGAAGTGCAAATCTCCGGGGCTTCAGAGCCCTTGAGGCCAGGCTGAGGGGTCCCCCCGTGTTGAGCTGTGCTGGCGGCTGTTTCTGGCCTCAGGGACACTTGGCATGGGCCCCTTGGCCACCAGTGGTGCTGCTTTGCACTCCTTGGGCAGGAGCCGATGTCCTGGCTGGGTGTTGGCAGCAGCAAAGTGCCAGGGCAGGCTGTGTGCCAGCCCAGCTTCCTGTGGGAGAATATCCCTTGATATCTGCTCCAGTGGTTGCTGAAGCAGTGAGAATTGCTTTTGCCCCCCTGTTAGGTGCCATGGTGTAAGCAGAAGATGCTGAAGCCTTCCTGCTCAGGGCATTTCAGTGCCAGGCTCTCACAAGCACCCACAGCTCCATGGGTTGCGCTGAGCATGGGGCGGTGACCTGTGCTGTGTCTGATTCCCCTTCCTTAATAACAGCCTGTCTTGTAGCTCTTTTCCCTTCTGCTGTCCTTGCAGAGCCATCCACAAACACATTTTCTCCCTCAGGCCAGGGAATGTCCCATCAATCTGTTCCAGCCTGGGTCTGGAGCTCTGTCCCTTGAGTGCAGTCTTGGGTTCCTTGCCAGCCCCTCTCCAGGCTGTTCAAACAGGAGGCTGGGTTAAACCCTTTCCCTGTCCTCAGTTCTAAATCCTCCTGTGCCACTGAGCAAGTTTCATACTGTAATAGCCAGCCCTGCTCATCCATTTAGAGGCTCTTTTGGTTGTCAGACCTTTAACTTGAGGCCAGACTTGAACTGTAGGAGATCCTATATAGAGTTAAATATTTTAGCACAAGAATTCCTTTGGCAAGACCCTGTTTAACATCCACCTGTAACTCAAATTCTTTTTCTCTGTCTGGAAGGCCCAGGCCAGCCGCCTCAGGTAACCTTCATTTTAACACTTGAAAATTCTGTGTTTCCTCCTCCTGTCCATCCATCCAGTTTGTTGACTGTCAGGATAGGAGTGTTGTGGGGAGACATCCTTGGCTCCAAAAGCCCTGCCTTTAACAGGGTCTCAATCCCAGGCTGTGAGCCCTTCCTTCCCTCTCTTGGAACAGGGTATTGCTTGTCCTGGTTGCTTTAAAGTAATTTGTACAGGCTCCATATCTAATTTTCCCTATTTCCCTGGGGCTGCCCACACTTTGGGGTTCACTTCAGCATGGGCCTTGTAAGATTTTGGCACAAAGGTAGAACAAATTTAACCTCTGTAACCCTTTTACAGTATATAAATCCAGCTCTCAAATTCCTTCCTATTTAATTACAATCACAGGAGGAAGAAAAAGAAATTCATTTCTTTCAAACCTATCCCCCACAGCTTCTAATAGTAGTTGAACAAATCATACCTGCTCATCTTTCCCACTCATTTCCCTTCCCCTTGAGGTCTAAGATTCAGAGTTGATTGAGAGGCCCCTGTGTCCATCAGGAAATGCCTCCTCTCAATGCAGACCCACCCCGAATGTTCTCAGGGGCTTCAGTGTGGAGGGTCCCTGGTGTGATGGGAGCTGTGACAGCCCTGCCAATCCATGTCCATCAAGGGGTGGAGTTGCTGGTCCTGAGGGTGCTGCTGTCTGTGCTTGCAGTGTCCTTGTGCCCTGCAGCTGGAGCCCTGGTTCCTTGCCAGGGGCTGTTTGGGTGGGCTCTCCCCTGCCGAGGAGGGCAATGCCTCTGCCAGGTGCTTGTGGCCGAGCCGTGCCCTGGGTGCTGGGGCCCCCTTGGGCCCTGGAGTTGATCCCTCAGGGGCTGTGGGAACTGTGCCCTGGCCTTTGCCTTCAGCTTGGCCTTTTGCTGCTCCCTTCTTGCACTCACCTGCTGTGCCTTTGTGCCCAAGTGCTGCAGGGCCTTCTTCTGCCCCTCCTGCAGCCCCCCTCAGTGCCTGTGGGTGCTTGTCTTGCTTTACAAGAGAGGTGTCTGCTCGGGAAGGCAGAAAAAGCCTCTCTTGGAATGGAAAATGCAAACCCCCTCCCTTTTCTAGTTTTTAGAGTAGTGAAATGAAGGGGCTCTCAGGCAAAGATATGGGAATAGGAATACCAGTTCTTTACTAGTGTGTATAATAAAGCAAACAAACACCAACAGCTGCGGCACTGACAGCAAACAGAGCCCGGACCCAGTCCCGGCCTTTGGGCTGCGGCGCTTTGCCCTTGGGTGCAGTTCCGGGCACGGCCGGCAGGGGCGCTGGTGGCTCCTGCGGGGCGGGGCAGCGCATCCCTCCCATGGGAACCTCTCTGAAAGGAAATAGAGCAATCCCTTCATCTAACTCTTTCACTTCTTTACTTTCTATAGCCTTTCTCCCGTGTTTTGGGAAAGAATTTGGAGAGGGCTGCTTTTTAACTGAGCTCCTAGTGTCTTGATAAGGTGCTTCCTTTAGAGAGAGAGAAAATTTCTCTTGACAGCCAGAGCTGTGGTTACCAAGGGGACGTAACTCAGAGCCGGACGGGGTCAGTGGAGGATATCCCGCCGAGGCTCGGTGGGAGTGTGGGCAGGGTCTGCTGCTGGAATCGGCCGAGGGGGATCTTCCCGTGAAGCCCGAGGCGGAGCGTGGGTAGCCCCCACATGGCTGGTGGCGGCTGCTCCGGCAGCTGCCGGCAGAGCAAAGCCAGGTGGGAGAGCCCGGCAGCAGCGGCGGTGCCCAGCGCAGGTGGCACGGGCAGGGCAGCCGGGGATGGGATGGCTGGGACCCCCCCTGGGTGCAGTGGGCGTGGTGACCTCGGAGCAGGCGGCAGGACAGGTGGTACACTTATTAACCTGCGTGGTACAGAATCTAGGAACAATCAGAACTTGGACACAAAAGTCGTTAGAGTCATTGAATTTGGCAAGGAACACACAGGGACTCACTCCAGATCGCTGGCAAACCCACATCTCAGACGCGGATGGGACTACTTACTTATTTTTTTCCCTTTGGGTTTGACAACTTTGGTGCAGACGTTGCCTTTCTGCCTAGCTAGGGTTGCGTTGCCAAAGCATCTGCCCTGGCCTGTGACTTGACTCAGGGTGATTCCTTTGCGAGGGGTGTCCCATCTACATTGGTTGGGTGCATCTGCTGTGGAGTAACTGAAGGGAGTGTTTAAAGCGACTCCTTTGTAAAAAGGGAGGTTTGACATCGTAGCAAAGCCAGCAGGATTTGGTTAGGTTAGGGTTGGATTCATTCAGGGATAGAAAGGTAGCTTCTAACATACAAAGGATTGGGTCTGAGTCTGACTCGGCTGTGCGGCCTATCTGAAAGGCTTCCACATGGCCAGTCGGGATATCAGCAACCCTTGTGGGCAAGGCTTTGGGGTGGGTCGGGTTTTCCCTTTCGGCACGCTTTTAATCACTTTGTTGGGTCCGACCGCTCGGGGTGCCGACAATAGTTCGCACGTTCACCTTTTCTTTTGACCCTTGAAGGACTACTGTCCACGTTCTGCCTATGGCCCAGCTAGGGTGATCTGACTGCAAAACTGTCATGTTATAGTCTGTGCATTTCCGAAATTTAGGGATTTTATGGCAGTTTCGATAAAAGTTTCCGTGGAGAAAGGGGGGTGTTTTTCAGCCACTGGGTGCCTAGGTGAACTGTAAGAATTTTTCAGGCTCTTGTGAATCCCACCCAGGCCCCGACGGTCTGGCATCTGTAACAATGGTTCTGCAGCCCCAGTGCCCACAATGTCCCCACCCTGGGTGATTGCAGTAGCTTTTCCCAGGGTTTGAAGCTGGGCACCAGTAGGATAGGTACATGTGTGTGGCGTGTGGGGAATGGGGGTCTACCTTTGGTTGTCCTGGAAACAGGTCAGTGATGCGGAGCACGAAGGATGGGGTGTTTGGTGTGGTGATTTCTCTGAGCACCTTGTCACTACTAAGGTGTTGCATGACCCACCTGAATGGCTGATGGGGGTAGTGATCTGGGCTGGCTTGCCCTCTGGCAACAAGCCCCAACAGCAAAATCACACAGAAACACCGTTGATGCTTGGGTCTCACCCATGTGGGTCTCTCAGGGGCTGCCTGGCGGCTTGGTGGTCTGTCACTTTCCTCTGGAATGGGGATGTACGCGTCACGAGGACGCCCCACAAGCATGTCCTGTAAACAGAAACTCGCAACTTTCATCAGTCTCATTCTGCTCGTTATGGAGGTCGGGCTTGATTGACTTAAGTGGACACCACCTGATTTTTCCGTCCTTTTTGACAGCTGCGTACCCTCGCCCCGTGAGCATCAGCCTCCAGCCCCGTTCCCATTCGCCTAGCTCGTTTCTAATTACAACCTGCGGGCCCTCCTCTAGCGTTCGAGTGGCCCAGCGTTTTTGAACGGGACTGTTTGTTTCATCTCCCCTAGGGAAGTGATTCAGTGCTAGCAAAGCGGTTGCCAATATACGTGCCTGATCTCCTGGGGGAATGGCATTGGCAAAGCCCTCCGCTTTCACCAACACTTCTATCTTGGTTTTCAGGGTCTGATTTGCTCTCTCGACTATGGCCTGCCCGGTACTGTTATATGGGATACCTTGCACTAATGTGATGCCCTATTTTGAAGCGAACTCTTGCGCTGGTTTAGAAGTGAAATTGGAACCATTGTCAGTTTTGATCTGTTTTGGGATACCAAGCCAGGCCATGGCTGTCAGCCAGTGCTGAATTGTGGCCTTGGAGTTTTCTTTGGGGTGCTGTGTGGCTATGATCGTTCTGCTATAAGTGTCTACTGTCACTGCAAGCCATGCTCGGGGCTTCAGCAGTTCACACCAAGTGAAGTCCGACTGCCAGATCTCTGAAGGCTTGAGACCTCTCGGGTTGGCCCCACAGGTCCATAGGGATACCTTCTGGCAATGAGGGCAGGTGGCCACCACATGTTTTGTGTCCGCTGTCGAGATTCCGCATCTCTTCGCCAGTACTTTGGCTCCGATGTGGAGCGACTCGTGCAGTTGACGGGCTTCCTGCAACGTCCAGACACCTTTCGCTGCGGCATCCGCTTTGTCGTTGCCGATCTGGAAGTAACCTTTGACTGGGTCATGGCTGTTGATGTGGATGACTGACACGGTGCCCTGTTGCGAGGAGAGTGCTTCTTCCAACATTAGGGCTGCTGCTGATGCTGACACTCCTGGTCCCTTTTTTGTGTGAAGTGTTAAAGCCACCAGCTGTGTGCTTTTCCACGCCCGGGACTGCCCTCCCACTCCGTTCACTGGAGGGACTTCCTCAATGTGCTTGGGGAAAAATCGTGCAGTCTGATCCCGTGTCCGCCCAAAATTGGAGCCCTATGACGTGGGGATCCTGACTGCCGTAAAGGCAGCATGTCCCCCACACCATCAGGGGCTCCTTCCCTATTCTCATCGCCAAGGCCACCCAGGGATCCCGCTCTGGGGCGCCTCTTGCTGGTCCTGTGACACCGGCACGGCTTGTGGCGGTGGGGGGTGCGAGGGTACTGAGGGTGCTGCATAACTCTGCCATTGTGCTGCTGGCGGGGATGCGAAATTGACTGCTCCCTGTGGGGGCATGGGGTATGAGGGTCCCCTGACCCACTGGGGGTTGGCATAGATGGGCTGTCTCGCATTCGCAGCGGGAGGAGGCTGAGCATGGCCCGCGCGCCCCCTCCCTCTCCCGTTTCCCCGGGGCCGGGATCTACAGTCCCTAGCGAGGTATCTTCCCGCAGCTCCTACAGGTCCCTCTCGGGCGTGCTTGGAGTGAGGGTGCTGCCAGGGAAAGCTGTGCCGGCTGGGGACAGCTCGCTGAGTTGCTGTCCTTCCCCAGAAGCCTGGGCTAACGCGGTCGTCCTGCCACTCCTGCTTAAATACAATCCACCCCGCCCCATGAAAAAGCATGCAGCTTATTTGCATAATATCAAAAGTGAGCAGATCGGTATTGCTAGAAAGGTCGTGCTCAAGAGTGGGTACTACGGCTGAGTTGGCCCCTTTTTCTGAAATCGCTTTGGCTTCTTTTGGGTTAACTGGGGTATATGCCCTTTGTTGGTTCCCCCGTGCTCCGGCAACCCCCCCCGGGAAAGCGTGCATGGAGGCTGCCGGTGCCCGGTCCCCACAAGCTGCTTTTATTTTTCCCCAATCAGTGAGTTTGTGTTGCGATTGTTTCCCGATATTGTTTAAAGCTTTATTCGGTTTTGCTTGAAACCGCATTAATTCTGCTGTCTTGGTTTCTGAGTCCCAGCCAGACTTGGTCGGCTCTTCCGAGCTGTCTGAGCAGCTGTTACTTGACTCTGAGCCAGAAGCTGACTGCCGGTACACTTCCAGCGCTCCGTGCCGTTTTGTGCGGCTTCAACCCCGTTCCTCCCTTCGGGGGTGGTGCCGCTCCCTCCCCCTGAGGTCTTCCCACCTCCTGCCTGGGGAGGTCCTTACCCCATAAGGACCTAATTTGGATAGAGCGCTCTGGTTGGTTTTGCACTCTACCGCGGGGGCCGAATATCCGGTCGCGTTCCGTGCCTTCTCCGCGAGTCCCTGCCAGAAGCATCGCACGCACTGCTCTGCCCCCTGCGCCGGATCGGCGACCGGCGGGGACGGGACAGATAGAGAAACCGCGTTTTTTTCGGACAGTTCCGCGGGGGGGCTGGGACCTGGCAGGCTCTGTGGGAGGGTCGGGGGGTCCCCTGGGGGCTCCAGGGGTCTGGGTTCGGGCTCGGGAAGGGGTGGAACGCGCCCGGCCCCCGCATGTTCCCGCCTTCAATCCAATTGCTCTCAGAGGCGGTTTGTGTCGCGGCCCCCACCCCCAGCTTTGGTGTAGCTAAGAAACGTGTACGCGCGGCTTTCCGCGTCTCCTGTTCTTCTAACGTCTTGCGTAGGGCCTCTTCTGCTTTCCCCCACGCTTTGAGGTTTTTACTACTGCCTGCAGACTTAGAGTCCTCTGCTGAGGCGGCAGTGCACTTCTCCCGCGCTTCTGATAATAATATATTTACCGGACGTCCAATCGTCCCGAGCTCTAGGAGCCTTGCAATAGCAAGATCAGAATTCCTGAGCTCACCTTTAATTCCCCATTGCTCATGAGCCTGACTTACGACCTTTGCTATAGCTTCCATGATTCGAGGGCGTCCCCTCCGCTGCACTAGACCAGCTCTGCAGCCGCCGTCCTCTGTCCAGGCGAATCCCCATTCCCCGGGCGCTAATCGGCTTCCCGGGTTTTAGGCACCAGTTGTCGCCTTCTGATGCAAGGCACGGCGACCTGGTTCCAAGGAAACGGCACGGCGACCCAAACTCTCCAGGGTCACTCGGGCCAAAGACACTCGCAGGCACCAATATGGTGGACGGTCTAAAGGCCTTTATTGTCCCGTCTCGTCGGGTTTTATACTCGGGAAAGTTTTTTCTCTACGTCAGGGGGTCTTACCTTAGTGTAATTGGTTAATAAGGAGTAGAAAGTTACTAATGTTAGGGGGGACTACATTCTTGAGTGATCCCTTATCACTAGGCGTTAGGGGGAGAGGAATCCTGCTACTTTCCGTGACATTGCGAGATTTTCCGAGCGCCTGACCCTATCTACCACACCTAACAAATCCAGACTTCTGCTTGGATACTTTGAAATGGCCAACCAGCTAAGTCATGACCTCCTAATGTTGTTTTTCTCATCACCTTTTTATTTATCCTTTGGCAAGTTACGGATACATCCTAAATCCAAGAATCCCAGTGCACCCACAGTTTCTTAAAAATGATCACACAAAGCTTGAGTACCCCAGTGGGTTTTCTAATGCATGTCTTCTAATATTTTCCTAGAAGTACATTTTATTAGGTAATTGTCTTCCATCAAGAAGTTTCCATTTCCCTGATTTATCTTGTTTATTTCCTGGCTTGTTTAATTCTCTTTTCTCAGCTTCCCTAAACTTTAGAATTTCCAGTTTTTCCTCGTTTGGAGTTAATATTAAGAAAACTCTTTCAGCTCCATTTTCTGCTGCATCCTTAGCTTTGTGAGCTGCCAAATTATTTCATTCTCTTTCTGGGGTCTTTCCCTTTTGGAGTTCCCTAATATGTACTATAGCTATCTCTTTTAGGTGATTGTAATGCCTCTAAAACCTCTAAAATAAGTTCCTCATGTACTAGGCCTTTTCTTCTTGAATTAAGTAATATTTTCCTTTCCAAAATTTTTACAGGTATGTACTACTCTAAAGGCACACCTTGAGTCAGTATATATAGTTCATTTGTTTTGTGTTAAATATTCTAATGCTCTTCTTAAAGTATATAATTCACAAGTTTGAGCTTACTAGTTTAAGTTTAATTTCCCTTTTTCCATAGTTTGCATGTTTTTCCCATCGACTACTGCATACCCTGTATTTTCTCCTTTTGCAAGGAGATCTATCTCTGTTGGCTAACATAACTCCCAAAGGACTGGGTTTTTTCCTTTTTTTTCCCTGTATCCAACTTACTGCTTTTCTGTCTCATTTTTCAAGATCTTATCTATTCATCTTCTGCCTCTGTTTTTCACATTCACTAACAACCTAAATACCGCTTTTCTTTCAACTACACGCACAAAAATAAAAAACTTTTTTCTCACACTACTTTCAGTACAATACACCTCCCTCCAAGGAAATATAGTAAAGCTTAAAATACAGAATCTACATTACCTATACTTTCATTCATCTACATTCACTCACTTTTATTTCTCACTCACTTCCACCCATTCTTTCACACCCTCAGGACACAGAGTAGATCCCTGTTTACAGAGAATCGTGGGTCCCTGTGGCCCCCCCTCACCTTGGTGTTGGCCTCTGGGTCTCAGTATCTCCGGGCCTCCTGGTTAATTCCTCAACCCAGCAGGTTTTAATTCTGGATGCTCTTGGGCACTCTGATATTACTCGCGCCTGAGTGGGTCGCTGCTGGTGAGAGAGAGACGGTGAATCTTGTTTCTTGAATCAGAAGGCTGAATTTATTGAGATATCATATATAATACATTAAGACTATGCTAAATAGAATATAGAGAGAGGTTTGCAGAGCAGCTAGGCTAGGCTAAGAATAGGTAGAATGAATGTACAACAAAGTTTAGCCCAAGGACTCAGTCCCCTAGCTTGCACTGATGATTGGCCCTTAAATATAAACATAGAAAATGAGCCAATCAAGAAACCCCTGTTACATTCCACAGCATCTGATAATAATTGTTTACCTTTTCTTCTGGGTCTCTGGCCTCCAGAAGACACAGAAATCCGAAAGAAAGGATTTCTGTGAAGAAATGTCTGCGACACTCTTATCCCTGAACCCAGCAGGTTTTTAGGGGCCCATTTTGTCCCGTTTCCCAGTAGATTGGGCTCGGAAACTCCTCTGCTCCCTTCCTCCGAAGGGTCCAGCCCCTCTCTGAGACCCAGTCCCAGTTACCCCGGGGGATTCTCTCACTCCTGTTAACATTCACTTCATCTCTTTCCTGGCCACTTGGCGCGGAAAGTCAGAAACGCAGCCTGGGAGACTACAGCACTCACTTGGCAGGTCTGGAACAACCAGCCCTCCTCTCATTCACACACATTCATCCCTCTGTACCTGCCCCCTGAGAAATACTTACCAATCCCTTTTCCCAGGGGTCTTCATGCACATTACTACTCTTAGGGGGCCAATTACCGTGGTTGTAGGGAGCCTTTTTCCGTTCTCTTTATTTTATTGTCTCCTTTTGTCCACCATAACCTGCGTCTATCGGTCACCCCAGTGGAGACAGAGCGAGGCTGCCAATGGGGCCGAGTGCGCCTTCCCCACTCTGACTGTCCTAAAGTACTGGCAGCGAGGTGTCAGTAACCATCCTCTGCTACCAAATTGTGAAAAACACCAATCACTTGCTTTTAAAATTTTAAAACCATAATAGTAATAAAATGGTTATGAAAAACAGTAATACAATTAGAGTAATCACAGTTTGGAGAAATCAAATTAGGACAATATGAGACAATAAATACCAAGAGTTACGGATGTCCGGGTACCTTTTTCTGGGCAGCACAAGCCTGAAAAACGACACCGGTTAACACGGGATTAACCATTAAGAACAATAGCCTGTTGCATATTCATACACTTCATACATGATGCATAAATCCAAACACTGGATTCTGTCTGGTCAGTGCCAGCTTCTGCCTCTGAATCCTAACAGCAGCCCCGAGGTGGGAAGAAGTTCATTTCTTCTGATAAGAGAGCAATAAATTCTTTTTCTCTGAAAGATTTAGGTATCCTGTGGCTGCTATCTCGCTCCAAGTCCTTTCTTTAAAAAAAGTCTCTTACCAAGCATAGTTTATATGTTAACATTTTTTAATAACCTAAAACCATATTCAACTGACTACTTAAGAGAATTAATACAGCAGTACTTTCTAATACAAGACATGTAATATTCATTTTAATATTTGGGATAACCCAATCACAAAATATGCATTTTTTACAAGTATAATCCCACCTACTTCCAGTCTCTCTCAGTATGGTCCCAGCTGCCACCAGCATGGTTCCAGTTGCTTCCTCAATCAACTCAGTGAGTCCCAGTATGATGCCATTTGCTCCCAGTTGCTCCCAGTCAGGCCCAGTATGGGGGATGATGTGCAGGGAGTGCTCACTGTGACACTCAGTTCCTCCCAGTATTAGTCCAGTCACTCCCTGTATGGCCCAAATATGAGCCCAGTGTGCTCCCAGTCTCTGCCAGAATAAACCAGTTTTGCTCTGCATGGTTCCAGTTCCTCTCTTTCACCCTCACTTTCCTTCCAGTCACTCCCAGTATCTCCCAGGGTAGCCCAGTTCCCTCCACCATCTTTCTAGTTCCTTCCAGTATGATCCCATTTGCTCACAAGCACTCCCAGTCAGCGTCAGAGTAGTGGCACTCACTGCCAGTATGATCCCAGTCACCACCAGTATGATCCCAGTTCATCCCAGTACAAGCCCAGCAGTTTCCAGTCACTGCCAGCATGCACCCAGTCACTCCCTGTTCTTCCCAGTTGCTCCCACCATGATCCCAGTTACTCACAGCTGCTCCCAGTCATCCTCAGCATAATCCCAGTCACTCCCAGTATATCCCATTTGCCCCTAACATGGTCTCAGTTGCCTCCTGCAGGCTCCTGCTCACTCCCAGTATGATCCCAGTGTCCATCAGTGCGATCACAGTCTGCCCTGGCATGGCAATATGATCCCAGTATGATGTCAGTACAAGCCCAGTACAGTCCCAGTCACTCCCAGTATGATCCCAGTATGATATCTGTGCAAGCCCAGTACAGTCCCAGTCACTCCCAGTACGATCCCAGTCCAGCCCAGTCCCTGGCAGTGCTGCCACTGCTGGGATCCCCCAGCCCTGTGTGCGTTCCCCCCTGGCGGATGTGCCGAGAGGAGCCCCAGGGGCTGGCAGTGCCCAGGCAGGGTCCCCAGCAAGGCCCAGTTTGGATGTGCAGCCCCCAGTTTGCCCAGTTTGCCTCTCCTTTGGCCCGGGCCGGGTTCCCCCTGGCCGCAGTGTCTGGAGCAGCCGAGAGCCCCGCGCTGCCCATCCCGACCTGTCCCGGCTCCATCCCCGCTCCTGCCGCGGCTGCGAGGGAATGGGGCACCGAGGGTGTGGCTGCTGCTGGGGGAGGAGGAGGAGGGAGGGAAGGGCAGGGATGAAGGGTGTTATAAATTGGAGTGGACAATCTGCCGAGTGAGTATAATCAGATTAACAATTTTTATTGATTACAGCAAGCAAGGCAAAAAGCAGATCAGCGCTGGGCGACAGGGGAGTCTCCGCTCTGCCAACTGCCGCCCGCTTCTGGTATTTCGTGGGGTTTATGTACAGTCCTGCTTCCGGGTTGGCGTGTCTTTCAGGGTAGTACTCTGTGCATTCTCCTCCTGTTGCTAGGTGGTCATAGTCTGCCTCCAGGTGGTCCGAGGATGAAGGCTGGTAGTCTTTCACTTCTTGCCCCACGGTCAACCTTTCCTTAGTTGGTATGGTTGCGCTGGTTCCTGGAACTTTAAGCTTACTGAGCAGATAAGCAAATATTGTGCTATCAATCATAGCAGGCCCATGTCAACGGCCTTGCCCCTTACTCCTCGGCAAACAATAGGCACATAGCTACGTATAGGTACACATTGCTTATTTAGCCTTTCAACATATTAGCTTCTAACATTTTGCAGTTTAAGCCTTATGAGATTTATTTTGCAGTATATTAGCCCGTTATATTAATCTTGCAACATACTAGCTTGTTACATCTTTCTTTGTGGTTTTTCTATTATTGGCTTTTCCCCTTTTCATAGTCTTTAGCAACTTGATGAACAAACTAAGACATTAACTCATTACAAAGGGGAAGGAGGAGGTGGGGTTAGGGAGGAGGAGCAGGGGGAGGGATGGAAGAGGAGGGATGAAGGCAGAGAGCAGCAATGGAAGGAGGGGAAGGAGGTGGGGTTAGGGAGGAGGAGGAGATGGGATGGAAGGGGAGGGATGGAAGAGGAGAAGGAGGTGGGGATAAGACAGAGGGGGAGGAGGATGGGGGATGGAAGGGGAGGAGTGGGGAGGAAGGGACAAAGGCAGATGGAGGCTGAGCTGAGGGAACCACGCAGTCGATCCCTGCCTGAATTCACAGCCCCCACCTGTGGGATCATCGCCCCCCCATCGCGCTGGTGAGAAGGGAGGGGGAGCTGGGCCCGGATATCACGGGTGGTCCCTCGGTTGGGGTTTTTAGGGATGTTTGGAGAATGAAGCAGTCCAAGGCTGAGCAGGAAAGGCCCCTCGGGGGTACATTGGGGGGTGGCAGTGGCGGCTGCCGGGAGAGGCAGCCTGGAGGAGCAGAGCCCTGTGTCCCCCAGGAGCCCAAAGTGGGGAGCCCAGAGAGGGGGGAGCGGCGCCATTGGCGGGTGCCTCAAGAGCCTGGAGAGGGGCAGGGGGGACTCCTTGGAGCCGCTGCAGCCCAGAGCAGAGAATGAGGGGAGAAGGGAGCCTGGGAGCCCAAACAGCCCCGGCATCCCGAAATGGGGAGAGTGAAGCGGGGGGAGCTTTTGACATTGCTGGGACTGCCAGCAGCCTGGGCAGGGCGGGCACCGAGGAGAAGGGGGACCCCCAATCCAAGCGTGACCCCCAGCAGCTGGGACATGGGGGAACCCCCGAACAACAGATGGGAGGGACCAGGGACGGGGAACTCCTGGGAGGCTTTTTCAGGGCTGAATCTGGGTGTTTGGGAGGTTTTCTGGAGCCGAGGTGGCCGGTGACTTGTAGACATGGACTTGGGGAAAAGGGACTTTCAAACTCATTGTGTATTGGGGAAGGTGAAACAGGAAAGCCTTGTAAATATGATTGTCTTGAAAAAGATTTTGAGAATATAGAAAGTGTAAGGAAGACTGAAATGAAAGCAAGCTCTGAGATACCTCAGTTAGTGAACAACTGGAAAACAATGGTGTGGCCCAACTGAAGGTAATCCCCTTTTGATGAAACAAACAATTCCCTCTGCTTGATGACAGGTCCAAGGGTCAGAGCAGATCCCACTAGCTCAGTAGAAGGGGTCAAAACAGGAGTTTTTAGTGTGTAAAATGTAACAGAGTATGGTGATGTAATGATTTTTACAGGCTGTATGAAAATTCTGTAGGATTTGTATCTTGTACTGGATTGGTTGGTGAGAAATAGAATATTCAACACAGAAGAAAATTTATTGTGTTATAATGGGAACGTTACTCTCCTATGCTCTTGCCTGTCTTAGTCTTTTACCTTCTTACCCTCTCTACCCCTCTCTTCTCTCGGGCCTGCTCCGAGCTGTGCCTTGCAGCTCCAAGCAGGGCCCTGCACCCAGGCCCTTTGCAATAAACCACAAGTTCCACAACCTGGCTGCAGAGATCTCTCGTCTCTGTCCGTCCCGACCGTCCTACCCCCCGACAGTCCTACAAACGCACTCATCCCTTGTTTTCCCCAAACCAGGATTTCCCATTGCCAACCCCAGGGAGGCTGCGAGGAAGAGGAAGATGCCCCGGGACACTGAGGCAGGTGAGGAGGAAGTCAGTGCCCCTTTCCCCTCTGTGCTGCTCCATCTCCCAGCCCAGCACGGCCCCGGCTGCAGCTCAGCCCTGGGGGGATCTCCTTGCCCTTGCCTGTGGCACGGAGGCAAATCCCATCCTGTCCTTTTCCTTCCTCCCCCAGAGCAGGAGCTGAGCATGGAGAGCAGGGAGGACAAATGCCCGCGGCAGAACCTGGTGGAAGAGGCCGTTTTGAGCGGCTCCACGGCGCAGGAAGCCAACGAGGAGGAAAAGCCCCGGAGATGCCGCACGAGGAGGGGCTGCAAACGCAGCCGGCAGGGATCTGAGGGGGAAAGAGCCAGCCTGGGCCGGGAAGGCGGCCGGAGACGGAGCCAGAGCTCGGAGCTGGTGCTCCATGAGCAGCTCCATGATGGGGAGAAGCCCCACACGTGTGGGGAGTGTGGGAAGAGCTTCAGCCAGAGCTCCCACCTGATCAGCCACCAGAGGATCCACACTGGGGAGAAGCCCTATGAGTGTGGGGAGTGTGGGAAGAGCTTCAGGCAGAGCTCCCACCTGATTGTGCACCAGAGGATCCACACTGGGGAGAAGCCCTACGAGTGTGGACAGTGTGGGAAGAGCTTCAGCGTGAGCTCCAGCCTGATCAGCCACCAGAGGATCCACTCTGGGGAGAGGCCGTACAAGTGCTCCGAGTGTAGGATGTGCTTCAGCCACAGCTCCGGCCTGACCACTCACCAGAGGATCCACACTGGGGAGAGGCCCTACGAGTGTTCCAAGTGTGGGAAGAGGTTTCCGACCAGCTCCAGTCTCCTCCAGCACTATCGGATTCACACAGAGGAGAGGCCCTTCCAATGTCCTGACTGCGGGAAAGGATTCAAGTGGAACTCCGACCTCATCATCCACCGGCGCATCCACACTGGGGAGAGGCCCTACGAGTGTGATAAATGCAGGAAGAGGTTTAAGTCCAGCTCCCATCTTCTCCATCACTATCGGATTCACACAGAGGAGAGGCCCTTCCGCTGCCTCGACTGTGGGAAGGGATTCAAGCACAATGCCGCTCTCGTCACCCACCGGCGCATCCACACTGGGGAGAGGCCCTACGAGTGTCCCCAGTGTGGGAAGAGCTTTTCCGACAGCTCTAACTTGACCAAACACCAACGGAGGCACCACTAAGGGAAACCCTGCGAGTGCCCCGAGTGCGGGCAGAGCTTCATGCGCTGCTCCAGCTCCATGCCCCACTGGAGGAGGCACTTTGGGCAGAGCCCTGGTCACTAACATTCCCTGTGATCCATGTTAGGAACACACCTGGCTGCTTCTACTTTTTGTTTGGCCTTAATTTTCCTCTGCTTCACCTTTATCCTTTAAAAACACCCCAAACTGGGTTAAATGAAGGAACTTGATCGAATATATCTGAAGTTCCATAATTTCTCAGTTGTTTTAGAGGGAATTTAGGATTTGGGGATGCGTTCTGTGTGGAGTGCTGCTGTTGCTAAGAGGCAAAAATTTGATCTCACCCTTCTTGTGTTGCTAAGAACTCCTCCCCTGACCCCAACCCCAACTCCACCCTTGGGATACCCAATAAAAACTGCCTTTGTCTTGTCTTTGGGGGATAAGAAATGGATTCCCAAAGGATCAGCCCTATTCCCTCTGTATTCCAAGAGGATGAACCTGTTTCACTGGATTCCCAGAGGATACTGACTCTATCACTCGTTTTTATTGGTTTGTACTACTGCATTTGTATTTTTAATTCTTCCTAATAAAGAACTGTTATTTCTACTCCCATATCTTTGCCTGCGAGCTCCTTAATTTCAAAAGTATTTAATATTTTTATATAATAACAATAATAACAATAATAACAATAATAATAATAATAATAATAATAATAATAATAATTAATAATAGTAATCAAAGGGAGGGGGTTTACAGTTTCTATTTCAGTGGAGACTCCTTAAATAGGGAGACACCCCCAAGGTTGGGCCATGTAAAATAGTTCCTGAAAGACGTAAATTAGTTTATGGATATGGATGAGGGTCTATGAATATGCAACAGGCTGATGTAATTAAAACCAGAATAATTAAAAGGTGTCCCCGAAAATAACTTGGGGGGTCTTGGTGGCCATAACAACCTTTGCTCGAAGGTCCTTGTCTCCCATTACATCAGTCTGTTGCATATTCATGGCCTTCTTGTATATCCGTAAACTACTTTACATATTCTGGCATCAAAAGTGGATCCATCCTGGTTGGGGGTCCAACTCCCTCCCAGCTCAATTTGGGGGGTCCCATCCTCCTCCCAGCTCAGTTTTTGGATCCCATACCCATCCCAGCTTAATTTGGGGGTCCCATTCCCCTTCCACCTCAATTTGGGGGTCCCACCCGTCTCCCACCTCAACTTTGGGGTCCCACACCCCTCTTTTTCCCACTCTCCCTCCCCTTTTCAGTCATTCCCCTAATCCCCTCCCCCGTGTTTATTTTTAGGGACTTGAGGGTCCTCCTGGGGGCTCCAGGCCCCGCCTGCTCCGTTTTGGGGTCCAACACCGTTTTGGATCAATTTGGGGTCCCCAGCCCATCCCCAGGGTCACCTTCCCCCCCCTCCCCAAATTCTGCTCCTGGCAACTGATGAGTCATCAGCGAGACACGCTCTGATTGGCTGGAAATTACCCCGCGCGGTCACTCAGTATTTACCGCAGTGAGAGGCCTTGGTCTGTGCCTGACAAGTGATGAGTCAGAGTCGGGCCGGGCGCTGATTGGCTGAAAATCGCTGGGCGGGGCCAGTGCTCTGAGTTTGCGCCCAGCAACTGGATCGTCATCAGCGCTGTGCGTTCTGATTGGTCGGGATCTGTTTTGGGGTGGGGACGGGAGGAACTGAGGTTTACTTGGGTTTATTTAGGGTTTGTTTGGGGTTTATTTGGGGTTATTTATGGACTATTTGGCATTTATCTTGGGTTTTACTTGGTTTATTTCTGTTTTTTGGGGGTTATTTGGAATTATTTGGGTTTATTTGGAAGTATTTGGGTTTCTTTGGGCTTATTTGGGTTTATTTGGGCTTATTTGGTATTATTTGAGGTTCTTGGGGTTAATGTTGGTGTATATGGGGTTTTTTAGGTGTAGTTGGAATCAATTGGTGGGTTTTGGGTTTAATTTGGGGGTTTATTTTTTATTTTGGGGTTGTTTGGATTTGTTTGGAGTTATTTGGGGGACTTTTAGGTATTGTTTGGGTTTTTTCCCAGGTATTTGGGGTTTATTTTGAGTGTTTTGGGGTTATTTGGGTTATTTGTGGTCATGTGGGGTCAATAAATCTGGCAATGTTTTTCCTGCAGAAAATGGGAACTTTTCCTTAAAAATCTGAGAGTTTTTCCCCAAAAAAACTGGAATGTCCCTTAAAAATCCCGGACTTTTCCCAGCCAATAGCAGCGTGCCCTGCCCCAAACCATCCAATCACTGCGCTTCATCAAATTAACGAATCACGGCACGTACTGCCCCAAACCAACCAATCACTGCGTGTCTCCCCTCAGGAACACCGGCCTCCCTGTGTCCCGATCCAACCAATCACCGCACGCCTCCCCTCACCAACTCCCGCCTTCTTTGCCTCTACCCAACCAATCACCGCTCGCCTCCCCGCCCATCTCCTGTCAATCACCACACCCTCTACGAAACCAACCAATCACTGGGCATCTCCCCTCCGCAACTCCCGCCCTCCCCGCGCCGCTCCAGCCAATCAGAGCCAAGCACGAAGCAGCGCCCCCTGATTCCTGGGCCGGGCACGAAGCGGGCGCCCCCTCCCCCCCCCCCCGTCCCCGTCCCCGTCCCCGGGACCCCCGGGAGCCGCCCCGGGCTCGGGCGGGTCCTGCGGGAGGCGCTGGAGAGAGCGGGGGAGGCGCTGGGAGAGGACGGGGGGCTCCGGGAGCTGCTGAGGAGGCGCAGGGACAGGTGAGGGGTCCTGGAGGGGCCGTGAGGGGAATTTGGGGAGGGGTCTTGAGGAAGTTTGGGGGGGATTTGGGGAGGGTCTGGTGGGAACTTGAGGGGGTTTTAGTGAGGTCTGGGGGTGCTGGGGGGGCTTTGGGGGGGAATTTGGGGAGGGGTCCTCGGGGGGTGTCACGATCCGTCCTCACAGATGGGTTTTGTGATGGTTCATGGATTTGATCTCAGGGTGCAAAAAGAACCGACCCAGTACAAGGGGGTTTGCAATGATAATCGAAACAAATGCACCTTTATTGAATGACCACAGCAAAACGCGATAGAGGGATTAAGGGAGAGAAAAAGAGAGAGGAAGAGAGAGACAAAAGAGAGAGAGAGAAAGAGGGGATAGAGCTACCAAATGTAGAGACGATGTCCTTTGGTCCAGTCCAGTCGAGGATCCACTGTTATGTCGGGGAGATCTCAAAGTCTCTCGCTAACTCAGAGGTTTTTATTATGATAACTCTATTGGCAATTGCAAGGGAGGGGATACAGATACAATAAGGAATAGATGTAACAGGTAGTCCATGCTCTCAGCAGTAAGCGAGAGCCATTGTCTTCTTGGTCCAGCGGTCACAACCTGCAGGCAAACATCTCGCTTTGGTCAGCTTGCCTCCCCCACACACCTGCCCCGGGCTGGGGGTTTCAGTCCCAGTCCTTGGAAGGAGCAGAGGGGCCTTTTCACATGGGGGTTCCATGTCTCAGTCCTTGATGGAGAGGCTCCTTACATCTCAGTCTGTCTGTCACGGTGGTTGTGAAACAGGTGAGGGTCTTCTGTGGGGGGACCACCTGAAACTCAGGAGAAGTCCAGCCAGGCCAAGAGGTGGGACAGCTCCCAAGGCTGTTGTTGCACAAAGGGCATGGTGCCCCGTTCTTCTTCTCATTGGTCAGTGTAGCACACAGCAAACAACACCTGTGAGAACAATGGCTTAGCAACGCTCTCAGGTCTCATGCACATGACTTTCTCCCTTGGAGCCAGAGATTTCAGACAGGGGGTTCTTCTCTTCAGTGGTCCCCCAATGACGATCATGAGGCAGATGAGGGAAAATTTGGACAGACTCTCACACAACCCCGTGACTCACGATTGTCTTGAGGGATCTTCATCAGCAGAACTCTGGAGCATCATTGATGAGTCTGCAGAACTCGCCGTACATTGGTAGTATAACCCAGAAAAACAGGGACGATAGAAAGAGAGGAAAAAGAGTGAGAGAGGAAAAAAAAAGGATAGGGGTAGGAGGGGGAAAGGGAAACAATAAACAAACATAATATTGATTATCATAACAATTTTCACAAATGGTTGATTAATTAAAACAATATTACTTTTAAAACAATATTTAAATGGTTAAAACCAGTCACAAATAATCAAAAGCAAAAGCAATCAATACATATTAATACAAGCATTAACTTTAAAAAATTATTTTCTAAAACAATTCACTAAAAATCGAACGTAATTTCCACAAAATCATAAATGGAAATCAAGGATTATTCCAAAACACATAGGCTTGATTCATAATTGCCTTGTGTCAAATGTCATGGGGATGTCCACATTGTAGAGGACATCAGCGAAGTTGTGTGCATTAACTATAGACGTCAATCTTGTCAGCTGTTCCATGCTCCAATTAATAATGAATAGGACTACTGATACAATGAAACCAAACAGAATTAGCATCAAAAGGGTAACAATGAGATGATACTGTTCAGGACACCCGTGTGTCCTAGGGTGACGTTATGATGCTTGTATCCCCATTCATATGTTCTGTGCCTTTAAGACTGTCTCTGTAGTGTGAAAGTTTTGTTTGGGTTTTTCTTATCAAGGACTGAGACGGGGCAGTGCACAGTTCTGCTTTCGCCTTTTTGCTTTGCTCTCTCTCTCTCTCTCTGGCTCTTACTTCTGCTTCACTTCTGCTTGCTTTTGCTCCTGCTCATTAACTAGTTTAGCTAAACAGTCCAAATTCCTTCCTGGACTGTTTCTCCTTTCCTTTTTTCAACCTTCTTGAACCTGCTCCAGACTGGGACAGGAGAACACCGAGAGTTTGCACCTTGTGGCTGCAGCAGCTGCCCCAGCGCCGGAGGGACTGAGAACAGAGCGACCAACCCCGAGAGAGACTTTCTGAATTTGTCACCTTTTTCAGAGCAGTGTCATCCGGTATTGTTCATTCTGTGTGCTGGGGGTGCTGTGCCTGTTAAATAAACAGGTTCTTTCCCCTTCTCTCGGAGGAATCCTTCCCAAACCGGTTGGGGGGAGGGGCCGTGTGGGTTTGCTTTCTGGAGGGGCCCCTTTGGAGATTCTCTACCAAATTTACCCTAAACCAGGACAAAATTTGGCGCCCAATACGTGGGGCTCGAGAGAGTGGAAAAACCCTGTTTTGAGTGCATTTTGGTTGCCATTACTCTGTGTTTGTATAAAGCAGTTAATAGCTATGCTTTTTGAATTCATGATGTCTGTTGGGGTGAAGGTTTGCATGCATTTCTGGTCCCTAGGGTTTTTTGAGATTTTAATACCTCCGTGGTCCCTAGGTTTATTTTCTTATCCAGAAATAGCTTTATATTGTCCCTAATATGTAGTTTTTATAGCAGAGGGGCAATGACCAGAATAGCTATCCTACTGGGCTTGGTGGCAATGATTTGCAAGAAGTTTATAAACATGCTGGGGTCTGCTCCAGGTATGAGTGGTTCATGGCTATGGTTATGCATCCAGTTTGTTAGAGGAGGAGCAGCAGGGGATCAGGCATTTCAGCCTTTGCTTTCCTTCTTCTCCTATGAATCTGTTGCATCACTATTGAAGGATGTTGAGTTTCCGCTAAATGTTAAAGAAACCATCTTTCTGGTATTGAGTCTGGTAACCTTCCTCTACACAGCCTGCTGCTTCTCTAGGATGAGGGCTGAGATTTCTAGACAGGCTGATGAGACCCCTGACTCAGGAGTAGACCCAGTGTGGAAAATCCTAAGTGGTGTGGGAAATGGGAGGATATGGGCCAAATCCTGAAGGAATTCTCTGACCCTATGGTCTGGGATTTTCCCCATGAGCAAATTCAGAACCCAGCTGAGGTGGGGAAATATCTGAAAGAGAAGTACCAGGATGAGCCTAAGGAGAGGAAGGTCATTGCAGTGAGCTGGGCCCTGGCTTGTGCTCATCGCTCACTGCTAGATCCTGTCGGGCAGCAGACAGAGGCAGGGGGGCAGGGAGATAAATCAGCAGCTATCCCGGTGACTCAGGCTGCAGCCAACAGCCCAGGCTCGAAGCCAGCGGCCAAACCAGATAGTGAGCCTAAGCCAGCAGCTAAACCAGAAAATAAGCCTCAACCAATGGCTGTTGTTGCCACTACTAGAAGTGGAAAATGCACGGACAAGACCAATTGACCAGTGGATGATGAGGATGATGATGATGAAGGAGAAGGAACCTCAATGCCTCCTGACATAAAATCAGGAGTCAAAGCAGCAGGTGCAAGATCAGATGCAAATATTGAGTCCTTTTCCCTGAAGGACCTTCGTAGCTTATGGAAGGATTACATGTGGGGACGGGGTCTGTTTCTATTGCTGGTGTGACAGGGGGATCACAGGATTTTACTTTGGTGGAAGCTGATGTGAGCCTGACTGGAAATGAATGGAAGAAACACCCTATTGTGACTGGTCCAGAAGCCACATGCATTTTAGGTATAGACTTCCTCCGAAGTGGCTATTTCAAAGACCCAAAGGGACTCAGATGTCAAGCAGTTGAACAGCTTGCCTGAACTGTCAGAAAACCCATGTGCAGTAGGACTCCTGAAGGGAGAAGACCAACAGGCGCCAATTGCCACTTCCATAGTGCATCGACGACAGTATAGAACCACTTGAGATGCTGTGATCCCCATCCATAAAGTGATCCAAGAGCTGGAGAGCCAAGGGGTGGTCAGGAAGACCCACTCACCCTTCAACAGCCCCATTTGGCCTGTGCGAAAATCTGAAGGAGAATGGAGATTGACTGTGGACTACCGTGCATTGAATGATGTGACTCCACCACTGAGTGCTGCCGTGCCAGACAAATTAGAGCTCCAGTATGAGCTGGAGTCCAAGGCAGCAAAGTGCTTTGCCACTATAGACATTGCCAATGCATTTTTCTCCATTCCTCTGGCAGCAGAATGCAGGCCTCAGTTTGCTTTCACATGGAGGGGAGTGCAGTACACCTGGAACTGACAGTCCCAGGGGTGGAAGCACAGCCCCACCATCTGCCATGGACTGATCCAGGCTGCACTGGAAAGGAGTGAGGCTCCAGAACATTTGCAGTATATTGATTACATCATTGTGTGGGGGAACACAGCTGCGGAAGTGTTTGAGAAAGGGAAGGAAATCATCCAAATCCTCCTGGGAGCTGGTTTTGCCATTAAAAAGTCAAGGTAAAGGGACCAGCTCGTGAGATTCAGTTCCTGAGAGTGAAGTGGCAAGATGGACTGTAGTAAACACCATACATTTAGCAAAAGCACCATGGAGAATCTACCAAAAGGAATGCTGACACAGCAGCAAGGAAGCTTCCTGACTCCATGGACATCTGCCCTATAAACTGTCTCTATAACCATGTGAGGCAATGCCATGGTAGCCTTTACCTATCGGTCATTTTATGGTCCCCCTAATCCCTTGCCATTGGTCAAGTTTCGATTGCCAAGCCTATAAAAGTAGCATGCTGTACCCTACTAGCTCAGAAGAAGAAGAGCTGAGACCCTTTGTGGACCCCCGAATAAAGCCTTCTCTGTGGAACACCTTCTGCCTTCTCCTTCTCCTCTCTCTGTCTGCTGCTGCCTCAAGCCCGGGGCTCCACTACCCAGCAAGCAAAGAGCTGAGGTCCTAAGAGCTGCTAATCGCTATAGAGCTGAATATCACCAGGCTTGCTAGAAAGGTAGCCCCGCAGCATTGGCCTGAGCTGGCTTCGGGACCCGGTCCCTCCTCAGGGACTGAGATCCTGAGCACCAAGGCTCTGCTTCATGATAAGGCTGATCAGAGGCCTTGTTAATGGACGGCATCAGATTCCTACAGACGTAATCAACAAGATCACAGCAATGTCTCCACCCACCAATAAGAAAGAAACACAAGCTTCCCTAGGTGCCACAGGCTTTTGGAGAATGCACATTCCTGAGTACAGTCAGATCATGAGCCCTCTTTACCTGGTCACCTGCAAGAAGAACGAGTTCCACTGGGGCCCTGAGCAGCAACAAGCCATTCCCCAGATCAAGCAGGAGATTGCTCATGCAGTTGCCCTTGGCCCAGTCAGGACAGGACCAGAGGTGAAGAACGTGCTCTACTCTGCAGCCAGGAACCATGGCTTGTCCTGGAGCCTTTGGCAGAAGGTGCCTGGGGAGACTCGAGGCCGACCACTGGGATTTTGGAGTCGAAGATACAGAGGGTGAGAAGCCAACTACACTCCCACAGAGAAGGAAATCTTGGCTGCCTGTGAAGGAGTCCAGGCTGCCTCAGAGGTGATTGGCACGGAAGCACAACTCCTCCTGGCACCCCGACTACCGGTGCTGGGGTGGATGTTCAAAGGAAAGGTTCCCACCCCCCACCACACCACTGATGCTACACGGAGTAAACGGATTGCTCTTATCCCACAGTGTGCCCGTACTGGAAACCTGAATCGCCCTGGGATTTTGGAGATAATTACAAACTGGCTGCAAGGTGAGAACTTTGGTCTTACTGATGAAGAGCAACAAGAACCAGCGACACGGGCTGAAGAGGCTCCTCCCTATAACCAACTGCCCCCAGAGGAAACGCGCTACGCTCTTTTCACTGACTGTTCCTGTCACATCGCAGGGATGGACCAGAAGTGGAAAGCAGTCGTATGGAGCCCCACATGACAGGTGGCAGAGGCTGCTGAAGGAGAAGGTGGATCAAGTCAACTTACAGAACTCAAAGCCGTTCAGCTGGCCCTGGACATTGCTAAGGGAGAGAAATGGCCAAAGCTCTACCTCTACACTGATTCATGGATGGTAGCCAATGCTCTGTGGGGATGGCTGGAGAGGTGGAAAAAGGCCAACTGGCAGCGTAAGTGTCACAGTTTGACGCTGGCACAATGCCAGTGTCCCCATAAAATATATGCTCCCTGGTGTCTGCTGTGAGATGTGACCAGGAATAAGCAAAGCAGGCCCCCACTTAGAAATAAAGAAAAGAAACCTTTATTAACTAAACTACAACTCTAAGTAACAAGAAACACACAGGGAAAATGAAAACTTTCCAAAAACATTTCCTCCCCCTCCCACCAAATTTCCAATACACCTATCCCACAAATCACCAACTCTCGGTCCATCACCACCCTTTAGGTAATCAATTCTCAGTTCATCAAGGGGAGAGGAGTCCTTCTTGTGCCACAGGCTTCCCCAGGAAACACCGTTGAAACCTCGTGTGTTTCCACCTCACTCGTGGCACCGCCTGCAGAACATCTGCCATCGTGACATCTTCCTTCCATGCCCAGTGCTCTCACCACTGCACATGGACCAGAGCTGCTTCTAGGGTTGTCCTTTTAAGGATGCTTTGTCCCGTTCCAAAAAGGGCACAGTCTCACCTTTGGGACACCTGTGCCCCCCAAATTTCACCCCCTGGGGCCCAGGGGTACCAACACTGAACCCTCTTGGCTCTGAGCCATTGCCTCCCCCTGGATGCAGTCTCTGTGTCACAGGAAACATGGTTCTGTCCATGGCTACACAAGAAAAGTCCACCTAAGGCCACTCCATCATCTCTTCCCACCTAAGATTCTTCTCTACTCTCCCGACATCTTTCACTTGCCCAGACCTTCACACTTGCACATTTCCTTCCTCCATTTCATCTCCTATCTCTCTTCTAGGAAAGGTTAATGTTCTGCAAAGTTTTCCTTGTCCAAAAAAGGGTTAAAAGCTCGGGCTCTACCCGCCCAAAGCTCCCACAGCTGCCAGGCCCCTTCTCGCTGCATCCCCCCGCCCTTCTCCGCCAGCCGGGCTGTGATGCCAGCACAGGATATCAAATTTCACGGTGACACAGGCGCTCTGTCTCTCTCTGTCTCTCTGTCTCCTGGAGGGGAGGTGTGGCTGCCCGATGCCTCTCGGGGCTCTTCCACCCTTCCATCCTCGGGCCAGGCCTACCTCACCCAGCCCCAAACCAGCCAGGAGCTGGGCAGGGGAGGCCCGACCTGCTTCCCTCGTTGGAACCCAAGAGAGCTTCCCCCGGGCGTGCTCTGCTTTTTAACCCCTGTGTTCTCAGAGGCGAATCCAATGTCCCCAGTGGCCAAACCAGGTGCCAGTATTCAAATGTGAGCACCTATTGGCCTGACCACTTCATATACCAGAAAACTAACTTCCTCTCAAACCGTGACATCTATATAATCTCAGTCCAGTTTATCCCAGTCTGTAGGAACCCAGTCCATTTGATCCCAATCCATATTTGATCCCAGTCCCTATTTAATCCCTGTCCATACCTTACCCTAGTCCATATTTGATCCTAGTCCAAAGTTGATCACAGCCCTGATTTGATCCCAGTCCAGTTTATCCCAGTCCATATTTGATTTTAGTCCCTATTTGATCCCAGTCCCTGTTTGATCCTAGTCCATATTTGATCCCAACCCCTATTTGATCCCAGTCCATGTTTGATCCCAGTCCGTACTGCCCTGCACACATTCCAAAAGTCTGGAATTCCAGCTTCCAGCCAGGAAAAGATGTTCCTGCCCTTGAAGGGAAATGGAGCAAAATCCTACAGAGACATTTCCCTGCCAGCCTTCAGGACTTCAGCTCCTGGGACTGGGAATTGAAATAATAATTGGGAAATAAAATAATAAATAATCAGGGGAGGGTCTGTGGGGACAGAGGGGTCATCTAAATCAGGGCAAGGGTCAATTAAATCAGGGCAGGGATCAATTAAATCAGGGGAAGGGGAATTAAAACAGGGAAAGGTCAACTAAATCAGGGGAGGGTCTTTGGTGGCAGGGGTCAATTAAATCAGGGGAGAGTATTGGGTGGTCCCTGAGGCAATTAAATATAGGGAGGGTCTCTGGTGGTGCCTGGGTCCATTAAATCAGGGGAGGGTCTCTGGTGGTCCATGGTCCAGGGAGACACTGAGAGAGAAACGGAGCAGGCGAAGAGAGGTAGGAGAGAAAAGGGACACAAAGACAATGAGCTGAGAAGGCGGCACTCTGCAAACAGAACTGCAACAGACTGAACATGAATGGGAGAGAAATCAGTAAGTCTCAGAGTTTTATTTGCTGTCAAATACATCCCACACACCCAGCCCCACACTATCTCCATCCCACCACTCTAATTGGGACCCCACGACTCTAAATCATTTCCCAACCTCATCTCAGCCTGGTGGTTGCGGAATTGAGTGAGTTTGGCATGGGATTGAGTTTTTTGAGGTGGGTTTGAGCTCTTTTTGGGATAAGATTGAGCTGTTTTCACTGCGATTTGAGTGGTTTGGAGGTGACAGATCCATTCCTCTTGGCTTTTGCAGTGCAAAGAGATGGAGAATAGAGAAAAATTAAGGTGAAATTAAAAGGCGAAGCAGCCAGGTATGTTCTCAACATGGATCACAGGGAATGTGGCTCACCTGGGCTGTGCCCAAAGTGCCTTCTCCAGTGGGGGATGGAGCTGGAGCAGTGCACGAAGCTCTGCCCGCACTCGGGGCACACTCAGGGCTTCCCTTACCGGTGCCTCCGTTGGTGTTGGGTCAAGCTAGAGCTGCTGGAGAAGCTCTTCCCACACTGGGGACACTCGTAGGGCCTCTCCCCAGTGTGGATGCGCCGGTGGGTGATGAGGTTGCAGTTGTACTTGAATCCCTTCCCACAGTCGGGACAGCGGAAGGGCCTCTCCTCTGTGTGAATCCGATAGTGCAGGAGGACACTGGAGCTGGTTGGAAACCTCTTCCTGCATTTATCACACTCGTAGGGCCTCTCCCCAGTGTGGATGCGCCGGTGGATAATGAGGGTGGAGTTGTGCTTGAATCCCTTCCCGCAGTCGGGGCATTGGAAGGGCCTCTCCTCTCTGTGAATCCAGTAGTGCCGGAGGAGAATGGAGCTGGTCTTAAACCTCTTCCCACACTTGGAACACTCATGGGGCCTCTCCCCAGTGTGGGTCCTCTGGTGCGTGATCAGGCCGGAGCTCTGGCTGAAGCACATCCCACACTCGGAGCACTTGTACGGCCTTTCTCCAGTGTGGGTCCTCTGGTGGTTGATCAGGTGGGAACTCTGGCTGAAGCTCTTCCCACACTCCCCACACTCGTAGGGCCGCTCCCCAGTGTGGATCCTCTGGTGCTGGTTCAGGCTGGAGCTCCAGCTGAAGCACTTCCCACACTTGGAACACTCATAGGACTTCTCTCCAGTGTGGATCCGCTGGTGCCTGATCAGCCTGGAGCTCACGCTGAAGCTCTTCCCACACTCCTCACACTCGTAGGGCCGTTCCCCAGTGTGGATCATCTGGTGGCTGATCAGGCTGGAGCTCACGCTGAAGCTCTTCCCACACTGTCCACACTCGTAGGGCTTCTCCCCAGTGTGGATCCTCTGGTGGCTGATCAGGCTGGAGCTCACGCTGAAGCTCTTCCCACACTCCCCACACTCGTAGGGCCGTTCCCCAGTGTGGATCCTCTGGTGCCTGATCAGGTTGGAGATCCACCTGAAGCTCTTCCCACACTCCACGCACGTGTGGGGCTTCTCCCCATCATGGAGCTGCTCATGGAGCACCAGCTCCGAGCTCTGGCTCCATCTCCGGCCGCCTTCCCGGCCCAGGCTGGCTCTTTCCCCCTCAGATCCCTGCCAGCTGCGTTTGCAGCCCCTCCTCGTGTGGCATCTCCGGGGCTTTTCCTCCCCGTTGGCTTCCTGCGCCGTGGAGCCGCTCAAAACGGCCTCTTCCACCAGGTTCTGCCGCGGGCATTTGTCCTCCCTGCTCTCCATGCTCAGCTCCTGCTCTGGGGAAGGAAGGACAAGGACAAGATGGGATTTGCCTCCGTGCCACAGGCAAGGACAAGGAGATCCCCCCAGGGCTGAGCTGCAGCCGGAGCCGTGCTGGGCGATGGAGCAGCACAGAGGGGAAAGGGGCACTGACTTCCTCCTCACCTGCCTCAGTGTCCCGGGGCATCTTCCTCTTCCTCGCAGCGTCCCAGGCCTTGGCAATGGGAAATCCTGGTTTGGGGAAAACAAGGGATGAGCGCGTTTGTAGGGGCATCGGGGGTAGGACGGTCGGGACAGACGGAGACGAGAGAGCTCTGCAGCCAGGTCATGAAACTTGTGGTTTCTTGCAAAGGGCCTGGGTGCAGGGCCCTGCTGGGAGCTGCCAGGCACAGCTCGGAGCAGGCCCGAGAGAAGAGAGGGGTAGAGAGGGTGAGAGGGTAAGAGAATAAGAGGGGAAGAGCATAAGAGAGTAAGGTTCGCGTTAGAATATTCAACACTGAAGAAGATTTATTGTATTGTTTCTCACTAACCAATCTAGTACAAGATACAAATCCTATAGCATTTACATACAACCTGTAAAAATCATTACATCACCATACTGTGTTACATTTTAAACCCTAAAAACTCCTCTTTGGACCCCTTCTATTGAGCTAGTGGGCTCTGCTCTGACCCTTGGATCTGTCTGTGTTGTTGTCATCTTACTGTATTTCGTATTTCTGGAGTCCCATATATTGTTATGATATTCTTAAAGTCCATACCTTCTAGCTGGTTTTCTACCATACAGCTCCTCTCTGCTGTGCTGTTCCTCATGGCTTCACAGAGGCTCCTTCTGGGCTCTCGACCCACCCCCTTTTATCCCAGCTATCTTTGCAAGCCACAGCTGCTGCCCAACTAAGGACTTTACAGCTGTGGCTCATTTAGAGCAACTAGGACCCACTTATCCAATACATAGGACTCTCACTACATTTCCCCCTTTTTTCTATTACTAACAGATGTATTCAAATACAATATAGATATTCAAGTACAATATATTCATTTCCTTTACAATACATGTTTTATCCCAAGACTCAAAGGCCCCATACACCACACAAGTACAATACACACATTCCCCCATGGCTCAAAGCTCATGTACAACACACACAGCTTCTTGACTCAAGGGCCATAATCCAGCACAGCTCCTTAAGATTCAATAGCTATGTTCTTTCTGCAGTTCTAGGCTGCCTTTTCTTCCACAGCTCTTCAGGCTGCTACAGCTCTCAAGCTGTCCTTATTTTCCACAGCTGTTCAGGCTGCTACATCCATCTCCACAGCTCTTCAGGCTGGTACAGCTCTCAGGCTGTCCTTATTTTCCACAGCTCTTCAGGCTGCATACCTCTATCACGTTGGGGTCACCAATTGTTGTTGTTATCTTATTGTATTTCATATTTCTAGAGTCCCATACTCTTGTTATGATATTCCTAAAGTCCATACCTTCATGGCTGGTTTTCTACCATGCAGCTCCTCTCTGCTGTGCAGTTCCTCATGGCTTCACAGGGGCTCCTTCTGGGCTCTCAACCCACCCCCTTTTATCCCAGTTGCCTTCATGAGCTACAGCTGCTGCCCAACCAAGGACCCCGCAGCTGTAGCTCATCCAGAGCAACAGGACCCACCTATCCAATACATAGGACTCTCACTACATGTCTGCAAGCAGAGGGAATTGTTTCATCAAAATGGGGATTACCTTCAGTTGGGCCACACCATTGTTTTCCAGTTGTTCACTAACTGAGGTATCTCAGAGCTTGCTTTCATTTCAATCTTCCTTATATTTTTTATGTTCACAAAATCTTTTGCCAGACAATTGTATTTATAAGGCTTTCCTGTTTCATCTTCCCCAACACACATTGAGTTTGAAGGTTGCTCTGCCCTAGTCCATCTCTACAAGTCCCTGGCCATCTGGGCTCCAGAAAAACCTCCCAAATACCCAAGATTCAGCCCTGAAAAAGCCTCCCAGGAGTCCCCCGTCCCTGGTTCCTCCCCTCTGGCGTTCAGGGGGTTCCCCCCTGTCCCAGCTGTTGGGGGTCACACTTGGATTGGGGGTTCCCCTTCTCCTCAGTGCCTGCCCTGCCCAGGCTGCTGGCAGTCCCACCAATGCCAAAAGCTCCCCCCGCTTCGCTCTCCCCATTTCGGGATGCCGGGGCTGTTTGGGCTCCCGGGCTCCCTTCTCCCCTCATTCTCTGCTCTGGGCTGTGAATGAGACGAGGGCTGTTTGTCCCAGACCTGCCAAGTCAGTGCTGGAGTCTCCCACGCTGCGTTTCCAACTTTCCTCGAGGGAAGCAGCCAGTAAAGAGACAGAGTGAGTGATAAGAGGAGTGAGAGAATCCCCCGGGGTAACTGGGACTGGGTCTCAGAGAGGGGCTGGACCCCTCGGAGGAAGGGAGCAGAGGAGTTTCCGAGCCAAATCCACTAGGAAATGGGACAAAAGGGGCTCCTAAAAATTCTGTTGGTTTGAGGGATAAGAGAGCCCAAGAGCATCCAGAATGAAAACCTGCTGGGTTGAGGAATTAACATTCCAAGAGCATCCACGGTTGGGCAAAATTCTGCCAGATTGAGGATATGCTCAAGAGCATCTGGGGTTGGGCAGCACAGCTGGGTTGAGGGATATCCAAGAGCATGGGGACTGGCCAGAAACACCTTGTAATAGGTGATGTGAAAGTGTAGTATATGGTAGAGATAATTCATGCTATTAATGTATAAAATATTGTAAAATCCACATTATGTCTTTTGACCATCCTGGCAGGAGCAGTGTCTTATTCATATACATCTAGTTCCTGGACTTGGTTGAGATAAACATCGGGGTTTTCAATGAAAGAATAGAAGCTTCCAGGGCGATAATCGCTGGCTTCCCCGGGTCACCAGGTCCAGCCAAGAGTGATTTTTGTCTCGACAATTATACAGCTACCAAGATGATCCACAGCCCCACCCTGATGCTGGTGAATGCTGACTTCTCCGGAGTCTACTAACAACATCAGACACCTGGACTGAGTCTTTGTCCATCTCTGCACAGGTAAAGACACAGTTATGCATGGGAAGAGACACAAAGAACATTTGGTCATCTCTGCCTCGAGCAGAATAAATTGTAAAAGAACTTGCTGCAGCATTTGTGAACAGGGGGAGACTCTGACATTCGGAGCTCAGATCCGTGTTCACCCAGCACCGAACCTGGGCTCGACGCTGACCCTTGGCTGTGGTGGTTTTGACGACCGAACTTCAGTCACACAGACAAATTAATAAATCTTTGCTAAATTTTCTTATAGGTTTGGCTCTCGATTTGATCATTTATAACAAAAGGTACCTTATTGTTGTCTTGTTGTGTGTGAGAGTGAGTCACACACAAAGTCAGCGCTTCCCGGGCGGGTGGGAAGGGGGGCTGTGGAAAGAGGAGTGTGTGACCCACAAATAAGCCATTGTTCTCCTGGGCGTGTGGGGGCTGTGACATAAGGTACAGGTGACCTGCAAAGAGGCCATTGTCCCCAGGGCGTGTGAGGGGGCCGTGGCTAAAGAGTGTGAGTGACACACAAATCAGCCTCACAGGTGAACAGCACCGGAGGCAGCAGAGTCAGGGCCCTCCCAGGAGGCCCGGAGATACTGAGACCCAGAGGCCACCCCAAGGTGAGGGGGGGCCACAGGGACCCGCAATTCTCTGTCAACAGTGATCCACTCTGTGTCCTGAGGGTGGGAAAGAATGTGTGGAAGGGAATGAGAAATAAAAGTGAGTGAATGTAAACGAATGAAAGTATAGGTAATGTAGATTCTGTATTTTAAGCTTCACTATATCTCCTTGGAGGGAGGTGTATTGTACTGAAAGTAGTGTGAGAAAAAAGATTTTTATTTTTATGTGTGTAGTTGAAAGAAAAGTGGTATTTAGGTTGTTAGTGAAAGTGAAAAACAGAGGCAGAAGATGAATAGATAAGATCTTGAAAAATGACACAGAAAACCTGTAAGTTGGATACAGGTGGAAAAAAGAAAAAAAATAGAGATACAACTGCTTGCAAAAGGAGAAAATACAGGTTATGCAGTAGTCGATGGGAAAAGCATGCAAACTATGGAAAAAGGGAAATTAACCTTAAACTAGTAAGCTCAAACTTGTGAATTATATACTTTAAAAAGAGCACTAGAATATTTAACACAAAATAAAGGAACTATATATATTGATTCAAGGTATGCCTTTAGAGTAGTACATACCTTTAAAAAATTTGGAAAGGAAAAAGATTACTTAATTCAAGAAGAAAAGGACTAGTACATGAGGAACTTTAGAGGTTTTAGAGGCATTACAATTACCTAAAAGAGATAGCTATAGTACATATTAGGGAACTCCAAAAGGGAAAGACCCCAGAAAGAAGAGGAAATAATTTGGCAGATCACAAAGCTAAGGATGCAGCAGAAAATGGAGCTGAAAGAGTTATGTTAATATTAACTCCAAATTAGGAAAAACCGGAAATTCCAAAGTTTAGAGAAGCCGAGAAAAAAGACTTAAACAAGACAGGAAGTGAACAAGATAAATCAGGGAAATGGAAACTTCATGATGGAAGACAATTGCTTAATAAAATGTGCTTCTAAGAAAATATTAGAAGACAGGCATCAGAAAAACCACTGGGGAACTCAAGCTTTATGTGATCATTTTTTAAGGAACTACGGGTGCACTGGGATTTTTGGATTTGCAAACAAGTAACTGAAAGATGCTTAATTTGCCAAAGGATAAATAAAAAGGTGATGGGAAAAACAACATTAGGACGTCATGAGTTAGCTCATTGACCATTTCAAAGCATCGAAGCAGAAGTTTAGATTTGCTAGGCTCTGGATTTATTTGTAAAAACCCCATTTAATCTAGAAGAGAATATGCCATATGTTAGGAGATTTTAGAAGAATAAAAATCTTTCAAGTATCAGAAACCTCCTAGAAAAAACAAGAAAAGAAGAAGGGAAATGAAAGGGAAGGGAAGGGAACAAGAGGAAAAATCAGAGAGTGGGATCCTCTGCAGGTCTTGCCCCCTCAGTTCGCGGCCGAGGCGTCTGTCCCGGGTCCCGGCTCGCTGCCCGCCTCAGCTCCGCCTGCCCCGGTTTCCATCCCAGGTGCGGCCTCACTGACCAGGGCAGCTCCACCTGCCCTGGCGCTGTCGCTCAATTTGTGTGCCCTGCTCCCACTGCCTGGCCCGCGGCCGCTCTGCCGGCCATGCTGGGGAAGATGGGGGTTGCTCTGTCCTGCCGCCTGCTCCGGGGTCACCGTGCCCACCCCACCCAGGGGGGGTCCCAGCCATCCCATCCCCGGCTGCCCTGCCCGTGCCACCTGCGCTGGGCACCGCCGCTGCTACCGGGCTCTCCCACCTGCCTTTGCTCTGCCGGCAGCTGCCGGATCAGCCGCCATCAGCCATGTGGGGGCTACCCACGCTCCGGCTCGGGCTCCACAGGAAGATCCCCCTCTGGCGATTCCGGCAGCAGACCCTGCCCACACTCCCACCGAGCCTCGGCGGGATATCCTCCCCTGACCCCATACTGCTCTGAGTTACATCCCCTTGGTAACCACAGCTCCGGCTGTTCAGGGAAACTCTCTCTCTCTACAGGAAGCACCTTATTGAAACACTAGGAACTCAGTTAAAAGGCAGCCCTCTCCAAATTCTTTCCCAAAACACGGGAGAATGGCTAGAGAAGGTAAAGAAGTGAAAGAGTTAGATGAAGGGATTGCTCTGTTTCCGTTCAGAGAGGTTCCCATGGGAGGGATGCGCTGCCCCGCCCCGCAGGAGCCACCAGCGCCCCTGCTGGCCGTGCCCGGAACTGCACCCAAGGGCAAAGCGCCGCAGCCCAAAGGCCGGGACTGGGTCCGGGCTCTGTTTGCTGTCAGTGCCGCAGCTGTTGGTGTTTGTTTGCTTTATTATACACACTAGTAAAGAACTGGTATTCCTATTCCCATATCTTTGCCTGGGAGCCCCTTCATTTCACTACTCTAAACATTAAGAGGGAGGCGGTTTGCATTCTCCAGTCCAAGAGAGGCTTTCTCTGCCTTCCCAAGCAGACACCTCTCTTGTAAAGCAAGACAAGCACCCACAGGCACTGAGGGGGGCTGCAGGATGGGCACAAGAAGGCTCTGCAGCACGTGGGCACAAAGGCACAGCAGGTGAATGCAAGAAGGGAGCAGCAAAAGGCCAAGCTGAAGGCAAAGGCCATGGCACACTTCCCATAGCCCCTGAGGGATCAACTCCAGGGCCCAAGGGGGCCCCAGCACCCAGGGCACGGCTCAGCCACAAGCACCTGGCAGAGGCATTGCCCTCCTCGGCAGGGGAGAGCCCACCCAAACAGCCCCTGGCAAGGAACCAGGGCTCCAGCTGCAGGGCACAAGGACACTGCAAGCACAGACTGCAGCACCCTCAGGACCAGCAAGTCCACCCCTTGATGGACATGGATTGGCAGGGCTGTCACAGCTCCCATCACACCAGGGACCCTCCACACTGCAGCCCTTGAGAACATTCAGGGTGGGTCTGCATTGAGAGGAGGCATTTCCTGATGGACACAGGGGTCTCTAAATCCACTCTAAATCTTAGACCTAAGGGGGGGAAATGCTAAAAATATGTTTAATTAGTGAGGGGATAAGTGGGAAAGATGTATGGTTTTATTCAATCACTGTAAGTAGATCCGGGAGTTGGGATTGAAATGCGTGAATTTGATTTGCTCCTAATTGTTACCATGATTTACTGGGAAGGGATTTGATCGCTAAACTCGTAACACAAATTAATATAATAAAAAGGGATACAGAGGCCAGTTCTGTTGTACCTCTGTGTCAAATGTCTGATGAGGCCTATCTGAAGTGAGCCCAGAAGTGTGGGCAGCCCCAGGAAAATAGGGAAAATTAGATATGGAGCCTCTCCAAAGTACTCTGAAGCAACCAGGACAAGTGGTGTCTAAAAGCAACACCCTGTTCCAGGGGAGGGAAGGAAGGGGAATCAGACACAGCGCAGGTCACCGCCCCATCCTCAGCTCAAACCACACAGCTGTGGGTGCTTGTGAGAGCCTGGCACTGAAATGCCCTGAGCAGGAAGGCTTCAATATCTTCTGCTGACACCATGGCACCTAACAGGGGGGCAAAAGCAATTCTCACTGCTTCAGCAACCACTGGAGCAGATATCAAGGCACATTCTTCCACAGGAAGCTGGGCTGGCACAGAGCCTGCCCTGGCACTTTGCTGCTGCCAACACCTAGTCAGGACATCGGCTCCTGCCCAAGGAGTGCAAAGCAGCACCACCGGTGGCCAAGGGGCCCATGCCAAGTGTCCCTGAGGCCAGAAACAGCCGCCAGAACAGCACAACACGGGGGGACCCCTCAGCCTGGCCTCAAGGGCTCTGAAGCCCCGGAGATTTGCACTTCCCGCCCGCAGCAGGAGGATGGGAGGCCGCCCCTGAGCCTGCCCTGAAGGCAACGCAGCAGCAGCCAGGGCTCCACAGCGGGCCAAGCCCCTGCGCCTGCCCACAGATCCTCGCCTGAAATCCTCTGCAATCCTGGCCACCCTCCTCTGCCATCTCCAGCCACTGGGGCCAAGCCTTGCTGCCACTGCTGCAGCTTCAGCGCTGGCTGGGCCTGCACTGCCACAGCTGCTGGGGAACACCACGGCACAATTCCACTCTGGGGCTCACTGACACCCACACTCTGGGCTGCCTGCCACTGCAGTGCTGCAAAATGTACCGATTTTGCTCCTTTTGAATCTTATTTCTCTGATCAGGCTTGGTTTTCTTTGCCTTTGGGAAATGAATTTTAAAGGTTTTATTTAATGAGTGTTATACCACTCAATAGAGATGAGTTTAACATCCGAACAGACTGGGAATACCCATCAGCAAACAACAACCAACAGCTACCCCAGGCACTGCCCCCGGCAGAGCTGGAGACACCTGGGCTGGAAAAGGCTGAGAAGGAAATCCCGGAGTGTGGACCGAATTCACACATCAGAGGGAAAGAAATCCGGGTCCAACAGGCAACCAAATACTAAAAACTTAGACAACTTGGAAGCAATCTACGTTAAAGCAGTGGATTTAGATTGGTTCAGACTACATAAAGTTTAGGAAAAATCTAGTAAAACTCACATGGCATGGAATGATTTTCTCTGCACAGCTGGGCTATTTGTGAAAGAAATTATTTCTGTTGCACATCCTGGCCAGAACCATGGAATGCTTTGACTCTCTAACACTAAAGAGATTCTTGGATAGTTTTTGTTTTCCCTGCAGTTTCAATGACAAAATTACAACATGAGAAAAATTTTTCATAATATTCCCACTTTATATTGCCAGGTAGGTTTGGGACAGAAGTGTGAGATTCAATATTTGGTCTGGATTTTTCCACATTCTCCTTTATGTTGCATTTTGCAAAATCCAAGAGATTTAACTGTAATACTTTGAACATAAATAGTTAATACTTTTTTTTAAAAAAGCATATTCTTGGGGGGCCACATGTGACTCACCGGATGGCTGCCCTGGAAGAGAAGCTTCATTCCAGGCAGCCTGCAGAGGAGCTTTAGAAATGCAAATGAACACTGCTGGGCAAAGTGTGGACAATGCACCTGGGTCCCTTGCCTGGGGGCAGGAATTGGGCTGATTCCCTCTGCCCCTCACCCCAAGCTCTGCCTGCTGGCACTGATGGAATTTGCACAGCTCGAGGCAGAGCCCAGGGTGAGTGAAGGAAAGTGAAAATTTTTCAGGATAGAAATCCATTTTAATTTAAGTGAAATGTACATTTTCGAGTTGAGTCTGTAGTTAGAAACCATAGTTATTTAGCTAGACTGCAAGGTCTAAGCTCAGTGGAGTTACTTCAGCGAAGGACAGAGATAAAGCGGGGGGAGATAGAAGATGATAGAAGGAGACAGAGACTGTTGTGAAGGCAAGTCAACCTGACCTCGGAATTTTTTCTGATACAAAGGAACTAGTGGTAAATGTCACACGAAACCCATAAAAATGAAACTGTTGTGAAACTGTGTGCATATGTATTTAAGAGAGATAAAAAGAGACCTGAAGTTCTCAGAGGTACGCATGCCTTTTTTGAAGAGAGCAATCTCTGCATGCATCCAGCGCTCTAATAAACATACCAACTTTACAACTTTGACAAAGTTGTAGAGTTTTCTTCTTTTCTCCGCAAAATATTACGGTGAGCCAAGGCAGGAGTTCTCTGTCCCTGCAGGGGCGGGGGGATGGACAGACCTTCAAGGCGCTCTCTAAGATTTTTTTTCTGGTGGGGCTCCGCTCGTCTCGACTTGCCTCCTGTGAGGACAGACAAGGACCTGCTGGCCTGCGGAGGAGAATACGGTATGTACTGAGGGGCCCCTGGGGGAAAAGAGAGCTAGGGAGTAAATCACTCAGACACGTCTGGGTGTAGCTGGTGGAGCAGCTGGATTAGAGACGGGGGTTCATTGTTCTGATAGAGCAGCTGCTAGCGACCCTGGGGGTGAGTCGAGTGGACGTCTATGTGTGTGTATGTGTGTCGTGTCCGGACACTGTATTGGGGGTTAATTGTCTGATAGAGCAGCCACTAGCGACCCTGGGGGTGGGTCGAATGAATCTCTATATGCGTGTGTGTGTCAAACACTGTGTCACTGTATGGTTAATGCATTGTGTGGTCAGTGCACTGTGTTTCTAATCGTGCAAGTGTATAAGTGTATGGTGTATAAAAGAGAGTAGATCTACAGTGCCCTACAGTGCGGGGGGAGTGAGTACTACCCGGGTTTGAAGCAGCCGAGTGAGGCCTGATGCTGCAGCAGGCTGTGGGGGCAGGGAGGGAAGTGCCCCGCGGAGAAGCGGGTGGAGAAACGTCAGTGACGGTATTTGTTGTGTTTAAATGTAGTGATTTGTGTAGATTTGGTACATTTTAACTGTGAGTACGAGCTCAGAGAGTTCCTTTGCCCTGAATGTTTGGACTTGATCTCTGGACTGTGTGCTGTTATTTTGATTTGTGTCCAAGGAAAAATTGATGTGAGTAAATGCTGAATTATGGTATGCTATGTTGTGTTGAGAAAAGTGGGCACTTTGAGGCATATGCCCTTTCCCAGAGATTTTGTGTGGTGATTTTCTTCCACTGCACTGTGGTAATTTGATTCTCGGATTGTATAATGGTGTTTGTGGAGATTTTCAGTTTTTGTTTGCAACAAGAGTAGCATTTTACACAGAAGAACTATGGTTTGGTGATTTATGTTTAACTATAGTAAAGCAAATTAAAGGAATTCCAAGAATTCTCCCCTCACAGCAATTCAAGCCCTGGCTCTAGTGAATTTGAGATAAAGGGGGGGATGCGTGTGCCTGTGTCTGTGGGCATATCAGAGTTTCTGCTGTGACAAGCACAGCCTTTCTGCAAGGCAGTAAAACGAGTGTAAGTAGACACAGTGCTTAATTAGATTGTGCAAGAAGAGAACTAGAAAGGACTAATATTTTGTAAAACGGAGTTTAGATAGAAGAGATGAATGAGTTTATCAGACTTCAGCTGGTACTATAGTAAGTCTGGACTGGGAACAGCCTGCTGTAGGGATTTAGAGTTCTCTGTAATAAGCAGAATAGCTTGCCTCTGCGGGCAATTCCTTCGGTGCATCAAGAGGCTGGCACGCTGCATTAGTATTATTGCAGTGCGGTGTTTGTGAGAAACGCTGGTATTGCTGTTCTAATAAGCGTCAGGGCACATGCCCTGAGTGTAAATTAAAGGTTTCTGATCAAGCTGATTCAGAACCTAAGATCTTAAAGCTCGTGTGTGGGAAATCACATCTGATACCTGCCACCTGGAGCTGTGTGTGTGTGTGTGTGTGTGTGTGTGTAGGAGGAAGACTGAGAAACTATTGTGAAGCTTTGTAAAGAGAAGAGTGGGTGGAAGCAAGATAGGGCAAGGAGAAAGAGATAATGAGAACTGACGAGAGCAAAGAGGTTGCTCAACTAGCCCCTTTTAGGAGGGGCTCACTGGGAGAAGGCTGCCAGTAGGAGCAGCTCAGAAAATAAGAAGATTTATAATACTTCATTGCAGTTAATACTGTTTTAAAATAGGAAGGTAAATGGGATGGGGTTTTGTATGCTGATATGTCTTTTTGTTTTAAGAAATCACCCAGAATGGCAAAGAGACTGTGAGATCAGACTGCCCTCTGGTCTTGGCCCTTGAAAAGGAAGACAAGGCAAAGAGAAAGCAAATCAAACGTGTTGTTCAGCATGCAGCATAAGACAGCAACGTATGAAATCAAACAAAGATTATCATGCTGAAATGCAAAGCGATTACAGTTCGCAAAATGAGTACACATGATTTGTTAAAGGCTCCTCCTAAGGTAAGGGAGGAAGGATAAAGATGACCTCCCCAAAAGGGAAGAAGGCTTAGGCTCCAAAAGTATACCCACTTGAACCCATCCCCCTCCTGGCAGTTCAATTTCATCCAGAACTAGGATGTAACAGACCCCTCTGCAAGAGACAGTGAGATCAGAAGAAGGAAAAGGGTAGAATTTTAGTCAACACAAGGGCCATATATTCAGTTTTAAATAAAGCTTTAGTACTTGTGGAAAATGTTTAGGTTGTAGTGCGGGGAACAACTGGCCAGTCTGAGAAGGCATACTTTTGCAAACCTTTAAAGTAACATGTGTACTATGTGTACTTAGAAGCTTTTGTACAATTCGCTCCATTCGCTAAACATTCTCAAATGAGAAAGGTTACTCTGGAGGCAAATGATATAAAGATGTTAGGCTTCACATTACCAGCCATTGAAATTAAGAAAGACATTAGTAAAGAGATACTAGAATAAGTAAATAAGTGTTTTTGAGGGTATGGGCCTCTGCTGTACCAGGGAGGGTGAAAAATGCCCCCACATAGTAATCAAGCTTAAGGAAAGAATACAACCAGTGAGAATTGAGCAGTACACTCAAAAGAAAGATAGGGAAGGAATCAGCCCAATAATTGATAGTACTGGATTGAGGGCTGTCAATAAGATAACACAGAATTTATACCTGTGGTAGCAAATCCATAGACTTTACTAACTTGTTTTACACCTGAGCTAACCTGGTTCACTGTTCTAGGCCTAAGAGATGCCTTCTTTTGCCTCCCTATCCACGAAGCCAGCCAGAAAATTTTTGCATTCAAACACAGCTCACATGGTCCATGTGCCTGAAGGCTTCAAAATTCCCCACTCTGACTGGAGAACAGCTTGCACAGACCCAGAGTCCCAGGAAGCTCCACAAGAGGAAAGGAGGCTGTTGCAGTACGTGGATGATCTTCTAGTAGCCACTCGGACAAGGGAAGCCTGGACGGTAAGCCTTCTGAATTTCCTAGGACTCCAAGGATGCAGAGAAAGAAAAAGGCACAGGTAGTGAAACAGAAGGTAATCTACCTGGGGTAAGAAGTGAGTGCTGAGCAGCAGAGTTTAAGGCAGGGAAGCCGTATGCCAAACCCCGAAACCACAGACAACGAAGGAACTCCCAGCCTTCTTAGGCATGGCAGGGTGGTGCTGGCTGTGGGTTTATAGTTATGCACTGCTCGTCAGACCCCTCTATGCTCTTATTGCTGATGGAAACAGAGATCTCTAGTGGACAAAAGGAGCCACACGGGCCTTTCACCAGGTAGAGAGTGTCCTTATGTCAGTTCCAGATGTAAGTAAACCATTCTTTCTATTTTTCCATGAAAGCAATTTCCCTGGGAATACTGGCTCAGGACTTGGGTCCATACCGAAGGGCAGTTGCTTACTTCTCTAAGCAACTTGATGCAACAGCCAAAGGATGGCCAGGTTGCCTCAGAGGTGTAGCAGCAGTTGTGCTGAATATTCAAGAAGCACCCAAGTCTACCCTAGAACAAAAATGACTGTGCTAGTGTCCCACACAGTGTCCACAGTACTGGAAGTAAAGGGTGGCCACTGGCTTTCACCACAGAGGTTTCTGAAATACCAGGTCATCATGGTAGAGCAAGATGATGTAGGGATAGAGGTGACTAATATTGTCAACCCAGCTTCTATTTTCAGTGGAATCAAGGAGAAGCAGTACACCATGATTGCCTAGAGACCATTGAAGCTACCTACTCCTGCTGCCCTGTGGTAGATAGGGAAAGGCGCTCCAGAATATCTCGCGATGTCACGGAAAGGCAGGACCCCCTGTTCCTCTAAGATAAGAGATTACCCTAGGGGTGTGGCCCCACTAACAGTAGTGCTAGTAACTTTCCATTCCTTACCCAGTACTTTTCCATTCCTTACTAACCATAGATAAGAAGGACAAACCCCCTTTTGACGTAGAGAACCCCTTAGACTATAAAACACAACGAGAAGAAGTAATAAATGCCTTTAGACCGTCCACCATATTGGTGTCTGCGTGTGTCATTGGCCCGAGCGACCCTGGAGAGTTTGGGTCGCCGTGCTGATCCTCAGAACCAGGTCGCCTGCCTTGATCCAGAAGGCAACACTGCCCAGACTTAAAGGACACTCCTTTGGACGATGCAGAGACCTGGCTCACTTACGGGAGCAGCTACACTGCCAGCGGAAAGCGACATGCAAAGTACACAGTGACTACCTACAGAGAGGTAATAGAGTCTGGACCCTTACCAACAGGTACCTCTGCACAGAAGGCTGAGATAAATGCATGGACCCATGCCTTAGAAACAGCAAAAGGCATTCAGAGTCGTGCATGCGCATGGAGCCATCTGGAAGGAGAGGGGACTGCTGACCCCACAAGGGAAGAAGAGACAAACCGGCTCCTGGAAGCAGTTCAGCTACCTGAAAAAGCATATTAAGGCACACCAGAGAGTGAGCTTAAAATTGGAGGAAAGAAATGAGCTGGCGGATAGAGAGGCAAAGAAAGCAGCAAAGGGTGAGGTAATTATGGACAGATTAAGCCATAATACAATAATACTAATCAAAACAGACATACAACTACAAGGGGTGCGTCACCCTGGTTTTTTAGGATTTTCTATGCCTTCTGATGTTGACATTCTTGTAGTGAACTTTCTCACACACTTTCTGTAAATAACTCATTGTTTTGCATTCCTTGATGGAGGAGGAGAGAGTTGATGGACTGTTGGTTTAACCAGTGTCATTGGAGAGGTGTCACTGTCACCCTCCAATCCGCTGTCACTTTTGTAAAACTATAAATATTGGAGTCAGAAAATAAACTTCCCTTTTTTCCTTCACCTTGAGAACGGTGGTGTGCTTGTGTTCTTTCGTCTCCTACAGCGACATCTGGTGACCGCCCAAGTGCTCCTCACCACCTTTACTGCAATCAAGATTAAGGAACAAAGCACCTAGATCCATCATTCCCGAGTGAAGAAGGCTCCTGAGGGACTTTAGAAAGTTACAATGGGTAATAACAAACTGAAATTAAAACTTTCTCGAGAAAATAAATAGAGTGTGAGTAAAATGATAAGCACAGTGTAATAATCCCCCAAAGAACAGAACGACTTGTCGTTGAAATAGATAATCAAGGAGGTGTGGCTTCGAGAGTTGTGGCAGTTATGATTATTGCTGTAACCACAGCTAATGCAGCACCACTTCCATATCATGTGACCAGTATATAAGTGCCAAGGGAAAGCCTATGATTTTAACTCCCAAAAGTCTCTGGGTCAAATGCTAAAAATTACAAATGCAACTGTGTAAGAAAGAAGAAATGGCTGGGGATGTAAATATGTGTTGGTCCAAGACAGATTCCATGAATCTCACCAAGAATTCTAAATAGTGTGACAAATGCTTAACTAGCTGCTCTGAGTTTAGACTTAGATACAGAGTGAAGTATTTATCACTGAAGCCCCAAAACAGATAGCCTTCAAGAAATAATGAGTTAAAACATAGAATGTGAGGCATTTGAAGAAAGTATAGCATTAGGAAACACATAAAGCAATAAATCAGCTAAAGCATGGAACACAATGACAGAAAAGAGAGATAGGAATAGGGGAACTGATGGGCTAAGCATGTTCAGAGCCAACAATGTCAAACTGACCCTAAGAACTTTGCCAAGCCATAGAGACCAAGCCAAGTACACCGGGAATTGACCAAATTAGGAAAGAAGTTCAAAAGTGTAAAGAGGAAGACTCATCAGGAGACTCCAGCCCATGATGAAGGCAACCGGAATGACCACCAAGATGATCCTCAAAAGAGGTGTCCCCGCCCACGCTCCGCCTACACCACGCCCCATATGAATATTCATGCAAAGATATGATTATGTATATGATCTGATGTAATCAAAACTGTATAAAGAGCTTGCTTTTGTTACGGGAAACTCAGAAATCCATTTTGTGATTTCTCCGACGCGTCGCAATAAAATACCTCCTGCTTATCTGACTTAGGCTGAGTCTCTTAAGCAGTTATTCTTGCCTTTTGGGGCAAAATTCGGCATCATCATTTTCTGGCACCCCAGATGGGACCAGACAGGAGATCCAGGCCTTGAGGCGTCCTCCCGAGCCGAGTCCGGGGTCGGGACCCTCTGGGCGCCCCTGACGAATTTTTGTCAGAAGAGACTCCCCCCCGGACCAGCGCTTTTCGGTGGACGAAGGGTTCCCTGCATCTCCTGCTCCAGTTAATAGGTATTTTAATTGTTTATTGGTTTTGGGATAAAGCGCTTTGTTGGGAAACGGGGGTCAGACGTGACCACCCGAAGGGAAAGCTGGGGGACGCCCCGGTAAAGAATCCCAGCTGGGTTAGAGTCCCAGCATTGGTTTTGCTAGGGTTAAAGTCCCAGCATTGGTTTTGCTAGGGTTAAATTCCCAGCATTGGTTTTGCTAGGGTTAAATTCCCAGCATTGGTTTTGTGAACGCAAAAAAAAAAAAAAGAGAAAACGCAGGTTAAAGTCCTGCTGGAAGGGGTATTTGTTTATCTTGGTATCTTTGGTTCGTTTTTACTGTGTGGGAAACTGTTTTAACATTGTGTTTAATGTTATAATACTGTGAATTAAGGGTCAAGAACTAAGTTTGCTCTCTGAAAGGTCTGTCAGCCGGTGATCTTCTTGTGTCTGTTCTATGTGTCTGTTGCAAAATCTTACAGGAAACATCTTGCCGCTCTCTCTGTAATCTTTTAGAAGAGAATAAGTTGATAGAAGCCCGGGAAGAAATTTGTCACCCCCTGCAATTGTTATACTGTCTACGGTTGCGATTGCATGAATCTGGCAAACCGGTATCTCACGGTCTGTAGGTGACCTCTCGTGACCAAACCTGGTAAAACAGTCTGTTCTGATATAGACCATAAGGTAGGAACTATTTCATAAAGGTGTGTGGGTATGGGTGAGAGTGAATGAGACGCAGCATCGCTACGAAGCGAGAGGGAGTCCCACTCCGCATTTCCTGTTCTTTGCGAGAAACCAGGTCGGAAAAAGACAAAACGCTTGAAAATTGTGTGTATGAAGTGTTAAAATAAATTGGCATACAGTACTTGCGAGAAAGAGACTGATCTGGTTAAACAGACATAGGGAATAGCCATGGGAGGTCAACAGAGTAAGGACGCAAATATGAAAACCCCCTTAGGATGTATCTTAAAGCACTGGAAGGACTTGGGAGGGATTTCAGGGGGAAGCATAAGTAAAAAGACACTCCTTAAATATTGTACACAGTGGTAGCCATGGTACAAGTTAGATGACAATGAGAGATGGCTGCCGGAGGGAACAACTAATTATAATACTATTTTACAACTAATGCTCTTCCTCCGCCAGCTCAATAAATGGGATGAGATAATGTACGCAGACATGTTTTTCACCCTAAGGAATAAACCTGAGTGGCAAAAAGAATGCGAAATTAATGTAGCCCCTCAGGATCCCCTAGTACTAGCCCTGGAGAGGGATAAGAAGGGTCCAAAGCCTAAGGAACGTTGCTGTGATGCATGTAGTAGAAATGAGAAAAAGAAGGGTGCGGGACCTACCTGTTTTTATTGTCATAAAAAGGTGTGGGATCTCAGCACCTCAGGATGGAGGTGCAGAGTGGCCGAGACCACCCTTGGGGGGCTCGGGAGTCCTGGAATGTTGCCAGAAGTGTCTGGTGGCAGGATTTTGATCCTACACAGGAGACGAGACCTGTATGAGGACTGGGAAAGTTTCACTGGGTGTATGGTGAAGGGATAAGTTAATTAGAGTGTAAAACACAGGGTTTAGGATTTTGGTACAGGGGGGTCTAAAGAAGTAAGATGGAGGAATTGGGGCGTGTCCTGTTCTTCTTCTTCTTCTTCTTGGCCTCCATCTTCTGTGGTGGTGGTGGCACTTTGGGATTGGTTATTACTAAAAGTGCACCGGTTAATAAGGGTAGAAGGTATTGGGGAGAAATGATAAATATTGTACACGTAACTTAGGGTATAAAGATAAGTGACCGCCCCAGGGGCTCGCAGTGTGCCCATGGCTGACTTGCTGTGCAGACCTCTGTCGGGCTGAAAGAAAATCTTTTAGATAAACAATTAATAAACACCAAGACCGAGACAAGATCAGAAGTCTCTCCTCGTCCTTTGAAGCGCCGGGCTCTTCAAGGCCATCCCTGGGCCTTTCCAGGCCACCTAAACAGCACCAAAAACCTAACAAAAAGGGGCACCTGCAGAAAAATTGCAAAAAGAAACAGCAAGATGAGAAGACTTTTCAGGAGAATCAGAGAGGGCAAGAGTTTTGTTTAACGAAGAGGACCGAATTACACCCAGAAGAGCCCTTGATAATGAAGCTAAGAGTAGGTCCTCAGAGTGAAGAATTTGTATTTTTAGTAAATACAGGAGTTTCTCGGTCAACAGTGACAAAATTACCCCAGGGATGTGAGATAAGTTGTGAGCGAGTTTCAGTAATGGGAATTACAGGAGAAGCTTTCCCTGTTCCTGCAATAAAAGGAGTGAAAATTGAAACAAATGACAAATTTGGAGTAAATGATTTATTGTTAATACCAGAGGCCGAGGAGAATCTGTTAGGCAGAGATCTAATAATAGCCCTAAATTTACAGATAAAACCCTGTGAAGGAAAACTTGAAATTCATTCTTTACCTGAAGAAGATAATCTAGAAAATAATGACACGGGTTGGCATTCAGGTGAAGTGGGAAAAAGTTTAGGGTGAAGGAGTCTGGTCCCTTTAGTCCCTCCTGGTCAGCGCAAGCCTGTGAATTTTAAAAAGGCAAGAAGGGACTATTTATACAGACTCCAAATATGTTTTTAGTGTAGTACATAGTTTTAGAGAAATTTGGAAGGAAAGGGGACTTATAAACACTCAAAGGAAGGGGTTAATATATGGGGGATTGATAATTAAAAAAAAAAAAAAGAAACAAAAAGAAAAAAAAAAAAGAATAAAAAATAGCAATAGTTCATATAAAGGAACACCAGAGGGGGAGGGATATTAGAGTCAGAGAAATAATTTGGCTGGTAAAGAAGCAAAAAGAGTGACCTTAAGAAAGGGAGATACTGAAATCATGACCTTACAAAAAAAAAAAAAATAGAAATTCAGCAGGAGACTCTTTCCCTTCCGCTAGTAGAATTGGCAGCTATAAGGAAATTAGGAGCAACATTTAAGGAGGAAAAGTGAGTTTTTCCTGATGATAGAATTATGATGCCAAAACCATTGGCACATTAGATCTTAGATAACTCGTATAGACGGACATACTGGGAAACAAGAGCCTTTTGTGATCACTTCTTAAATTTTTTTTTTGGTGTATGAGGATATTTGAAATTAGAAAGCAAATTACCCAGGGGTGTCTCACCTGTTAAAAGGTAAATAAGAAGGTGTTTAAAAGCCCTCCCTCTGGAAGATGCAAAATAGCCTAGTGGCTATTTCAAAAGATCCAGGTTGATTTTGTAGATTTGTTTAAAGTAGGTCGGTAGAAATATTTGTTAATTATAATAGATCAATTAACTCAGTGGGTTAAAGCATTTCCAGCGGCTTGGACTGCAGTTCAAACAGTACTTTTTGATTGATACGGGAGCAACTTCTTCAGTTTTAAATCAGGAATTGGTATCTAAAAGAGATGAATCTGTACAAGTTGTGGGAACAACAGGCCAACCAGAAAAGGCTTACTTTTTGAAACCCATTAAATACAAAATTGGGAAACAAATGGGAATTCATCAGTTCTTGTATTTACTAAATTCCCCTTATTGGGAAGAGACCTATTGGAGAACTTGGGAGCCATAATAAAGTTCAACAAGGACAAATTGGAATTTCAAGTAAATGAGGAACAACTGATTACAGCTCTAAGCCTAACAATCAGTTGTGTGGAACCTTAACCTGAGAATCACAATTTCGAGCGAATCCTGAGCGAGACTCACCCATTAGTCTGGGCTACTGCTCGAGCGGGAGATAAAACAGCTGTTGATTTAGCAGTAACCTGGAACTCGCTCTTTGAGGCTTTAAAGGAATGGAGAATAGAGAGAGAAACGGAGCAAGATGCGGACGAAGAGTCGGGGCTGATACCTGACGGGGGGGGGGGCTGAGGTAGAAGGGGGCTCTGATGGGGAACTTGGTGAAGAAAGTTCGGATGCCAAGGGAGTTACCTGGCATGCTACCAGAGCTTCTGGGAAAGCTGCCAAGGCCTTGGAGAAAGCTCCTTATCAGCTTCTTCTTCTTCTCGCTCCTTTAGCTAACAGGCCCGCTGCTAGCCCCTTCCACAATTCCCCCTGAAATCAAAACAAGCAGCACCGATTGTTGTTGAACTTAAAATTGGGGCAAGACCAGTGGTAAGAAAACAATACCCTCTGAGGATAGAAGAAAGGAAGGGGATTGAGCCCATAATCAAAAGGTTTTTGGAACTGGGGTTATTGATAGAATGCAAATCGGATTTTAATACACCAATCCTGCCAGTAAAGAAACCTAATGGAGCTTATAGACTAGTTCAGGATCTGAGAGCAGTAAACGAAATAACCAAGACATTACATCCGGTAGTTGCTAATCCATACACGCTTTTAACTAGACTGAAGGACAACTTGGCCTGGTTCACTGTATTAGATTTGAAAGAGGCATTCTTCTGCCTTCCCTTAGCTCCCGAGAGTCAAAAGATTTTTGCCTTAGAACAGTGGGAAAGGCCGCTGGGAGATGGCACCCTTCTGCAGTACGTAGACGACCTCCTAATAGCAACAGTGACAGAGGAAGAATGCATTGAATGGACTATTTCCTTGTTAAATTTCCTGGGTTTAAGTGGATATCGAGTCTCTCAACAGAAAGCACAGCTGGTGCAAAAAGAAGTGGTGTACCTGGGATACGAAGTCTCCAGAGGACAGCGATCCCTGGGAGCAGCTAGGAAAGAGGCCATCTGCCAGATGTCTAAACCAGAGACGGTGAGAGATCTGCGCGCCTTTCTGGGGATGACAGGTTGGTGTCGGCCATGGATCTACCAGTATACTCGCTAGAAGGGAAAGCCCCAGCAGAACCCATCGAACACGACTGCCTGGAAACAATTGAAGCCGTCTACTCCAGTCGCCCAGATCTCAAAGAAGAGCCGCTCGAAAATGCGGACAACTGGTTCTCGGATGGCAGCAGCTTCGTGAAGCGAGGAGTAAGAATGGCTGGCTATGCAGTCACTACTACAGAAAGGGTAATTGAGTCGAACCCCTTGCCTGCAGGGACTTCAGCCCAAAAGGCAGAGCTGATAGCTCTGACTTGAGCCCTGGAATTGGCAGAAAACATGCAAATTAATATATGGACAGACTCTAAATATGCCTTTTCCGTTGTACATGCTCATGGAGCCATCTGGAAAGAAAGAGGACTACTGACTACACAAGGAAAAACAGTCAAACACGCAGAGGAGGTTCTGTGATTGCTAGAGGCGGTCCAACTCCCAGCACAAGTGGCCATAATGCATTGTAAGGGACATCTGAAAGGTGACACTATTCCGGAAATAGGTAACAGGAAGGCAGATACAGAAGCTAAATTGGCTGCCACAAGAACTAGGGAAGTGGAAATAGTGGCCCTAATACCAGGAGAGCTGGATACCAATATCCAGCCAGATTACCAGGAATCAGATCATAGATGGATTCAAAGAAATAAGGGCAAAATATTAGAAAATGGTTGGGGTCAATTGGAAACAGGACAGTTAGTAGTACCAGGAAACGTGATGTGGCAGTTTGTAAAAGCAGAACATGAGAAGGCCCATTGGGGTCTAGATCCGCTTTACCAATATTTGCGGACCAGGA